>NC_058022.1:10010604-10322382 GCF_019176455.1 Solea senegalensis | reverse complement strand
TAGTTTAGTATGTCGTCTAAAATTTGACAAAAAGTCATAGTTTAGTATGTTGTCCAAAATTTGACAAAAAAGTCATACTTTAGTATATCTTCCAAAGTTTGACGAAAAAGTTATACTTTAGTAAGACGTTCAAAATTTGACAAACAAGTCATACTTTGGTATGTCGTCCAAAATTTGACAAAAAAGTCATACTTTAGTATGTCGTCCAAAATTTGACAAAAACTTCTTAGGTTAGTATGTCGTGCAAAATTTGACAAAAATCCCAACAATCCCTCCATCCCTCTTCTATCGCTTTATCCTCCACATTAGGGTCGCGTGGGGTGCCGAAAGGGCGAAAGGCGGGATCACACCCTACACAGATCGTGTTTTTGAATTTTCTAGATATGGTCTTGGAGTTACGGTAATGAGAAATATGATTGCCAAATCCTAATCGGTAACAGAAGGGTTCATTAACATGATTACCTATTTGTTGGAATGTTTTTTTTTTTTTGTTCAGTAACCCAGAATGAGCCTTCGACGGACAAACTTAACATCTTTTGAGTTGACGGATATTCAGCTGCAACATGCAACTTCACCATTTAGTGTTGCTAGATTTTACACACTGTGACACATCCTGCAAAATAATGTGAGTACATGTGTGTAACTCAAATTCATTGTGACCATGTATCTAAATAAATAACTGATAGGACACAGCTTGACTCATATGTGGTTGATATTTGTGATGGTAAAGAACCCAGTTTGTGACATAGTGTTTTCAAAAATATAAAACATGGAGCAGCAATTCCAGTGGACAGCTGCAGCTGTTTCCCCACACAACTCCGTGGGGCCTCAGGTTATTGGACTGTAGGAGAACAGAGACTGGCAGTATACACAAATTAGATTACCTCCTGTATCCAGTAACGCAGGAGACACATCGTCAGGCTTCGATGCTTAAATTAATGAAGGAACCAATCTAGCAGGACTGATTGGATGTTAAAGCAAACATTGTGAATTTGAGTATGTCACGCAGCTCGCTGCACAGGCTTCTGCACATGTAGGTTATGTGTTCAATAAAGCTTTTCTCATCTCCCGTCGACCTGATCAGACCTTCACCTGGCCAAGCAATAACAACAGGACCTGACGTGACACGTGTCAGGCTAAATGATCTGTCTTTCCACAATGTTTTCAATTTTCAAATAGGACATTTGAAAATCATTGTCCCAAATGATTTTTTAACATTCAAAATTTTACTTTTCTTTTCCCTCACATCGTCTCATATGCAGTTTCCAAAATTGTCACTGTTTTTAAATCACCCAGTCTCCCGATGCACATAATGCCTGTTCCATTTCCATTTTGTCTGAGCAGACAAAAGAGAGAAAAAAAATACTGCAGACATTATGAACCACGGGTGCTATAAAAAACGACAGAAACATTGTTGATTCTCAGTAAAATAAATGCCAAATGAAGGTTAGCAGACATGCATATTTGGATTTATACCGAATAATGCCTGAAATCTGTTTTGTTTGGAAGAAACTCAAAGTATAAACGTCTGCCATATTTGCTTTTTTAGAACTACTATTCCCATGCATTGAAATGAGCCATTACACCAACTATGTTTAATCTTGAGCTTCAGTTTTCACACCATCTGTTTACCATGCAGCTTCAAACAAAGCTGCATGGTAAACATGATAATGTCCCACAATGCTACTGTATATATTCATTTTCATATAGTGGATTATAAGTTTGTGAAGTGAACACGAGAGGACACGCGACAAGATGTTTTGCAGCACTTTAGTTGAGGCGTGGACAATCTGTCAATGTGTGAGGGGTAAAGACTCAAATTGGCACCGACCCTACTGCAAACACATGTTGCCAACAGCCAATGAAAAAGAGTAGGCGGGACACAGGAAATAGCGTCAGAGGAAGACGACGAGAGGAAGTAGCGGGAATATGAAACTTAAACTGTTGCTCCCATAGACATGGTTGCTCTCGTGAGAGTTTGATGTGTTCAGTTGTCTTCAGTCGGTTTGACAAATGGTCTAACCTGTGATCCGTCATCAGACCCAGTCGTTAAGTGTGTGATTCCCAGTCTTTTAGTCGTCATAACGTCGGCTTTAGGTGCACACTGAAAAGACATTTTAGTGCGGGTGCAGGGTTCAATGTGCACATTTTCTTTAGATTTCTGCAGCATTAGCACCATATGTCCTGTTTATGCACTTAACATGGGGTTTATAATACTACTTAAATGGACTTAAAACAAGAACAAGTGTTTTCATTTACAGTAAAATTATATCTCATCATATGAAGTCACATTTTATATGATTGTATCTGTGGTTTACTACTTAGTGATTCATTAAAGCCACCTCTACTGTCTACTACTCAGAAGAGAAGTTACAGTTGTTGTTCATTATGAAAACACTTACAAGATTAAATGAAGTGTTTACATGCTGCTTATAAATACTTAATAATGGGGTCAAGGTGTTGCCGATTATTTGGATTAAAGATTAATGTCTGATCTCAGACAGCATGTTTTTACCAACAGCTGCTTGAATGCAAAAAGAAGTCCTTTTCTCTGAGCTGATTAACTCAGGTACATACAGTGTCTGGTTTGAGTGTAATTACTGGCACCAGATCCATTGTGGTTAGTGTGATTAAATCTTTCACAACCAGCACCAGGCTGCTGAAACAAAAAAAAAAACATAACAAAACAAACAAATCTGCCCCGCGGTGCACAGTGAACTAGATGGTCGGTTAGTTTGTCATCTGCATCTGTTTATGCCGTAAAGCTCAGACACTCAGGATACTCCACACTTCCATTTAAAAAAAATATATATTATTTTAAGAGGGCAGCTTGGGACGTCACTCTGGCCTCAAACGGTCTCATTAGATATTTTAAAGGCATTTTAGCTAACCTTCACATGGGTACATAATGGCAGATGACAGGGCAGCTTCATACACTTCCAAGGTTAGTGTACTTTTTCACAATGAAGGATAGTAAAGATGCCAGCAGTGATTTGCTGGCACTCTTCAGCGGAGCCTACGAGTGCCATGAACTTTGTTACGCCTTCGTTTACCACCGAGCCACTGCCACTGCGATAAATCTCTGCATATGCAAGGTTTTTCGGTTAATTTGTTGACAGAATAATCTATCATCATTTTACACAAGAAGCTCCTCATCAGTCTGATCATTACGGCACAAAGTGCGATGTGGCACAACCAGTGAGGATGTAATTATGAAAGATCTGCAACACATTTTGTCACATAGGATATTTCATAGAGGTATAATGGCAGACAAATGTTTGTTTGCAACTATTTGTGTACTCTTAAAAGGCAAATTTATAGTTCATACCTTCATGCGAAGGCGTAACAAAGAAGTAGTGGTACTCTGCTTATGCACAGCTGAGACTCTACAGCACTTATAGTCTTAGAGTCACTAATAATTCTAGTATTAATAATTATAATTGCAGTTTTATTCAGTTGAATCAACCAGGGTAGGGTGCAATATTTACTTTTGTGGTGCATCACTTTTTAGGATAATGGTCTGTGTTTTTTTTCCAGCTGGATTAAGTTGGAAGGAGAAAGAGTATGAAATGTGACTAAAAAAACAACAAAAAAACCCCAACACATTTCTATTTTCAACCATGGCTGCACAAACAAATGGTGCTGCAGTGGCACTGTTTGTGCCAGTATTTTCAGAACATCCACAAAGAGGACAAGGTCTTATTATCCTGCAAACTATTTGGATTGACCTTTAAAGTCTGGACACTTAAAGGACAGAAATAGTCAGAAAGTGCAGAATAAAAATGGGGATGTACACAAATGATCTGCTGATTATCTCTCTGAAGGTGATGTGCTGTCAATGGTAAACATCAGTGCTGTCGCGGAGTGTAAAAGCATAGTTTTGAAAAAAAAATGAACAAAACAATTTTTTTTTAATAAATCAAACTAACAAAGAAGTACAACTTAAATGGGGGGAAAAACAACAACATTGGAGCAGAAAAACAGGTAAACAGACTAGAAACACATGAAAAATAGAGCATGAAATTCAAGAGCAACAGACAGGACTCTAATGTGACTCGACACAAACAAAATAAAACCAACCTAGACTCTGGGGAGCACGGGGACTAAATACACTAGGGAGGCAGAGATAATCAGACACATTAAGGGCACGGCAGGATCAATCTATCAATCTATCTATCTATCTAGCTAGCTAGCTAATTAAAGTTTGGGTAGCTAGCTACCTAGCTACCTAGCTACCCACACTTTACATAACATATTAAGAAGAGAATTAATCACAAATAAAAAATGGAAATGCAGTTTCACAAGTCTGCAAATAAGGGAACATCACAGGTAGTTAGAAGTAAAAAATAAATAAAATAAAGAGTTAAATGTTAAGTAAAACCTAATAATAAATAAGAAGAATGTATGTAATGTAATTAATAAGCAAAACTAGAAATAAGATAAAAAAAGTTAATAAATAAATAAAAGGTAAATAGAATAGAGAAATAGATAAATGTTTAGTGGAAAAGTGGAAAATAAATAGGAATTCAATTAAAAGCCAATCTACAAAGGTGGTTCTTGAGTCTGCTTTTAATTACATGGTCAGCAAGGAAGGCAGTTCCACAGACGTAGGCCAGAGTAAGAGAATAAAAACTCACCATGGGTCTTTAGTCTTGTAGAATTATAATTTAGAACCATCAACATTTGCATGAATTAAATAAAGAGAAAAGCTGAAATCTGCATGGAACCTGATTCTCCTGCAGCAAAGAAGCAAACAAAGTGACCCAACGCAATCTCGGTGGGGAAATGTCGCGCTGTGGCTCGTTCAGATTACACTGAAAGTGGCTGTGTTTGCCCCCATGATGATATCTGGCAGTACGCTTTCAGAACCACTATAACTCATGTCAAAGGTGGTTGGTAGGCTTGAAAGTAATGATTCATTAGGAGCTATTTATAATAGAGAACAGCGGGACACAGAAGTGCTGCTCACATTTACCTGCATGAGGTGTATGGGCAATAATTGCATCACAAAATTACACTTTTGTCTGCATGTGTGTGTGTGTGTGTGTGTGCCATGAAAGGATTATTAATTCCATTTGAGCCCATGTGGCTGTAGGGGTGTATTGTTATGAACCTCAAAACAGCAGGTCCTCTCATGCTGTAGGTGTGACACTGTATAAATACATATGAGCAATAATGGCAGAAGTGATTTTTTTTTTTTAAGACCTGCAAAAACTTCAAAAATTAGGATGAAGTTCATTGTAATTTTGTGTGAGAGATCCTTACAAATGACTTCAACAGCACTGCATGTTGCGTTACATGAATTCTAAATGAAGTGACATTCATTATGTGTTCATCTGAGATGTATTTCTGTGCATGTCTCACAGGCAGCAGGTTTCATTTCAGGCTACATCTACAAACTGCAGTGCTTTAATTATCGTGGAGGAAGCAGGTTTTGCTGTATTCATCCATTTTTAATGTACTTTATCAAAACGTGTGAATGGACCGCCGATCGGGTTTCTTTCTAAGTGACCACATGTTGTTTTGCTCGGGACATGCTGACCCAAGCAGCCGCCACGGGATTTACCTGAAGTTTGGCTCTGCGGCAACACTTTCGATCACCATGCTAATCAGCCGGGCTTTCCGTTTCGCAGTTGCGTTGCTGCTGGATGGCCTTTTGTACACCAACACTGCGATATCCCTTAGGTATTAGGATGGACTGTATGAAGCATAACATTTACATATCATGTGCAATGAGGCTGGGAAATTAGGTGTCCATTATGTAGCAATGGGCCATGTATAACTAAACCATCAAACAGTTATTCAGATTAGATGTCGCTCTTTCCAAAGTAAAAATACTATTTTTCTCAGGTCTCATAGGATTCATCTGCAACCTTCTGCTCTTCATGTACTGTAATGTCCAAAGTGATTTATCTTTTCTCTGGTTAGGAGCATCAGTGCGGTTCTGTGGCATATAAGAGCGTCAAGGACTCAGATTAAGTCAAAGATGCAGCAGTGATAGCAGCCTTTTTTTATTTGTTCAGCCTCTGCAGTATCCTGGTCACTGCCAATCAAACCCAACCAAAGGCTATGGTGAGTGGGACAAACAACAACCACACACAGCTTCTGTAATATTTGTATTTTACAAAAGCTCCTCTAAAGAGAACTCCTTCTCAAATCATGCCAGAAAAAAAACAAAGTCACACTTATTTAGACTCAGCTGTGATGTGTACCTGTGACCCAATTAGCAGCTATTTTATTGTTATACAGCAAGACAAGAGATAGAGATTAGGCTACTGTCAGGATGTGAACTGTGGAGACATTTCACTCATCAAGAAAGTGCAATGTGAAAGTAAAAAGACAGAGCATGAGTTGTTGTTTTTAAGAAGTTTAATCAAAATGTACATCTTCTACATCTATTCTCTTGAATTAAATGTTTTTATTCAAGTTTTAGCCATTTCTGATCTATAATGATTCTCCAAAGCAACACCCCCGTACGATTAAATGCAGTGTTATACACAATTTGCCCTAGAAATATGCTAAATACAGAAGGTGCTTAGAAAGCCACCAAAGAATTTCAAATACACAGCGTATAGCAGTACTTCTTTTTCCCCTTGAGAAACTTAAACACATGTTGGGAGGTTAACACAAGAGAAGAAGACGTATTTATGAAACTAGACCTTATGATAAGATGACTGGATTAAGTCGGATTTATTGCAGAGATGAGCTCTTGATTTTCATATCTATCCTTTACCCTGTGTGTGTGTGTGTGTGATATGGCTTTGTGTTTGCCTCAGAAGACCTACTGTGTGCTGTCTTTCTTTATTTTTTCTCACTGACACCATGTTGGTCAACATTTTTCTCGAGTGTAATACAAATAAATAATTATATTGATGACTATAAAATAAGCCTCTTTGTTTATGTGGACATGTCACACTAATGCCGATTTTCCACTACATGGTCCCGTCTTGCCTCGCCTCGGCACCGTTTGGTTGGTTTTCCATTACAACATAGTGCCTCCTCAGTGTGGGCGGGGTCATCACAGCACGACTGCATGGAACTGCCACAACTTCGTGTTTATGACTCAAAAAGGAACAATACAGAGATGTTTAATTGGATGTGAGTGAGTGAGTGAGTGAGAGGTGCTGTGGGAGCTGTGGAATTAATTACGGGAATAGTTTGACATTAAAGGAAATATACATGTCTAATTTCCTGCAGAGAAACAAATAATATTCTTATCTATTGTGGACCACAGCACATGCATGTGACGAAAGAAACCATCAAAGCAGTCTTTTAAAATATGGCTCCCTAATCATGTACCTGTTTGGAGCCAAACTGGGAAGCTAATGTGTGTGCTCCTTTTAGATATTTGGCAAAATGTCCCTGAGAAGAAAGAGACGTTCAGAACCTTCAAGTCACTAAATGGTAATGTGTTTTGCTGCCGACAGAAACGGTAGCGAGAGACTACAAACCCAATGAATTCTGTCACGCACACAATGGGGGGAAAAAAAACAAACAAAGCATTTTGGCTCTGGATAAAAGCTGCATTCTTCTGTTACTCTCACTCTATATTGCATCTCTCTATTTAATAAGTGTGACAGATGGATTTCTGATTAGGAAGGTGAAAAGAAGAAGCTTATCATCACTTTGAGGTAGGGTGTGAAAAGAGTCAACTAATTCTATACACAGATAATAAGGAGAACAACAAAACATGCAACACAAAATATGGTTCTCTAATGGTAATCATTATTTGAGGCATAAAAAGGATTAGAAGATGCACTTCACAATGCTGCTGTGCAATATTTTGAAAGGTAACAAACAAAAAAGTTGCACTTTAATGGTGAGCAATAAAAAGAGTATTTATTTTCTTTCTTTTGAGGGCAAGAGGAAAATTAAAAATACAGTATTTTCCCATCCCCTTTGTTTTCTAAAGGCACTAAAAGCGCAAAGACAAACACGGCACAACAAACAAGAGCAGAGGGCACTCGAGTGTTTTTCTACACTATATCGTGAGTGTGACATTGATGAAAAGATAAAGTTATTCTCAAATGCTCCCCACCTTTCTTTATCTAAGGGAATAATTGTTCATATTGGTGGATACAGTCACTCAAAGTGTTATGTCCAGTGCCAATGCTTGCAGTATTCTGCCCTATTTAATGAGGCAGAACACAAGTGTTGGGTCACAAAAATTGAAGTGTACTGAGTCTGATTTCATGCAGGAGACTGGACTTTGAGTTCACTTTAAAGCAGATTCCCTGTTCTAATTTTCGACACATTTTAGAATAAACCACATAAACCACAATAAAGGCAAGTGAAACCTTTCACCTCTCATCCAAGAGGCTTCTTCACTTCTGACGAGAGTAATCTATATCTACACAACTGAAAATGCACATAAAGCAATGAGTAATGCGCAGTGTGTGTCCTAGTGTGTTCAAGTGTCCCAGTCAGACAAAGATGGAAACATCCCAAGCATGTTAAAGGCAATTAATAGTACATTTAGAGTGATGTGCAAAAGGTAAACTAATGAGATGTGGGTCAACAGCAATGAGCGTTGAGACGTGCACAAGTATAAGTGCTTTATAAGATGATAAACATAACTAAGCAAAGAGAAAGAGGAGGGAATAGACTTCTAAATAAAATAAAAGTACACTGAGAGCATAAAGAAAGTAAGCCCTTTTAACGATGCTATGTAAAATATGTACAACAGTGACCTTTACCGTTTACTGCACAGTGTTCATGTATATGCACATACATAACTGTTCCATCCCATTATAAAAACTGAACATATTTGGTTTATTTTTTAAATGTCAGCAACAGGCAGAGATTGTAAGTGAAAGTGTATTTGTAAGCCTATCCAATCGGAATCTGATCTTACTGACCAACTGTTCAGATTATATATCGCAGGAGATCAGATCAATTGAAATTGTATGGTCTCGTCTTCAACATGGATTTCTATGGTAACATGTCACGCCCGGGAAAAACAAGTAGTCGAAACAAAATAAACAAAATTTTTTACGACAGAAAACTTTTTCTCCTGATTTTTAAACTATTGTCTTCGACTGTGACGATGGCTTGACACGCCTCCTATTCATTTCCGTCTCTCCGGATCTACATCATTGTTTCCGTTCAAAGAAGACACTCTGAAATCCTATCTGAGCGACCGAGAATCCCAAAACGGATCTGTAAACCATCATGTTCATTATCCAGCACCTATAAAGCGTTTGCAGATGTTTTCACTGAATGTATGTTTTTACCATTCATCGATGACCTTGCCATCGATGACACCTATTCATGTTTTCACAGGATAAACACATAAAAGTCGATCGCAAGGCCGAGAGAGGACTGTGACTTTCAGAGTTTTGATTTTATTAGAGTCAGTATATTAGCATTCAGAGATACACGCGACATTTTTACCTATCACTGTACTGATGTGCCCTGCGACGGACTAGTGACCTGTGCAGGGTGTTTGTTACCCCAGCCTTTCACCCTGTGTCGGCTGCGATTGGCACCAAAAGCTTTGCGATGGATGGATGGACTTTGACATCTTGAAAATGAGCATTTTCAGACTGCATGTAGGTGGGTTCCTGCTTCTCTAAAAAAAAAAAAAAAACGGTGTTGTTTTGGATTGTTTCCAACTTATGTATTATTTCCACTCAGTGGCTTTGAAAATATTCAGAGCACTTAAGATTTGAACAAATTCTGTACAGCACTTTAACAACAGGGCTTCGTGAATTTAATATAGAAATATACACTTTGACCTTGACCACAACTGAACCGTCTTTCTTCACTAAGTTACCCATAATGATTTGACATACATTTAAATCTGTTAAAAAGTTAAATCTGTGGTTTTAAAAAATATATACAGATCTCTTCACTTTTTTGAAGCACTTTGTATAATTTATTTTAAATAGATAAATTTGCTATCACTCTATAATGAAAATATAGACATTTAAATGTATTTAAAAAAGTTTCTCACTTTGCTTTGATGATCCTTGAAGTGTAGAAACTAGAAATTCAGCAAAGAAACGCACAGACAAACTCACGTCTTCATCAAATTTACGCTGCACCCGGTCATACGGTGATCTGCTTCCAATTGAACATGCATGTTGGTGCTTTACCTTGAATGTTTTTCTGAAATTTTAAATGTATTATTTATATGGCGTCATGTGTTTTGTATGTTTCAATGCGTCCCTGGAAAAAGTCCAGGCATGAGATCCAAGACTCTGTAATACTACACAAGAGAACACCAGGCACTGGCCATCACCTGGCTGATATCATGCGGTGGCAGTACCAGGCTATGGGCTGCATCACAGCAGCAGGAATGGACGGACCGGTCAGAACAGAGGGAAAAAGACGAATGCAGCAGAGTACAGAGAGAGCTTTGAAGAAAACTTGCTCCAGGGTGCACAAAAACCTGAAAGGAAGCAGACAATGACTCACAGCACACAGTCAAGACAATGCCAGAGTGGCTTTGGGACAAGTCATGCTGTTCTTGATTGACCCTGCCACAGCCAAGACCATTCCCTCAGAACATCATTGGAGATTGGAATTCATAAGATTTTTCCCAACCATTTGACTGTGCTGGAAAGGATGACACGTTATTTACATTATCTACTACAGTCATGCATGTCAGTGTGAGAGTACTTGTGGTGCCTTTGCCAGAAACAAGGAAATGTGATTAATAATAACCACTACGTGGTTAGATTTTGGCCCGAAAAGCACCCGGCAAGGGCGACAGGGCAAGAAAATCAAAATTGAAGGGGCAGACTACTAAAACATACGGATCAATTGATTGAACTTTCTTGGAAGGCAGTTTAGCAAGTCTTTGGTATCGTGAAAAAAAAGTGGAAGCATAAAAAAACAGTAGCATATTAAGAGTAGAAAAGATAGAGTCTAGTATTAAAAACTATGGATGGTATCAGTCAGTATCAGTATTGCTCCAATACTGGTCAAAATCATTGGAGTAGCTAGTGTCCCGAGTCCTTCTTAATGGTGAGGTGTTTGTGTTTCCTGTATCTCCTTCCAGATATGAAATACTCTCATAGTATCGCTCGCTAAAAGCTTTTCCTAATAACACACCAGAGCAAAAGTTAAATCTTTTGTTCTTGAACTGGTTTCTTATATTGATGATTTTTCTTTGCAGAAATCTCACACACATGTTGCACGCCACCATAAACCCCAAATACTGGTGAACTAGTTCACTTCAGAAACTGTATGACAATGGATGGACTGTTCAAATTCAACGTTTCCTGTAGTTTGCAGAAAAGCAAATTAGCAATGTTTTCAAGGATATCAGGTTGTTATTTCACTTGAACAAGGAGCGGCCATGACCAAAGAAGAAACAACCACACTTTGCTCAATGAAAAAAACACACACAGTATATCATTTCTGCCAAAGATGTACAACAAATACACATGAATATTAACTAAAAGGGTCATAAAATTCAACAAAATAATAATAAAAAAAAAATCAACCTGGTTGACCCAGTCTTTGGGAAACACTGATTTGACAAAGCCTAACCTTATAAATATTATTTAATGAGCACTTGCAGATGGTGTGTGAGTGCTTTTTTCCTCGTCCTTGTTCAAAAGTAAATATTTTCTTTCTGTTTTCTTTCCATCAAAAACCACACAGCACATCCATCCTTCTATCCATCCAACCTGAGTGTTGAGGGTCGCAGGGGGCTAAACTCTCCAAACTCTAAAATTACTTCACATACCTAAATAATCTTTGTCCCAGCCGGTGAGAGTAGTAGCTCCAGAGCAGTCACTGGAGTATTGACTGGGTTATTTTCTGACTATTTCATCGACTGGGCTTTACTGAGTGGCTCCCTTGAGCCCCTTCGGCATTTTAGAGCTCATTTTCTGGCTGAGTGCAGGTATGGACAAAGGTAAATCAGGAGTCATGATGGGGCTGGGCCTTTGTGAAAGTGTTGGGACTGCAGTGTGGAGGATGGTCAGAGAGGCAGCATCTCCGTTTTTGAGAAACACCATTAGCCACCAGCTGTTTCCCTGTTGTGCCGCCGCCATGCAATCTGTACACCTTTCATGTGGAATAACCTTGTTTATCCCATCTCGTGCAATTCATTCACAACAGCTTTCCAAATGATTAAAAGCAGGCAGAGGAATGAGGAAGAGAAAAAAAATATATAATATGTCATCTTGCCTGGTTTGTGACCACATCCCATTTTAATCTTTCATTAATCACACTGGGTGTCATTTTATGCAGCAGATGTGTTTGAGGAACAGTCTTTAAAAATCAAGCCTGTGTCAAGAGAGGGAATCAGGAAAACCTCTTGCATGAAAATGAGCATCAACAAAAAATGTGTTGTGGGCAAGCGACAATCCCACACTTTTTTCTTTTTTAGGTCTGACTATTGATTGACTGCAGAGAGTAGAAATGAACCTGCGGCGTGTGACTGGAGGATATGTTGGTGTATTAGTGGATAATTATGAGTAGGATTGCTTTTGTTCCTGATCTGGGAGTTATGTGAAATGATGAGTGTGTTTTTTTCCGCATTACTGATATTCTGCTATTCATAATTTTGGCGTTTGTAACTTGCAAGTCATTTCTTCATGTTTAAAATATTGAGAAATGTTTAAAATGATACATTTTATGGCCTATGTTTTATTTTCATTTGAACATTTTATATTCTTTGGGTTTATGAGATGCTATGTTAATAGGACCTTGGAACCGGGAACCTGCGGGAGCTGGAAAGATAGTGGGACGAGCGTGAACGGCTAGTCAGAGCTCGCTGTTCATAACCGTTACCGTCACATGGAAACTACGACAACAGTGCATACGTGAGTAGCCTGCCACTTTAGCACAGTGTCCCCGGGACAGAAGCACGTTATCATCGTCCTTGGTAAAACAATTGATTTTCATGTTCAAGTAGACATTCTCTTTTTTTAAAAAACAAAAAACAAAAAAAAAACATTTAAAGATCTCGTTAATTAATTTCACGTACTACAGTATTGATTAAGGTTTAGGAAAAGTTTCATTCACTTAATACCACAAAATCTAACAAAACCACGTCGGTTAATACATACACTATGTTGTCATTATCTTAAAAGAACTTGTGCTAAATGTGTAACAAAGTTCCATGAAGACATAGCTGGTAAGGAAGCAGCTCATTTAAACTGATGCTATAGGACAGAGTGGAAACCGGGATTGTACCGTCTGTGCCAAAAGGACAATAATGAACGATTTTGGACACAAGTAAAAAGTCAAGTACTTTTCCAGTTACTGTGTTTTGCTTTGTTTTTATTAATGTCACAAACAAATACAGAGCTAAGTTATTGTCGATAGAGCATAAGATAACAGTTGCAGTTTTAATAAAGCTTTGCAAACCTGTGGTTGGATGCGTTTTGAGAGAGACAGTAAATTTGAAATGTTCAATCAACAAGGTTTATGTTTCCACAAAAACTATTGCCTGCATCTATGCATAGAGTGTATACCCTGTTTTGACGTGATAAATCATAAAAATATCATTTAAGAATAAAATTGCTTCAACTGGAAGTGTGTTATTGTACGTGAATCTGAGATAGATTAAGAACTCATGACCTCTGTGTTAAGTACTGTGATGTACTGTGATGTACAGTCCATGTGTATTCAAACTGAGACAGAATCTCTTTTATCAAGCTGTTAAAGCTTAAAACATTTCAAACGTTTTGCCTTATCAAAAGTAAAAAGGTCGAAAGTCTGCAGTATGAAGGTGAATTTAAGGCACCCTCTCCAAAGACCAAAGCAGAAAATAAGGAAGTCTTTATGCTGCTTGTGTCTTTGCTTGGCAGCACAACCTCGCCTGTCCCAAAGCACACAACAGAAGGAGATGAGAGGGAAAAAGTCTTTTGCTGTCGAAGTCCGTTCCCTTTGTTTGTTTGTTTGTTTTCGTTATGATGGATGGTGCAGAATGAGTGCCATGATATGTGTCTCTGGGAGTGCCGCATTGTGACCAGTGGGGTCGCTCATCGATTCCCAGCCATCTTCACTAAACCACTAATAAGACACTTGGCATTTTCCTCGGTGCAAGATTTCTCCCTTTGTGAGCTTCCCTCAGACCAGATATTAGACTGTGTATATGTGTGTGTCGGTTTCTGTCCGTGTCTGTATTCCTGCATCTGTGCACGACTGTGTGCGCGATAGCATTAAGTCCGCTATGTTTAGCATGAAGCGTGTGCACACTAACACAGCTCTGTGTACACGTCTCTACATATGTATGTGCATATGTCAAGGAAAAGATAGATTACGTCACATGGGACCGTGTTTTTTTCCACTGGGTTGGTGAAGAAAAGTCCACAGTGTGAAGAGGCTTCAGAGGAAAGTGTTGCTTCAGAAGCCGTTTAAGACTCGGTGAGATTTGATTCCCCTGGTGAGACTCAGGACGTCATTGGATTTGGATGAGAATCATCAGTGAGAACAGTCTGACGTCTTAGAAGTAGGATTACTTGCAATGTTGCTGATGAGATCAGGGCAGACAGATGGAGTATTTATTCAAGCGAGAAGTTAGAGAAGCCAAGTCAAATTGACATTGAAGCTCCTCAATTAATTCTTCACTTTGCTGAAAGTTAAAGCTACTGCAGGCTGGAAGCTATACTGTAAAATTCAATATACAAATGAATGAGGTATCATGTGTTTGACACACTCTTTGCAGTAGTCACACCATATGATTGGGAACTTCGGGGACATTTTTCAAATTTGACCTGACTGTCTGATGGAATTACCTTTTGGTCCACTAGAGGGTTGTGTGAGTGAAGCTTGGCCTTTAATCCACTTTTAATTAGGGCTGCATGATATTAGGGAATCATGTGATATGCCATAACATTGCTGAATATTGTGATGATAGCACCTACAAATAAACTGGAAACATACAAGTAACTCCATTTCATGTTTGATCGTAGTTCAAGCGGTAGTTAAGCATATTGACAGCCCTACTTATAATACATCAAAAGTCTGTTACGTTCTTAATTTCTTAACCTAAAGTTTTAAACCTTGGCATCACTTGTGCATTTACATGCATGTTAAAGTCAGATTTTTAAACACGTTAGTCCGACTAAAATTGAGCTAATCTTAGTTGGACTAACAGACCTGGATAATGCGATTCATAGTCCGATTACTCCTGCATGTATATGCTTAGTCGGACTGGAGTCGGACTTGGAGATGACACATAATCTGCAATACTGTCTGTTGGAAATCATATCACGGCGACGTCTTTCTTCAGAAAACACAGCAACCCCAGGAGCCAAGCTCCATCTAATTTGTATCACATTAACATGCAGCAGGTACGAAACATACAGAATCACAGCACAATCCATCTCACCATTTGCTGTTTGTTTTTTTGTGACGTCAAGGTCAACAGGAAACTGATTCAATACGCACTAGCTCACATAGAAACACAGCACCACCTATAGAGTTGGAGTCAGAAGTACACAGCCAATAAATCGATTTTCTCCTCTGCATGTATACTCGGACTCAAATTGTCCAATTGCCTGTCTTAGTCGAACTACAGCCTTGATTAAACTGTACATTTAAACGAGTAACCAACCTCACACCAGGGGGTAAATATGTAAAAATCTTCAAAGGAATAGCTTATCATGCAATTTTCAATCAAACCTGATATTTGGAAAAATGTCAGGCCTGTGTGTATAACAGACACAGTTTTGTCCTGTGTGCCACACTGCATCATATTATTGTTGTATTATAAGTGCTTTAGCATGTGTTTGTTCAACTGACAGCACACAAATACATCTTTAGTTACAAGAGAGTGTGAAAAAGAAATACAATAACCTCAGACTGGGTATCTCAAGGCCGACGATCTCCATGGCAATAAATTTGTCAGAGGAAAAAAAACCAAAAAGCGATGACAAATAAAGGCCTTTAAATGTTCCTATTTTCTCTCCATGTCAGAAAGAATTGATGTCTCACCACGCAGTGCCACAAATTACCCCCAGAGAGAGAAAAAACAGCTCACTGCAGACAGCTGAGTGTGGGGATCCAGTCCCTTAGGTGAAGCCATATTCAGACTGATGGGCTCATGTGGAATTCAGTGAACCTGACTACACCTTCCACCCACAGGGCTCCACTCCTTCCTTACTGGTGCAATCTTCGGGGAATATTTCAGCCAGCTCTACCTGACACCTTTGCTTAACTTGTTTTGTTTAGAGGTCCTGCTGCCAACTCAATTACAGCTGACTTTTATTTTTTTGACTTCAACTACATGCCTCCTCCCTGCCCACACCTGTGATGTACAGTAAATCTTGAGGCAATATATATATATAATGCCATATTTAGAGTCTTTTGTCACTTCAGGTATATAGAGTTAGAGATAGCATGTATCAGATCATAAACAGTGGCTCTGTGCCTGCAGGCTAACTGCCCGAGAGTGTCTCTCTCTGTCCACAAATATCCCCTCCACTCCTCATGTGTGTCCTGCAGATGGGTTTAGTGCTGCTCCACGCTCCACAGTGGGCTCCATTAACTGATAGCAGCAGAGATGGAGACATCACAGAGACACGGGTGCAGCCAAACAGAAAAGAGTTTGTTTCCAGTAATGCACATCCTCGCAGCGCCTTTACCTTACACATTTTATTCCTGTGCGTTGCTCTCACGCTGAGGTGAAACCATAACAATCATTTAAGGCACAGAAATTCAGAGTAATCTAACTGGAAAAGGGGGTTAATGGGGTTATTGATCAACACCACTGGATAAATTATCAGCATGACCTGGCTGTGAATTCCTGGGAACTCTCTCGCTCACTCTCTCACTCGCTTACTCACTCACTCATTTTTAATTTACTGCTGTTGGAGGTAGAACTCCCACACATCACTGACACACCAGCTTTATTATTCAAGCATTTGGCACGACCTTTTCACCCTTGTTTTTGTTGAGAATCTTTCGATCACTTAAAGAAGTCTGAAAATCCCATTGGACTGCTTTTTATATTTTTTAAATCACTTTGTGAAGGTGGTTTTTCTTCATCTTCTTCTTCCCACAAAAGCACAAACCACAATCTTGGACATTACAATTGAAGATGCTTTCTGTTCTTTGACAATCTTACATAATTCAACTTTCTGTTTAATTATTAAGTAACTGTGTATCTGTTTGTTATCCACTTATTATTAATCAGGTAAATATCTACAAAAGGAATGATAATAATTATGAAACTAACATTAAAAGGAAATGCCACATTATAGGGGAACCATTCTCCCCTCTCCCTTGCTCAACACAGTAAGTATTGTGTGACTCATCTGGTAATCGGTGTGACTCAGTCAGTCTGCTTAGACCATTATGGCAGATCATAGATCATTACCTGCGATGCCATTCAGCATTTAATGCATTCAAATCAAACATTCCCACAATGGCGAGCTGGCTCAGAACAGTAACTACAAAGTGTTTTTATGGGGAAGATATTTCCAATTTATGAAGTCGCTCTTTATTGATTGTGCACAGCCTGCAGTGATCCAGAAGAGTAACGGATGCAGGAGGCCAATGTTGGCCAATATCAGGCTGAGGAGGCTCTGTTATGTTTCCAAAACCTGGCTGCAATTTTCAAATTTTCTAAGCTTAATATAGCTTTTTATGATGTGTACAGGGATGGCTCTCCTCCTCTTCATCCGCTCATCATTGTCATGTTCAACATTCAAACATCTTTCTAAGAGGGACATGAGAATAAGCTTTAAAAGATTGAGCCCCCCCCATCCCCCTTGTTTAGTCCAGTGGTAAAATGAAATATTAAGTTTGGTAATTTCACTCCAGTCGCTAACTGCCCGCGGGCTGTAATAATGGCCATTATACTTATTTATAAGGATAATTTACTATCCCATCCTTTTACAGGGGCAAACATAAGCATTTGTGGAATGATTGGTGTGCAGTGTCTTTAAATAATTTCAAATGAAATGTTGCTGTAAAAGTGGTGATCATAACAACATCTCAGTAATGGCAGCCATAAAAGCTGGCTCCAAATGAAAGGTCACTGTCAGTGACTGCCAAACAATATTTTGTATCCCTCAAAGTGCCCGGCCTGGATGGTAAATTGTTCCGGCAAGAATGGCCTTGTTATGCTTTCCCATTTACCTTTTCAAGTTCATCTGGAGACACCCATGTTCAAGACAATATCCATTTTGTGTAAGATGTCTCCACGGCTGGCAGGGAACGCTTTGCTCTTCAAAGGGAACTCATAAAAGAGTATAGCTCTGAAGGGTTCTGCAAGGAGAGTTAAAGCTCTCTTAATAAATACACATGGACATTATAGGTTAGCAAACAAAGCGATAAAAAACAAGTTGAACCCAGGAGGAGCAGTTATGGGAATAAGACTCAGCTGCAAATAAGTCTATGTGAGCTAACTTGTCCATCTGAATGAATGTGATTGGATGTTACTAATCAGCTCGTAGATAAACAGCTGGGGACTGAACCACGGTGCGATTTGGGTCCGGATGTTAATTATAAGATTTATTAATCCTTCTAAAGGTCTTTGAAAAGGTTTTCTTTGGGGAGGAGGACGAAGGAAGATAGCAGGATTCTATATTTTTTGCTAATTTCAGTCTGACATCAGTGCTTTATTATTATCATTGCCAGTGGTATATTCTAAACAAATAATTTGGGAACAATTTACATTAAAGTATAGAAAATATATTGTAACAGAATATGGATATAATAATAAATCCTATGGTAAGTATTAGTGATTGTAATTGCCAGTCTATTACCTGGAGAAATAACACGGTATTACCATATATCATGTCCTTATCAGTACATTATTTCCAAGTGAAATTTCATTAGAAATCAAATGGTATAACCACAATATCACCTCCTTGTTATGCCATGTACTATTACCACATTGTTGTTACACTGTAATGTGAAGTACTACAAATCATTTTCATAACCACAAAGCTACTTGTAGTTGCATGCACAATGATGATACCACTCTTTAAGATGTAAATTTGTGGTTGTCAGCTTCAGTTCCAACATGTCTTACACAAATATGATTCTAATGGATTTTTATGATTTTCTGTAATCACAGAAAATAGATTCAACAAGAGGGGTCTCAGAAGGAGGACCCCCTATAATTGTTACTATTGTGAATATCGGCAATGTGTGATAGATTAAATATGTGGTACCAAGTCCTTAGGCCTGGCAGGAAAGTGCCAATTTCATTTTCAGGTTGTGTGCAAGCATCCAGCGACTGACATTCATTACTGACAGCATGTGATTAGAAGACCAATTTTCCCCACTTTGGGGGACTTTCAAGTGCATTCTGCGATGCAGGCTTTTCATACTGGTGCCACCGGAACAGGAACAGTACAACCAGGGAAGAAAGCTCCAGTTATTCACTATGATTGAATAACACTTGAAAACTAATATTAAATGTATACATGAGTAAATGAAGGACGTAGATAAAACATAGCTTCTCAAGGTAGCTGCTGTTATTTGTATATATATCAGCATTTATGTATATACATATATATATATATATATGTAAATATATATATGTATATATATATATATATACATATATATATATGTAAATATATATATATATATATATATACACACACACATATGTACAGACTTCACATACAAGACTCCTCTCCACCACTATATATGTATATATATATATATATATATATATATATATATATATATATATGACTCATAACACCATTTATGAGGAATATGTGGAATTGTCAAGCATGTTCCTTTATAAAGGTACCAGGCTGATGCATCCATCAGCCTGAGAATAGTCAGTGATCTATTTTGACATATAGAGCTTTTCTGGTCTTGACGACCACACTACAGTTTTGCCATTCTCCCATTCAAACCCATACACCCACATATACTCATACCATGCATTTACACACCACTTCACCCAGAAGCAATTTAAGGGGTTTTATCTTGCAAAGAGAGGCTTGAAGAGCTGAGGAATTAACCCCTGATACTCCATTTGTAAGACCACTACCATACCGAGAACACACCTGTTTATACAATACATTTGAACATATGTGCATTCTTAGTGATTACTGACGTATGATAGATCTCAATAAGTGGGGGTAAGATGTTTCTTCTCCATTGATGACACACTTTGGAAACACAATGTCGGATTTCGACCGGTGTTTCTTGCCTCATAAAACTCCTTGCTGAGACCACAAACAGAGCAGAAAAAAACAAGCTGCTGGATGCCCTCCTTTGTTGTTTGTTATTTCACATTCAATGTCGTTCATTGTCGGTGTGGCCATAGAACACAGCCCACACCCTGCCTTCCAAGTGAAGGTGCTGTTCTCAGTTAAAACGCAAGCCTGACAGAGGGCTTTACCGCTCCAAATCGTACTGTACTAAACCAAAAAGTAACATAATAGAACATAATAGAAAACTTATGGGTTTTTTTTTTTGGGTCCGTGGCACAATCGATTGTCCATCATTTTAACTGTCTTTTACTTTTGTAATATGGGACACCAGGTGGGAGGGTTTCCAAATATTACCACATACTATGTCTAATTAGTAAAATTGCTTTTGCACATCCGTTTCAGGAGACAGGTGCATAAGGACAGGGGTGATATAAACCGCCAATTTAGTTGCAACATTGCAGCGCTCGACCTTCAACAGACAAACGATTTGTGACAAAGAGGAGTCATCTTAAATGTGAGTGGCTGTGAGTCTGTGATAAATCGCACAGGCACACATAAAAGTATGTCGACACTCATCACTTACATACGTCTCAACAGATCAATATCCGACAATGATCCGACACTAAAAAAACAGTTTAGTAGCAGGGATAAATAGAAAATGTAATAGATAGAAATGTTTCTCTCCACCAGAAACTTGCACGTACACTGGAGCCGTTGTGATGTGAGATTGTGACTGTGCCACCAGTTTTTACAGCGATGCTAATTATAAGGTTCATTAGTGCTCATAGGGGTCTTTAAAAAGGTTTTACAAGCTATTGCAGCAGCATCTTTTGTAACACTGGCTAATGACCCCTCATCTGAATACTGGCATCTCTGGAATGATATTTGCACTCGTAACAAGTGGCTGATCTGCACACTGTACTGTGTCTTGTGCCGTTTTCTTTGTTATAAGTTAAGTTCTCCAACAAACAACTGGGGAATTACAAATGGCTGCACCGGGTCTCAGTGGAGGTCATTACAATGGGGATGAGTGGCGTCTTCGTGCACTGCACAGCACGTCCACTGACAGGGGAACAGAGGAAAGTGAGGACAGAAGTGTAAAAAAGGGGAACGTGCCAGGGATCAAGGGAGATGGCCACAATTGGAGATACACTAAACAACACCGAATGCATGGGGGACATGAAAGGAAGTATCAGGTTGGACATTGGGGCAATCAAAAATACGCTTTCCCTCCAGTATACTGCATGTGTTGAGCATGAGCTGGTGTAACAAAAGTATAGAAAAAGAAGAAGGAGAATAATAATAATAAAAAAAAACAACAACACAACAATTAATCATTTAATAAATCCCTGTTGTATTTTTCACCCGTGGATTTGTGTTGGCATCCTCGCTGTGTTAGCTACGGCTCTCTTTGTGGGCATTCCAAACAGATATTCCTTAAAACAACAAGGGAATTGTTTCAGATGCCAGTGAGACATTAACAAGTGTTTAATACTGTTTAAGAATGATAATACACTCATCCTCTAAGAATTTTCTCAACGTGTATGTATTTTAGGCAAAGATTAAGCCTAGTTCACTTTTTGCTGGGTGATCATGTAAGAGAATAATAATAATTCTTAACATGGCTGAATGATAAAAATCCTGACGCCATAATATCCACTCCTGCATGTTTAGTCTGCAAAGCTGGCCTTGTCATTTCTCTTCTAACTGTGCCAGCTGCTCTGACCTGTGAGATCATATAAAAATAAATCTGATATGAGCCATCATTGACCATACACTCCTACTTAACTCTCGGTATACTGGTTTCATATCCTACTGGTGTTTGCACGTTGCATATCAAATGAGACTCATGCTTTGAAGTTTAAGTCTGAATGTCAGTCCCATTTAATCCTTGTCATTTCCCATTTTATTATTCCAAAGATAATCCTGCACCAGTTTTATTAATTTGCATGTGATAATTGGTTTTGAACAGAGAATGCAGTCGGTAAATGCCACTAACCAAGCACTCAGGCCCCCCATCAGCTGCAAGACACAGACAAATAAACTGATGGTGAAGTTGTCTGATGTGACTCGAGGTGAGCTTTCCACATCACAGTTGGAACATAATGCATATACATATGGATGTGTTGAGGTGCTACCACAATCTTATCTGTGTGTGTCAGATGCAGATTCCCCGGTGAGGCCTTAATTGCATCTCTCACAAATCCTGTGGCTTGTCAGTGCTGCTTATGGCCTCCTTTAGAATCATCAGCTTGGCTGATTGTGCAAAAAAAAGCTTACCAGTACACACCTGTTTTCCTAACACTACAGACAGCGGGTTGAACAAGTCGTTTCAGAGCTCTAATGTCTGTTTGACTTCAGATGTCCAACCTGCTTAGTTGAGATTAACTGTTAAAATAGATTGTCAATGCGAACCGCAAATAAACCGTTAAATCAGACTCCAGAGGTAATAATCTGCATAATGTCAAGTGGAAAGGGAACTGGGCTTGGGACTGGAAGTTTGCCGGTTTGAAACTATGGACGGGCCGCTACTGCATCCGGTGTGAAAATATCTGCCAAATCTTGTATGTGTGACCCCTGGACAGGGAGAAGCCGAAAGTACAAAAAAAAAAAAAAACCTAACTGAGAGTTGCGTGTTTATGTCCTTTAAGTCTATACTTCATATCTTCCTGCTTGGTGTGTCCGGTGACAGTGAATGGAAAATGAAAATAATGCAGACGATCCTTGTTAAACATCTTGTTTGAGGCTTCGTATGATGTGTGACCTCTTCTGACAGACATGGAAACATCATGTATCCCCTGATGTGGCCTCTCATTTGGTAACTGTTCAGCAGTTTCATTCGGCTCATTGTACTTACTGCTCACAAACAGGAGAACTGTAACTATGGTAGTTTAAGAACTGATGTTTTGGATCCTAATGCGTAGACATACTATATTAAAGGTAAGTGGACTCGCTGGCTCTTGCCTCTGACTTATCTCCACTGCTGTTAATGTACTGTTGCCAGATTTTTATGGGTGTTTAATCTCTCACCAGAGTTTAACAGTGCAACGAGGTACTCTCTTGGCTCTTCAGCAAGAAAAATTAAAAATCAAAATAACCAAACAAATTGCTGCCGTTAACTTCATTTACATAAATCACATTCTACAATGGGTTGTTAACTTCCAATGACTTTACACCTCTTAGGGTGAACTTGTTTTTTTTTATATCACTGCTGGAATCAAATATAAAGAGTCACACCTAGTTGGCTTTTTGACAGACCAGTCAATCCCATATGATATGCCATATAAATAATTTATGTATTTCATGGTAGTTCATGATTGATGATCATTTGGATTAATATTCGTTTTTTTTTATTTAACTGCATTTAAAAGTGTTAGGTTACGTCCTAATTATTATTTAAATAGTATTTGCACAATATTTGTTGCACTCAAGTATTGGTATTTCATTTACAATGTCACAATTTGTTTCTAATGGGATAGAAAATGTTTTTTCTGACCGTGTTCAGATGTGATAAGATTCGATCCGTGGATATGTATGCTTTTCCTTTCCTTTTTTGTAATTAAAACATGAGCTAATGTGGAGCACAAACACTCTTTTTGGGGGAACACGTGTCAGTCATAAACTCCGGACTCAGATGGGTTTTTATTGGAAAACCAACACGTCTTGCATCTCACTGGATAAGTAGTGAAATGCAAAAGCTCTGACAAGATAACTGGTTAAACCGTATTCACCATCGCTATGTAATCTTCTATTTTTGGCAGCAATGTTTAAAAAGCCATTTCTGGGCATATATGTAAAATTGTGTCATGGGGATGTGTTGTCACGTGTCACGTCAAAGAACGTCAATTTTAAGTATGTCATGCCAAAGCCTAAAAACCCTAAAAAATGAGGACCTCGGATACATTTTGATGGACTGCAGTGACAACAAACTTCGGTCACTACTGCTGAGGTTGAGTTGCTGTAAATGCATCTACAAATCTGTAGGTCAGGTTGAACTATTGCACTATTCTCTCCATGTTTATTCAGTTTTCTTTCAGTTTGAATCTTCTGAAGGAAACCCATGAAGGATCTCTTGTAAATTTTGACTTCTTTCTTTGTCCACTCTTTCCCGTTTACCTTATGTACAGTATTTAGAGTCCTCTTTGTCGGTTTGTTTGTTTGTCTCAGTGGTCTTACCTTGCACTTCTGTTCTTTTCCCTGGAGTTTGTCCGTGCTTGTTTTCCCTTGTGTTTCACTGGTTATTGAGTCGGGTTTTTCTGTTTGCCTGCCAATGCTCACACTGGAGAATGTGTACGCCTGTTAATCTCACCAGTCACCACAGCTGCAACATGTTGTTTGTGGGAAAAAAAAAAAAAAAAGGTGGGTGAATTCTTGCAGGTCGGCTGTGGAACCCTATTTTTCTTGAAACAGGTGAAACACAACTGAGGCCACCAATGGTCATTTTGCTTTGATGTTAGCTCCTCGACAAATTTCTTACTCAAATTATGCTGCGAGACACACACGCACGCGCACACACACACACACACACACACACACAAGGATATTCATTTGCATAATGACAAATATTCCCAATTTAGCAATTCGAGACATGCAGCTTTTTTTCAATACAGATGGTAATTCAATGTCTGTGCTTCTAAACAGCAGATTATCATTTGAATAACAATCCAAATATTGAGAGCCAGAAACCTTGTGGTGAATGCTGAAGTATAGTCAGACAGTAGAGTTAGTTGTTGTGATGGCTTGCACCATCAAAGACATCCAGCAAAATAGCTGCATTACTTTGCTTTTGTGCCATTGGTTTTGATTACTGTGTTTTTTGTGTGTGTGTTTTAATAATTGCTTTGCCAATTCCCTCTTCTAAGTTTGACACACTCAGACAAGACACAAACAAAAGAGTATCCTTCACTCGTAAAAACAACATTGTCTCTAATTTAGGCGAAAACAGAGCTAAAGGAAACAAGTGAAAGATTCAGCATATCTAAGTCAATATTGAGAGGATGTCAGCAAACAGAAGTTTCACAAAGGGAGAAAATGAAATGCACAGTCAAGGGATTTTGCTTTTAATTAAAGGAAAGGGTTTTAAAACTTTGGGAAATTAATGTAATTGCATACTGGCTTAGAGATTTAACATTAATAAGAGATTAAGGAAATAAAGGACAGCCAAATCCTAAAATAACCACACCATGCTCACAATCTTCACCTTCAAATTTGTTTTTTTTGCACCTCAGACTCAAGTCCTTGCTGGGCAGGGAAATCTGTCTCAGTAATGTTGACAAATGAGTGATGCGTACGTGGCAATTTGTGGCTAATTTATTGTATTCACGGATGCAGTTTCTCCGTCCATAAACATATATCACTTTCTTTGCCAAAAAATATCATAATTTTTAAAACGGGTAGGGGGAGAGGAACATAAACCCTGATAGGGTGTGCAATCTGTAATGTTGCTGCTTATCTGAGGCGAACACTCCTCTGAGCATCATGCAGCACTTATTGTTTTCCCTGTTTGTCTGTGTTTGTAGTGTTCCTGGATTTGGAGAGTGCTTCCTTTAATGCCTGTGCTTTCTCTGTTGTATTTGTTTAGCCTTTAGGGGCCACAGATCAGAGACAATATATCACATAATACGCATTTGTCACATTGTGCATTTGTATTATTGAGGCTAATTCCTGTCTGCCCACCCCCGCCACACACACACACACACCACTGAGAACCAAGAAACAACAGCGTGATGCTTCGATGCTTCGGTTGCAGTATAGTAGATATATGTATTGTTTGCCGAAGCTAAGATTGCATTATATATATAACTATGACAATGGTCATGTCCTCATGATGTCGTCAAAGGTTGTGAGTCAAAGTTCACACACATACAGCAAACACAGGAATTGTGATCAAACAAAAGGTTGAGCTGAATAAAAGTGAATGAAACCTGACCTTTCCTCCTAATTCCTGCCTGAGAATATATTTACATTTTAAATTAACATTTATTCAAAACCTTCTCAAAAATACCTACAATAATGACTTTTAATGTTTCCCTCTCTTTTTTTTTCTTTTCCCCCAGAGTATTATCTATGAGGCCATGTCTGGACTTATGTTTTCTCGCAATTCACATGAATTGGCCTTCATTATTCATTTCTTAATCTAAATTCTCAAACCTTTCTTTATTTATTTCTAAATGCACCCCTTTTTTATTGCCTTGTGCCACTTTTGTAATAAGATGTTGTTTTCATATTATGTAAAGCACTTAAAAACATGCAAAACAAATAAATTCCCCTTGCATTGGCTTTCCCAGGAACCAATATCTATAAAGTTAATTTTTTAAAACACTCCAAGAATGTTACACACTAACCAAACAACCCTGAAGTTAAAGTGGAGTAACTTTTTAAGTTATGTGCCTGTTCCATGTAAAATAAGCGTTGCTGCTTCATAAATTGGACTTGGCACACGTCTTTCAAGTCATCGCGTCAACAAATCTTCCCCTCACCCGTGGGCCAACCTGGATGTGGTGTGCATTATACTGTTAAACAGTGTGTATTTGCCGTGCATAAGTGTCAGGAAGTGTGTTATCAAAATCACATCTTCAGAGAATAAAGACAGAACACCGTATCCCAGAGGCTTAGTGTCACTTTTCCCAGTTCTTGTAAACGCAAATGAAAACACTTACAGTAATATCACCTTTGTCACGTCTTGTTGGTAAAAAGAAAAAGAGAGAAAAAGACATTTCCTTTGCAGTAATAGGGTGAATACGCAACAATAGAATCTATCGCCATTAGAGTGTAAGTGAGGACCATTGGAGATGTGATAAGGTAATATATTTCCCGGTATAGTATCTCCAATGGCAATCATGTATATTTTTAGATGCAAGTGCAGCTTTTCTTCTCGGCGTCATTCCTTTCCACAAATCTTCTGAACCGGGTTGTCAGTCTTCATAAATTGGTGCCTCAGCATATCTCCAGAGAAGACGTTCCTGCTGTGTGATTGACACCAAAAAATAAACCCGCAAAAGCTTTGTGGCAGTATATTGTCAACTTTTATGTTAATAGTGGCTCTTAGACATCAAGTGAGGCAAAGCAAAGTCCCAAACACAGGTGAGGGTTTTTATAAACTCAGAGGAACAATGACATTTTACTGAAACAAATAAGTATTATGCGAACACTTTGCATTACTGTAAAATAACAACATGGAGCTATCATGGTAACACTTTTCAATCACTGTCCTGTCTAAACATTTAGCTTGATATAATTGTTGTATATCTGCTCCTGGTCTCTTTCTTCTGTCTCTACCTCTTCTCCCTCTTCTTGTCTTTGCTTCTCCCTATCTGTCTAAAATAGTTGTTTTATTTGAAATATGTTTTACACTATTAGAATTTCAAATTCAACACTCAAACTTGTGTCCGTGTACAATTTTCTAAATAAAATGTTTTGCTTTTCTTCATTTTAGATTGTTAATGCACTATTTTAACATGCAGTAAATTGCAAATAACTGCCAGATGTGGAAAGTTATTCTAGAAAGATGGACAAAAGCACTTACTCACAGGACATTTTCTGGCCCTTTTATGGTTAAAATAAGTCTAAAAGTCCAGACAGACATTTTGAGGCTTGGATGTTAAAAGGATTAATATCCAGGTAACAGCTCCAGTTCAATACATTTGCATGAAACTTTAGTGAATCAAAGCTTTTAAAGATGAAATCCACCCTCCCTTGTGTTCACACACATGTTCCTTCATTATAACCAGACAATAACTTGGTGATTACGATAGAAATAAGATGGTATTGCCACAATACTACTCCAACTACACTAAATGCTATACTATTACTATATTATAAGTGCACTGTAATGACTATGGACTGAATGAAACCCAGAATCGTGGTCATTTCTATGATATAAACATCTTATACAATCTATAAAATGTTTGTCATTTAATGTGATTCGTGAAGTGATCCCTCTCTTTGTGGGCTCATTTCGGGAAAGATGAGCTACTAGATCCCATCCTCCTGACTGTGGTGATGAGGGACAGTCAGTATATTTTGGTTTATTCTTTTCATCTCAAAAGTGTAATTCATATTCATGTAACCAGACATTTCCTCTGATGAAATATTGTGATAAGATATCTTCTTTTTTTGGAACACTTGTGTTATGATTTTGGAAATGATGCTGATGTAACATGGCTGATGTTTGATGTTTGGAATGCCTGTTTCCACCCAAAGTAGGGGTGTTGCCTTTGTGATTGATCAGGTAATCTGTTATTTATCTCAGCTGTGGATACTTGTCTAACTGAGCTGAGTGAACCTGAGGAAGCCACGGGCGAAATGCTTTGTTCTCTCATGAATAAAAACCAAATAAACTCATTTCAGTGTTTGTTTGTTTGTTTATTTATTTATTTATTTTTTACGTTTTTTTGGTAATATAAATCTTATTTTGACAGAGCGTGTGCTATCCCAATGGAACCATCGCGGACGAATCCTGCCTTCAAAGTCTCATTGTCAAATAATGCGGCCTTGTTTTGATAAATGAGCCCTAGAACATACCAGGCAACTTAATAAGGTGTCACAGTTTGTGGTGGGTGATATTTTCTTCAAACAGTGTTATCGCCGGTGCCTGCTGCACTCAACATGTGATGTGATAACTGAATAAAAAACAGGAGGGAAACCGCATGAAAACATAGTCCAAGTCTTGCCTCCACAGCCTCGGGTTTCACGGCTGGATCTCGACACGAGCCGTGAAATTTGGTCCTGAAATGTACAAACCACAACTGTGCCAATGAACATGCACGCATGAAAATATGCAGCCGGATCGTAATTAGACTGTGATACTGCTTACAATCAAAGAGGAGATGTGGCATCTTACACACGTCTGACCGCTTTTTTTTGCCATGGAACTGTGAGAAGAGGTGATCTCTCCTGGGGAGCACAGAGAAAAAAGAGAGGATCTTATTTTTTCTTTCCATTTCCTGCATGAGTGGATCTGAGCACCAGCTTTGGTCTGCTTTTGTCTCCTCTGTGCTGTTTCTCTCATCTGTTCTCTGCCTTACGCTTGACATTTCTCCTCCATATAGGTCAGTCTCCATAGGAGGCAATGGAAGAATGAAAACAAAGGAGGCACCAGGGTAACGATGAGAAACAACTATTTAGGCAACATGTGATGTTACTTGCCGCCAAGGAAAAGGTGCTAATTGCCTCTACTCACAAGACAATCTATGCTTCATTTTATATTCTCTCCTTCACAGGCCCGATGTTAGTTAATTAGGAAATGATCATGTTTTTTTTCCTGCTGAAGTAGAGAATAAATGAAAGACAGAGTCTTCTTGATTACAGAGTGCTATCTTTTAATAGAATATGGGAACAGAAACACAAACAAAATCAAACGTGATAAGCACCACGTTCCATGAGAAATGAAATTTCAGAACAAATGGGAGGAGGTTTCACGAATTTCTCGAGCGTGTGCGAAAAAAAAACAATGCAAAAAACAGGGAGGAAAAGTGGGGTGATCAGTTTTACAACGTCCCAATCATCCACCTGCAAAGTCAAATACCAAAGCCTAGCCATGGAGTCATTTGTAAGATAAATAAAGCAAGATGCATCTACTCTGCCCTTCTGAACTAGACACAGGAAACATAGTTGGGTTTCTTTCTCCGTCATCTGTCGCAGGGCCGAAGCTCAGCCTAGAAACTATCAGGATGATGATGTGTCTCTAGGGTGTTAGGCGCCTGGGGAAACACGCAGCTCTTAATCATCTGAGACCCACTTCTATGGCATTTCTCTCATTGTTGCAGGACGCTAGCTTATGCACACGTACTGCATCTCCTTATAATGCTATTTACATATGTGCAAATCCTCGCACAATGCTAGTCTGTGCTCTCATTTATTCAGAACTACAGGAAAATGGCATCTGTAAACTAAGAGTGTTACTTATTAGCTTTCAGGATTCTGCACTGGGTGTTGTTAGGCGGCACAATGGCTCGCTGAACAACACAAAGGCCTATGTGGCTAATTGGAGACATGGGCTCAAACATGGCTCATCTTCAAATATAGTCTGGCATGCTCGAGTGGAGAATGACAGAGGGAATCCATCTCTACTCCCCCCCCCACACACACACACCTCCATTAGTTCTGTATGGCAACAGTAGCAGCCAGCCACTGTGGGTTATTTTAGCCAGGCTGCAGAGAGCAGCCAAGAGGATAATCATTTGTTACTAGTCAGTCAAGAGGCTTCAGACCTCAGTGAAATAGACGCTGAGGTGGTGTGACCTTAGGCAAATCTGACAGACACCAAGTGTGAGAGAAAGTAGATGTGATGTGTGACCAATAAGGAGCATGTTTAAACTGTCCATATCCATGGTTTATCTCCCACAAAGCTGCATTATAGGGCTTTTTTTAAATGGTTAAACTGTGAGTACTTGCCTCTTCTGTGTACTAGCTGGGTGGTTATTCTTTGAGGCAATGCAAAGTAATGGGCAGACAGACAAACAACTAAAGAAGCAAATTGATAAGTGATGTATTGCAGATGTCCTCAAAAGTTGCCTGGAGTGATACAGCAAACCAGTACAGTAAAATGATTTCCCCCAAAACTATTGAATAGTAAATTCTGGTATAGATCATGTTTAATCATCATTATTACTTGACAATTCAGCATAGCTATATAGAGGGTATATTATTTGCCTAAATAGATTTTATAATTATAGAGACAAAACAAAATAGTGCAAAAATTCTACAAAGCCAGAGTGTGCTTGTACAGTTTTATGATATACTGTTCGTACACATGCTATACATAGTATAATAAAAAAATATATATATTTATAAAGTTATAAAGTTATAACACATTCCAACATCTAATTTCAACACGTTTTTTACTATGTTGCAAATCTCACTGACCGCAGCTTTAAAATACAGAGCAAATCAGGCGGCAGCATCAATGAGGCAATTCTCATTCATGCATTTGGTTTTCAGCCATGTGGCCTATTGGGGGCAGTAAACCACCAGAAACAGACATTTATTCAGTTAGTGAGAGGCAAGGAGAAGTATAGGGCAACCAATCTGTGTCTCTGTGACACACACACACACACACACTCGCGCTTACAAGAAAATGACTAGTTTGAGAGGATGCAAAAAATCAGCATTCATCGTCAGTGGAGGGACTCAATTAATAATGCCTGAGATGAAGCCCCTTTCAAATGCTAACCTGTTCAGTAAACAATCAATGGGCCACTGTAGGAATGGAAAAACCTTCCCTCATTTCGCCTTGTTTAGGAAAACAACAAGATCCAATAAATGTCCCAGACAACAAGGTGGGAGCCCATTAATATTCCTGGGCTTCATTTTAGGACGGTCACGAGGACCTGCTGTAGGCCCCTCTCTCTCTCACACACACACACACACGCATATAGAGAGAGCGAGATTAGTCAGATAATTTTACCTATTCACCTTGATAGCCTTCCTATTCCAAGTGAAAAAAACGCCTCCACGTGCGAATGATAGTAAGAGAGTGAACATTAAAACTGACCGACTTGTCTCCGTAAGAGGTATTTTATGTAGGGGACTATGTAGTTGGGAAATTACATTTTAAACTTGTCAGGACTTTAGAGGACATTTGTTTTGCCACCAAAAAGGTGCCTAACAGATGTACTTTGATGTGTGGAAAGCAAGCCAGACCAATTGGATATTGATGTCCGTTGGCTGATTCATCTAAATCAGTGGTAAAAGAGGGGACATTTGTTTTCAGTGGAGCGGGCTATTTATCAACAGTGATTGATATCCAGCAACACTGGACTGCCTGAGGCTGCACTCATCCATTCAGTGCCAATCACTGTGCTTTGCCAGAGAAATTCACACAGCCTTCAGCACTGGAGTCTGGAGACTTACCCATTCTTCTGCCGTGATGTTTTTCTCCTACACACAGAGGTCTAATCTGTTTACATATATTGCAACATATGTGTTGAACATCACCAGACAATAGCGTCATTATAAAAAAAAACAACCACTGGTGATATTAAATGAGTCTAGTTACTCTGTGATAATGCAGCCGAGGATGTTTGCATTAACGGATTTTTCCAAAATACATTGATCATTGTAGTCAAACTCTCTGTCAAAGCCACCTTGAGAAAAGAAAACTGTCTCACTGAATCACAAACAATTACTTCTTGTGTTTAAGACCATGTACGCTGTGACTCTGTATTAAATGAGGGTAAAATGGAAGAAAAGGGGCTTTTATCTTTCTTTTCTCTTGACATTCAGTCTGTGTGTGTGTGTGTGCACCGTTCTCCTGTGGCTAGCTGGTCAGGTCCTTTTGTGTTTTTCCTCTTGTAAGGCTGCAGGTAAGCCTGCAGTTCAATGCACAAGCACCAAAGACTTTCCTTTGATTAACTTCATATGTGATTTTAAAAATTAATATGGCAGCATGTGTTAGGTCACAGTGGAGTAATGGCATCCTGATCTAAGAAAAGAGGATGTCACGCTCCCTCTGTTTGCGTTGTGATGGAAAAGAATTCTCTTCTGCGTAACACATATTATTATCCAAAAAAGAAGAATTTTTTTAAAGGTCTGTGTATAGTGAAGCATGAGATATATATTTGGATTGTAACAAATGTTACATTTTTATCTGTCAGACTAATACCAATACAGATTCCCATCCCTACACGATTCTGTTTATAAAACAAGGCAGCTGAGCTTATAGTCTCTGCTCCAGCAGTGACATAAACACCACAGGTGGGTGGATATGGTAGTTGTCTTGCCTTTTGGGACCACACACTAATAACATTAATAATTCCAGCTACATTAATTACCTAGCCTCCACACTGGCCTGCTGACGGTGTGTTGCACTCGGGCCGCATGAGTGAGCACAGCCCCAAAATAAGTTTTAAAAATATGTCTTTACCGACCAAAGTGCTTCACACGTAAAGGCTCCAACACTGACAGGAGCACCAACCCATGGAGGAGACACCGTGGATCTATTTAAACAGTCTGGACAGAAACTATCTATTGTTTTGTTGGCTCTCCTGTATCCCAGCCGGGAAACTTTATTCCATTGTGCTTCTCGTCATGTGTCTAGGAGCTCATTTTTATTGGGCTTTGCAGTGCCCACAGACTGAACACCTTGCTGAGAAGATGGGGGGAGGCATGAGTTCAGGCTGGATTACTGATATGGTGTGAGATACTGAGAAAAAGTGTTTGTGGTGTTTGGCTGAAACCAGCAGCGAATACCACCAACATCATCATGCTTTGCTGAAGTGAAGCAGTTCTTTCTTTGTTATTAAATACTACAGATTAAAATCAAGACATATGTTACTTTCCCAATGTATTTCTTTTATCCTTTGCTATTCACATACACAAAGTGAGCCTGATAAGAGAGATGCACACATTTCTTTAATTTGATTTTCATTAGGCAGCTGCAGACCCTTAAACCGAGTGGACTGAGTGACCTGATATATTACAATTACAGTATGTAACTTTTGACCATTGACTGCGTTCACACAATTCTCATTAAGCCTTTCAGCTTCACACGACTCTCTCTGTGCTCATTGGTATAGCTGTATTTTGTTCTTGTGTTGCTGAGCGACACTCCTGCACACAGGAAGTAATTTGTTTTATGTCAAGATGCAACAACAACGCACTAATAACGCAAGGTGGTTGCAAACAGGTTGAAAAAAAATTCAGAAGTGAATTCCACTGCTCTAAAAACCTGTTGCTTGGCATTTTAACGGAATAAACACTTCTTCCTACTTTCCCCTCAGCTGCTGTTGTATACACACAAACGCTCCCTCAATAAGGTCTGATAAGCCGTTTTCTGATGACTGACACGTACGAACACATGAATAACAACAACAACAACACAATTCAAAGGTTTTTCACTGTAGCTTTAAATTCACAAAGTTGTTTTGTGGGGAAACATTACCTATCCAGCAGAACTAAGAGCTGAATTGAACAGCTTGTGTCCCATGGGAATGTTTGCTGCACAACACTCCGTTACTTTCTTGCTTCGCAGTGTCTAAGACCCCGCACAGGTCTGCGCTCAACTTTTTAAACAGCCCATACTCTTTAAACAACAACGTGACTCGCACACTTCAATAAATGAGACTATGAATATACTGTTTTGTCCATGTATAAATTACTTCCATGCATTGATTTTCAGAAAGAATACATTCACTATAGCGTAGCAAAAATGAAACAGCAGTCACACAAAACCACAACATTCTTCAACTGCCAAACCTCTAACCCAAACATCTAAACATGAAGAGAGCCATTATCATATATCATATTGTAATATTAAATATCATCTATGATGAAAAAAACAAAAAACAAAAAACAAAAAACAAATACAGACTCTAAAAAAATCCTCTGGCCATCTGAGCTGCAGAGTTTGCTCCGCCTTCTACTTCAAGAGTCGCTGTTGTTTCCCACAGAGTCTAAGTGATTCATGTTATTTAATGCATATGTGTGGAAGCCACCTAAAGCCTTTACGTGGCCAAGGCACTCGAGCCGCCACACAGCAGCACAACCCAGTGGGTTTCCTGACAGCCTTCTCTTGCCAAAGCAATTCAATACAGGTAAACAAAGGTAAGTGGATGCCAGTGGAGTCGTATCATGGCACTTATATGAATAAACCTCCGAGCGGCAACAATTTTTCATATAAGCAGAGCAAAGGCGAGGCTCGACATAATATAATTTGCCATTCAAAAGACAAAAACCAGGGACTTTGATGCTGTGAGAGGATCTCTCTTTCTCGCTCTCTTCCTCTGTCACACACAATCATTATTTGCATTATCTGTGTGGACACTTAAAAATAACGCCTTCTCTAGCCCCTTACTCTTACCTTAACCATCACAACTAATCCCCTAACCCTACCCCTAAAACCAGATCTTAAACCAGAAAAAGCCCTTTAAAGTTGTGGGGCCCAGACAAAATTTCCCCACAAAGACAGGTTTGTTTGTTTGTTTGTTTGTTTGTTTGTTTAAGGACCTCACAAAGATAAATACAAATACACACACACATAAACAGAAACCATTACCTCCAGGTTACAGTTTCATTTGTGTGTTTATTCATTTGACTGAGGAGCAAAACTTAGAAATGATCTGACAGAGCTTGATAACATTTTCTGCAGATATGGGTTATGTCTCAAGAATGAGATGATTAGATTTTGCCAGTGATCTGGACAGGGATACAAATTTAGCATAATAATAATACAAAAAACAATTATGAGGGGAGTATATTGACGCCATAATTTACTGAAGGTTTACGCTCTGAATGCTTTCCCTATTAAAGATTAAATGTAAGACTTTTACTATATTAAGACACAAAATGACTGTGGCGTGTCATCACATATTAAGGAAATATGGAAAATTGAAATAGTGGCTTAACTGATAACAATGGTGCTGCCAGTATATTCACAAATGAAATTCGTTTGCAGGCTGGAAGTAAGGTAAGCCATCATAATCTGCATCTGCTTTTACGACAATGGAGTGACAAAGTTGATGAAAAGCTTTGTATTTACAACGTTCTACCTGGCTTAACTTCGCAAATAACAGCAGTTTGTCACATTCAGCAGGAATATTTAGACAAAAGTGACGCTCAAAGATAATTTAATTTTACTGACGAACGTAGCGAGGTGCTGAGTCAAGTGTTTTTTGTTTTCCACATTAAACAAGACAAAGGTATTTTCTAATACCTTTGTAGAAATGCAATAAATTAACTTTTTGTTGTTTGAATCAATCAAAGAGTTAGATAAATTAATTATATAAAGGTTAAAACTGACATCAAGTCAGATTTCTTTGTTATAAAGAAAAAAGATATTACAATATTAGTGTTTTTCGTATTTCATAACAAGTAATGTCCTGTTTTAATGCTTGCTTTTCACATTTTTCTCTCCATTTTAATCTAACTTTTGGTTTAAAAAGCACATTGAGTTGCCTTTGCATTATTCTTGTTCACTTAATTACTTTTGATACATAGCTACTTACTGAAATGTGACATGGTTCAATATTTTGCATCGCTACCTTGTACTGAACAGGCTTTTGCTTGATGTGTCTCATTCATAAACTGACGTGAGCTGAAAAACAACGTTAGGACAACGTTTTCGTTGTCCTATATTTGAATCGCCATTAATCCTGTGAGGGGCACGTAAGCAAGAGGAGCAGGACGATGGACAAAAAGAAAAAAGAGCATCAGTGAAACCTCATGTCTTCACCCTCATCAAGAAGCTTGGTGACTTCAGTTAGGGCTGTGTGATCTTTCACACATAGACCAGTGTTCCTGGGACCCATTGCCCTGCATGAATTTAGATCAGGCGTGTCAAAAGTCTGGCCCACGGACCAATCACGGCCCTGGGTCAGATTTTGTATGCCCCGAAGCTTAGGTTTTATAATGCATGATTTATAGTATTGGCAAGGGATGGACTTGGAAAGCCAAATGTCATCCTCGTTAGCTCAGCTAATCAGTATCAGTAAGGAGTTGTGCTTTGACACCAGAGTCCTAGGTTCATAACCCAGCTATGACAGACATATTCATGCATTCATCTCCTATTATGATAACTGACACCAGGTGTGAGAGGAAGGCAGCATTTTTTTTCATTTGTTCTCTCCTGCATGGTTTAGATTTGGCTAAATTGCCATTTCAACATGATAATTGTGGAAATTGAACTTGAGAAACACTGCACATAGACACAGTCATGACCCAGCAACTCATTCAAACATGAACTCACTCACTCACAACTTTTAATACATACTGTCAAACCTTAGTTTTGAAAACTACGATTTTAAAACATAATGTATTGTACTTTAATTTCCAGTAATGTACTATTATTGTAAAATAAAGTCAGTCATTAGCTAAGCTGCTGTCAATAAATCACTGTAAATTTACAGTAAAAAAAAAAAGTTTAACAGTATCACCTTTCAAGTATGAAAAAAAGGACAGAAATTCTTGGTGCGGTTTTACAATGAACAAAAACAATGGCTTGTAGATGCAGACAATATGGTCTGTTGATTTTTGCCCCCAATTATAGTTTTATATCACAGCAGTCCCAACACAGCAGTGTTATCCACAACATGTTAAACATTATTCCATTTAAATAAGCAAGAAACATGTGAACTCAGCTCACTGCAATTAACATGAGAGACAGTAAAGACCTGCAAGACCTGACCTAAATGTGCGACATGTCACAAACCCATGTAATTGTTCAAAAGCCATGTTACGCAGTTACAGCATCCCCATGAAACTGCACACACACACACAATAAAAACATACACAGCAGAGATTCTAAAATTAGTTGAACATAAAATCAGGCCCAATTCATAGCATAATGGCATTCAGTTGCAGTACATAATCTATATCTAAAGTAATCCCTTTATGCAAGTTAAGGCAAAGTCACCTGTGCAAAACAAAACCTCACCTGCTTGCATTGAAATGAGCAGTTGAATACCTTTCCATCACAATGAATGGAGAGACAGGAGCAAAGGGGTGAAGATCTGAACCAGGTATCTAAGTATGTGCAATAAAATTTAGAAACTGAATGAATTTTTCATCATCTGCTGTCTTGGGATCAATACTATGCAGATGTTTTTTTCAGCTGTAAAGTGAGGGTATTAGTTTGGGCTTTTTTATTAATGCCAGAAGCATGTGAAGGAGAGTTGGTTTCTGACGTCTCATCGCATCAATTTTTGTTTTTCTGTAAACTTCAATAAAGGGAACATCAAGGACTCAAGGTGGCATTTAAAAACATCAACGTTGAAAATGTGCACAGCACCGTTATCTACAGCAAAAGCTTTTGTTCCCTTTATTGTTTTTTGAATTCTTCAAAAAGTTATGCAAACTACATTTATCTCTTAATAAAACAAACCAGGCATTCTTTGTGTAAAATACCAAACAATGAGCAGGCAATTTTCTTTGTACAAGGAAGAAATTATCTGCCCAGAATCCACACACAAGGCTCCTGTATTCATTATTGCACTGACATGTTATTTCTTTCCTAAAATAGACACTCTCATTCTCTATCACTTAGTGTGGCTAATCTGTCAGTAGTATTATAGCATCTCAATTTGATATTTGTTCTCATTCTCTACAAATCAGGCTTGTTTCCCTTCAGCTAACTCTTTTTTAAACTCAATGGTCACACCCCTGTCTCACAGAAATTATGTGAAATGCATTTTCAATTACATTTCATGAGAAAGAGTATTTTCTCTCAGGAGAAAGAATATTTTTCTCTCAGGTTACGGCAAAATTCAGCTTATTCATTTACTGGTGTTAGCCAAGTGGCAGCAGGTCAATTCATCCATAAGTGTCTGAACTCCTGTTTTGAAGTTTTCAGAATAAATTCAGGTAAATGGCAAATGTTGAGAGGTTTGGCAACCAGCAATTCACACAAGCTACCTGTTCCCAGCTGACAGTCATCCTGCTGTCGACTCATAATTATGTGCTGTACTTTATCATGTGTTTTCCTCTAAATGTGAACGTAATTCACAAAATGACATTGAGTGCTATTGAACAAGACTTGGAATTAGACTATTAACTCCTCAGGAAAATGTTTACAAGTGTTATACATCAAATCAGAAGTATAGGCTCATTTTCCCCACTGACTTCCATTCAGACTGAGTTCTTATTTTGCAACCAGCGGCGTCACCCCCTGGTGGCTATTCAATATATTTTGACTTTCACAGTGATTTCCTCTAGAGAACCAGTTATGTAAATCAGTTATGATTGTAGGAACCACAAAAACTAACATAACTAAAGCACATGATGTTTTTTTGCATCTTTTTGGGTCCGATATGTTGAGATTATCAAAATTAAACAATTATTATCAATACCTTATAACATATATAATATCATATATATCATATCTGATCGTCAAGGGATACAATGTTTAATGTGATATAAAATAGCACAGGATTCCTGCGGAAGAAGTGATTCTGTGACCTTGTGCTTTATAACCGCAGTGTCTCAACAGAAACATTTTATTATGTTACTTTTTTATTATTATGGCTCCCAATGCAATGCAGCCCTACGGAAGCGTAGAAACTGAGCCGCTTGTCGTTATGATGACAAAGTTTTCTCGTTATATGCGGCGAGGTGCATGAAATTATACTGCAAACTTGAGCAGTGATTGATCAGAGTAATCAGATGTCATTAGCTCACTCATACTGTACCAGTGTGCGGGAGGAACCTGCACATCAAGACGCTCCGCATGGGTTCCGGCTGAGGAGCGAGAAACTGTGGAGCGAGAGAGTTTGCTGCTGCAGCTGTGAACCTCAGAGCAAACAAGAGCCTCCGCACCTTCAGACCCATCCCTTCTGGATGTAAACGTCACACAACACTCAATCAATAAAACCCAACTTAAAGGTAAAAAAAACCATCTTGTTATAATGTGAAAATCTCTCATTAAACTGCCTCTGTGGCAGTTCTACACTTCCCTACAAGCCAATGCAATCCCACAAAATGATAAATGACCTCAATGGTGTATATACTGTGCAAAAAATCGGGTTTGGAAATGCCAGACATCGGAATGGGAAATAAATTGTGAACACTGACAGCCTTTGAAGTATTTAAGCAATGAGCATCTGAAATTCATGCTTGCTTTTAGTAGTGTAGCCGGTGGACGTATGAATAAGTTAGTATATTATTTCTAAGTGATTATACACAATCATAAAGATTGAAAAAAACTGTGTATAAGTAAATGTTGGTTGCAGTGATGGGTGAATATTCACAAACTGCAGAAATGCAAGGGAAGTAACAAGAAAAAAACAGGTGGTTATGACATAAATTATAGCTATAGAATTAAATAATACCTGTTAATAAACTGTTTGATATATATCAAATTGTGTTTGACTTTAAAATGATCTTGCTGTATTCTGCTACAATTCAATACATAAAATATTATTTGGAAAAGTAAAAGTAAATTGTCCTGCTAGGTACCGCTGTAAATCCTTCATACTGTACACTGGCTTACTGCCTTATAAGGAACACACTAAAATGTGTATTAGTCAAAAAGTAAAACATTTTACTTATGTAGCCTTTATTGATAAAAGGTTTTGGGATATTTAAGAGGAAAAAAATACTTTTCAGCTGACATAAAAATGCAGAAAAAACACATGTTTATAGTATTCTGGTGCCATTAAAGGTCATTAACAGAGTTGGCTCATATTATTGATGACTTGTGAAAACATTTGGGATGGGAATCAGTATTGGTGAAAATCACTGAATCTGATATCGGACAGACAAAAGTGTAAAATCCTATGACAGTAGTATGACCATGTAAATAAAAATGACCAAAACCATTTTTGCTGAGTCATGTTTGGGCTGTTTATTTCCTATTTTTGGGAGAACAATATTTGTCTAAAATGACTGTATCAGACTAATATCGGTAGACAAAAAAAGTAATAGCATCCCATCCCTACAGAAAACATACTGTACACATGAAATGTATGCGTTAGAGTGCGTTTGATTTGTGGTTAATGGGCTTGATGTATTTTTTCTTAATCAATAAAATGTCAGCAGTAACCACACAATTACCAGATAAACAGATGATAGTGAAAAGGCAAATGGCAGCCATGGATAAATGAGTCCTGGAGTAAATTGTTTCCTGCATGTTGGCAGAATGAATTTGCAGCCAGACAGAAGCAGCTTGAACTCCTTGCACGAGGGGTAGACAGGATCTGCCAGGATTGACAGGGCCTTCTTCAAAGTCCTGACCTTGCAAAGATGAGTTAAGCCGCTCAAGGTCAAAGCTACGGCTGCACACTTTGCCAACACCTTGCAATCTGTTCCTGATTTTTAAAGTCATGCAATTTGCAAAAGGCTTCAAAGCAAATTTTTTTACAAGGGTAGATTCTACACGAAGAGTAAAATCTTCTCCATGAAAGTATTGCCACTGTTAAAACACTAAAACAAGCCGATGGGCCTTTCTAGACACAGCTTCCACCTGAGGCTCGAAGGTCAGCTTGTCATTAATTACAGTGCCAAGATGTTTATACTGCTGCACAAACACACTAGCCTGATCATTAATCACAGCAGGAGAGATCACTATTGTCATTTCGGAGTTGCATAATATGAATTAAGTCTCCAGCTGTGGAAAATGTACCAGTTTCTGTTGGCATTACAATGATCTATGACCCAGTGGAATATATAACTGGTTTATTTTTCAAAAACATAATGAATAAATAAATATTTAACAGTGTGATGTCTAGATCATATACTGCATTTTGGATTGCTGATTTAGTTTATACCATATTGGCCATTAATCTCGGATCTTGGTGTGCGTACAAGAGGACTATCCATCTTAAGCGAAATACCAGGAAACTATTTTGGATGTCACCCTTATTAATTCCTTTAAATCTAAGTTTCCAACTATTAAGCCGTACACTGACAAATAGCATGAGTGATTGTTAGTTAGCAACACAGCGAGTGTCACACAGTTTCCTGCGGATCATCCAAACCAAAAGTAACTAACAAGCAACATCTGCCGAATGTACATCTGCTCACGCTTTAATGGGCGAACAGTTCCACATTAGATTACTTTATCACTCTGTGCCTCAAAGTCAGTAGGACACAAACGCTCAGATGGAGTGTCGTTTCAGGTAATGGCACATGTACAGTTCTCCTTGGTATGACATCTGTTTACTTCTGGAACGGCGGGACATGACTGCGCATAGTAACAGTGTAATTATCCAGGATATAGAAACACTTAAGTGAATGTCACAATATTTTACTCAAATATAATGAAGAGGAAACCTCGAGGTCTATTACCAGGTTTTTTTCATTATTTCATCAATTTATGGTGGAAATCTGCTTAGCCGTGCTGTATTTGCCTCAGTCCAAAACTGATAAGTAACTTGCTGGGAAGGGTGAATTTCTCTGAAAAGATTAATTCAAACACCTTACCTCGAAGATCATTTGCAATTCCTGTTTAAATTAGGCTTTATGCATGACTGATATCCTGATGCTATCGCTCTATATTTGTATTTTCTTTTTGCATACTGTGCAATGCACCTTGCATGAACTCGGCAAAAGAAAATCAAACCTTTTTTCCCTTATTTTTTGGTAGGAAAGTTATGTAAATACAACAATGAATCAATATATACATATATATTAAAAAATACAACCAAATCATGTTTGGAGACTACTTGAGGCTATCCTCAATTGTGGTGTGTAATCTTCGAAGAAATACAAAACAATTACAAAACAAATCATCACATAGGTTCAATGGTTGTTATGTTTAGTCTTCTAAGCTATGAAAAAAAATTATGCATTGTGTTAAAATGGAAAGATCATTAATAATATCTAAACACACACACACAATGCAGAGGCTCTTTAATAGTCTTGTCAGAGATTCTTAAAGTTATTGTGTTGTATACTGAATTGAAATAGGTTAATTCACATGCAGACAATAGTATCTGATAGATGCAGCAGGACACAGTGACAGGTGGTGTGGGTATTGACAAACAGACAGGAAAAGAAAAGAAAGTGAATTACAGCCTCAGCTGTATGATTTTCCCATCTGCTCTTGTCCTCGGAACGATGCTGCAGATCCCGGACGCGAGAAACAGAATTACTAATGAAGAGGGTTAATAGATTTTAGGATCCAATTCTCCCGAGAATAACCTCACAATGTCCTCCTCGTATTGAATTTAAAAATTGCAAATATTGTGACCAGGCAGAGCTGAACCAAGACACATTTTTGCACTGCAGTGGACTGAAATGTTTGTAAAATCATATCCGCTTTAAATATATGATAATTGAACCTAATCGTTTTGCTTGTTTACGTATATGTTTAGTCACAGCAGCTTGCTGTGATCACTCTGATGCAATCATCAGTATAAGTGCACACACCTGTGCTTTGAACTATACCAAAACATCTGCCTTAATGAGAGATCAATGTCATTTATGAACCGCACTCTTCATAATCTGTGTGCGTTGTCTCACCAATGTGTATTAATATACGTTGGTTTGTTTAGGGCAGGTTATTCAGTCACAGTATGAACCGATATTTTAACTGGGATGTTCAACATTCCAATGTATTATTTCATTTTCAAGTAAAATAAAGATTTTTTAATCAACTTCTGTTCAATTTGTTTGTGTGCGAGAGATTTTCATCAGCAATTTTTGTTTTTATTCCTATAAATGGTCTAAAATGACTGCATCGGACTAATAACAGTATAGGTAGATACTTGAGTTTATGATACTGGTATCAGACACAAAAAGTGGTATTGTCCCATCCCTAGAAAACATGCTGTACATATGAAATGCATTAGCTAGAGATTTCCATTAGCGATTTTCTTTTCATCACTACAAATCACACCTCATGTCATGCAACATCCTTGGACATGGTTGATAGATAAATAGAAAAATGGTAGAAAATAAATAACCTTCATTGTAACAATCCCTCTCATCCAGAATGAGTTAAGGACCTGAAAAAGGAGCAGGCTTCCAGTGAGTAAATTGGAGTAATGTGTAATTCAAAGCTGTAGTACATGACATTTAAATCATCATTCTCACTCGTTCAGCTTACTTCCACCTCTCACCCAGCAGTACTGCCATCCTGGTTCACATCAAATAAACAAATCCATCCGTAAATTATAACTGGTCCAAAACTCTGCAGCACGCATCATCACTAGAACCCCGTCCATAAACCATGTAACACGTGTCCTCCAGCAACTCCACTGGCTCCCTAATTAAACATCGCATCACTTACACAAGATTCTGCTCCTCTCCATCAACAACCTCGCCCCACAGTACCTCGCTGACCTCCACTTTATGAACATACCTACCCGTTCTCTAAGGTCTTCTCCTTCTTCCATCCAACTTAACCCTCCCACCTTCCCGTTTGACCACCATGAGGTCCAGAGCCTTCAGCCGCTCGGCCCCTCCCCTTTGGAACAACTGACAAAATGACATCAGAAACTCTGATTCACTATCCATCTTCAAATCCTGGCTCAAAATGACCTCTTCAGACAAGCTTCATAGTTTGTTCTACTTGAAGCTCTTACTTACTTCTAGCTCTTATTTGTACCCAAATGTTTAAATGCACTTTTGTAAGTTGCTTTGGATAAAAGCGTCTGCTAAATGACATGTAATGTAATGTAATGTAATGTAAAGCTTATTCACTTTCATAGACTTTATATTACCTTCTTTAACAGTTTGGTGTGTTTCTATGTTGTTTCTTGTATTTTATTTATGACATTTGAATTTTGTACTGCCTTTACACTTTGTACAGTGACCTTGAGTGTCCTGAAGGGTGCCTATAAATAAAATGTATTATTGTTATTATCCATCCATCCATTTTGTACCACTTTATCCTCCACATGAGGGTCACGGGGCACTGTGCAACAAACAGACAACCATCCACCCTAACCCAGTCCCCATATTGCATGTTTTTGGACCAGGGAGGAAACCAGAGAACCTGGAGAAAACTCATGCACACACGGGGAGAACATGCAAACTCCATGCAGAAAGGCCCTCGTTCCAACTGGGTCTCAAACTCGGGTCTTCTTGCTGCAAAGGCTAGAGTGCTAACCACTACACAACACACTGGCCTTTCAGCTCCACACAGCTCTCAGTATAGTAGTCTGTGTATTTTGTTTCCATGTCTGTGGAGACATTACTGTGCCGCACACAGAGTGACACATTTTACACCATGACTGGAGGAGGCTAGGCGAAATGTTCAACAAGAAGGTTGCATACAATTGGATAATAGCTGTAAATGGCTGAAATCCACAGGGGACAACAGAAGTCCCACATCTGAGCTTTAAAGTAGATGAGATTAAAGCCATGTGTCTCAGGTACAAAGGGACATTTTTCCATGTCAGTGGTAGTCAAATGGTTGATTAAGCCAGTAAGTGAATCCACATTATACTGTGCGTAGTTGAAGTCACTTGCTTAATAATCACATACTGTGGGGTTTTTTCCTATGAGAAGTTGTCAGCTTTTGGAGGTGTTAAGAACACGACCAATCTCTGAGAGAATGGAAGCCTTTGTGGCCTTTTACTTTCAATTTCCACAAAATTTTCAATCGATTTTCAGCATGGGGTGGAAAGAGTATTGCATGCTGCGACTCCTTGCTGAGGCCGAGAATCGGGATGAGTCAGACAGTAGGGTGCATAGATATGTAGTGATTGAAAGCAGAGGCAGCTCATGATAGCTTATCAAAAGGTGAGGATTTTACCATCCAGCCACTCGGGGGAATGAGCTTCTTCCGCTGGGATTTCTCCCCAGAGAATGTGGCTCTATTGGATTCAGCATTTTTTAATCTCACCGGGGTGAGATGAGACTGAACCTCCCCCCTCCTTCTGATCTTCATTCCCCCTCTAAATGAAGTGATAGTGAAAGGTATCACCACCATCTCAGAACATACTTAATAACACAGAGCAGCCATAATGAATTTTCTGTTTGCGTCTGTGGGTCTTTATTATTTTTTTCTAACATGCCACAACAAAGAGGCATGACATCAACAGGTTTTGGAATCTATGATTAAAATACATAAAGAATATGTATGAGGCACTATCATCAGCAAACAATGGAAGAATGTCTTATGACAAAAATTGATGACCAATCTAAGGCGCATTCACCCCAGGATGGTCCTGGGCACTCCTTGGGGCCGCATTGTCCGAAACAAGCACTGACCAGGAAGAAAAAATGCATGAGGAAGAAGAAAACTTGGCTCATTGATTGGCCAGGACCTAAAATCCATCCTCTTCAGTCAGCTTGTTCACCACAAACAATGGAGCAACATCATTTTTGTTTTCTGTTTTCACTTTCTGCTTTTACTTTGGTGTTTAAAGCTAATTGCTTAGCAAGCTACAGTCACTTCCTCTCTTTTGGTTCACTTCCTCTCTTTGGTTTGTTGGATAATCCATGTGCATTTCCCACTGTAAGCGAACCGCACCAGGGTTCACTTGTAACTGAGACCCACATCATAAGACTGATTTTGACAGATTTTGGTTGTTTGGTCCTCACCAGAGTTTGGGTGAGCTTTCACACCTGCCCAAACGAAGTGGACTGTCTGAGGAAATTTCTTTCAAAGTGGACCAAACAGGCCCTGGTGCTTAAAGTAGCTGGGGGGGGGGCATTTAGTACCATTGTAATTTACAATTTTTTGAATCGCATTTGCTTACATGACCAGTAAAAGCCTAACATTCACACTGTCTAATGTTTTAGTCTCCACCAACCTCTAAGGGAAATGTGGCTTTTCAGCTGCTAAACAGGCTGTACTCAATCTATTATTCCAGATGTTTTAGATCAAAGATCACCATTTTTTTTTTTTTGTTTGAATCCTGCTATATCAGATAAATAGCCCTTTGCACAGTGGCCATTTTGACAGGTCACTGTTGGATGATTACAGGTGCAGATAATCAAATTATTGAGGGCTGAGTTGACTGTGACATTGTCCTTACCCACTGTACATGAACTGAACAGATCCACAGTTAATGTGATCAGTAACACTTGTGCTGTTCCCGCTACAATGTGATGAAATGGCTGTGAAAAGGTTGTCTGATTTAGATACTATACTATACTATAAGACTTTAACACATAGAAAAATACTATTTGCTAAATACTAAACATTAACAGGCATGCCACTTGATTGGAAAAGTGCCGTCTGCCCTGCAGTATTGAACTACATTGTTGTATTTTTGTGTATTATGAATAGTATAGTTAGATTTTCAATGGAGTGAAAGACATACAGTGTATTTGCTGAGTACAGGGTCATTTTAACTGACACTGAAATATATTCTATATGCACGTGCGGCTGATTAGACAATATAATCTCAAGTGGAGGTACAGTATCTGAAATATCATATGCACGGTTTGTTGGTTTATGCACTTGACCTATCAACACGAAACATGCTTCATCCTATAACAGGCTTTGTGTGGATACATCCTATGGAGTACAAAGCCTGGGTTCAGACACTTAGTGAAAAATGTTTTTTCTCCCTTTTTACTTGTGTCTGTTGAGCAGACGCACAAACAGATATATTACAGATATTTGTTCAATTTATTCAATTGCCTTTTTGCAGTTTTTGGGTTTTTTTATGATCAATTTATTGACCATGCTGTTTTCTTTGTGAGATTTGTTGATGCTACTGAAAGGATAAATGACACCAGCATGATCTTTTAAATAATAATTGCCGATGAGTCATGAGGGCCAAAGAAATTGCACAGAACATGCTGTATAACACCAGCTGAAAAGGCACTAGTGTTATACAAAATAACTATTCTCTGGTGCTACAGGACAGGCATTTAAAGAAGTATAGAATTGACTGCACTCATGTCATACTTTATCACAAAAGTATGTTTTTATCGAATAAAATGTAATTCAACTGTCTGCAACTTGCCAACAAACTGTTACAGTGAGATTATTAAGTGCTCTCCTCAGAGCTACATTAAAGTCTTATGAATTCGCACTTGAATTATTATTATTTATATTATTTAAAATGTAAGGAAAATAAAGAAAATATGTAGATTTATGTGGGAAATATGAGTACACTGTATATTGGAAAGGACAAAATGAACAACCTGTGTGCTTTAATTTTGGAAATTTCTACATCTCAGGGCATTGTAATAGTCATTTCTATTCAAGAGATTATTTGTCTGTACTTTGGTAGAAAGCATTATACATTCAAACATTATCAGAATGAATGAATAAATGAATGACTAATACTGATAAGTCCAGGTTGGCTGATGGTGCTTAACAATGCAGCAACAGAGGTACTGTATATGGTAAAGGGTTAATGAAGTTGTCTATCCTTTTGAAGACTGTAAAAATGTTGTCTCTATTTGGATGGGAACAACAGGTACATAAGATTAAAGGAATACTTCACCGATTTGCATTTAGCTTTGTGTTGCTAGCATAAGGGTAGTATTTTTTGAAAACTTGTGCTTCCAACCTCAGTTTCCAAGAAAAGTCGAGAAATATGTTCATTCTTTTTTTGTTTTTACGTGCCCACCAGTGACACTTGGTCTGAGCCTTGGTCCGAGGCTTGAAACTGCAACGCTAATTAGGCACTTTTATGACCCACTCATAGTGGGACGGGACCTCATTCCCAGAATGTAAACAGTGTCCGCCATCTTTGCTAAAAGTTACGCTAACTGTGTCATTGATGGGCACGTAGCAAAGAAAAGAATGAAGATATTTCTCAACTCAGGGGAAACTGAGGATGGGAAGCACATTTTTTCAAAAATACTACCCCTATTCTAGTAATACAAAGCTAAATGCAAATCGGTGAATTATTCTATTAAGGTAACAACAACTGACCCATTAATCAATTATCAATAAACTCATTTTAGCTTCTAAATGTGAATACTTTCTGGTTTATTTGCTACTCTATAACAAAGAAACAAACTTATATTGAACAAGGCATTTGACATCTGAGGATTTGGGAAAAACCAATCTACATTTTTCCACAATTGATTTTAAAATTAAGTTGCAGCCCCACTGTAAATGTTAGATCCATTCCCATGTGCACTTTCACCAAAAGCAGCCAGAACTAATAAGCTGTTGAAAGGACAATATGAGGGTGGCTAACTACTTTTTCCACAATGAATAAATATCCCAAAGCACATTTCGAAACTGTGTGTAAGACAATGGCCAACAGATAATAGATGCCATTACACTTAAGTGTTCCAACACTCTGCAACCCAGTCAGCAAAAAATCAAGGGTGACCTCTGCATTCTTTTCAGCTCTGCCCTTAGTACTGAAGCAAAAATGTTAAATAAATGAGTGATTGTAATACCATAACCATACAGAACACCCAGAGATCACTGATGGCACTAAATGGAATATCTGGCTTGTTCCCAAGACTCACACTTGCCGTCTGTGAATTTCTTTTTTTCCAGGTTCCTACTTGTGTTACGGATTTATGGTAATTGCCATCAGTGCTGAATTGCCCATTAGGACTGCAAGTGTGAGTTGTGGAGAATTTTCAGGACACACTGGGACGTACAGGGTTAATGAGGTCATCCCATCCATTGTGCAAAAGTGCAGTTCCCCGCTGCTTGCGACACTTTCTCTTTCTAACCCTGCAGAAAAGTGCTATTAAGTGGGAGCAACAATACAGAGCTCCAGTTACAGTGGAGAAAAACAATCAAATAAATAAGGCAAGGGGAACAGAACTGTATTAATACATTCAGCTTAGTTTGGATGAATGCATGACTCATACTTAATGATACTTTTAAAAAAACTGGAATGAAACCAAGCTGCACTAAGTAGTTGCAGCACATTGAACAAGGACGGGAGAAAGATTCACTTTGACACCATGTAGGCTATTACTACATACGGAAAAATAACCCTTTGTAATCTTGATTAAACACTGAAAATTAAAATCATATCTTTATCATATGTGTGGCCTGACAAAGTAAATCATCTGTTCATCCACTAACGTTCTGTGTGTGTAGGTTTTAGGGAGTCTGCACTGGTTCAGTTATTACTCTGCTGGTTGAAACACTGTAATGCATTCTTCCAGTTTCTGAATCTATTAGAGATTTAAAGCATGTGCTGATCATTTTTCTTCACCATTTCCGGGAGGTGCTGTTGAAAAGCAATCAGTTAAGTTTTAAAATGCATGATGTTGTACTGTGGTCTGAATGAGAATGAATTTGGAGACAGGTTGATATAGTTTTTCTCCCATATCCACAACAGAGACACATTTACTGCATATTTCCTTCTTTATGTCATTGTTGCTGCTGCTGGTGTTGTCCAAAACCTCATTCTCCTCGACACAGGTAAGCTCTGCTGCCTTTTCTTTTTCCTCTGTATTTTGTGTATCATTACATTTAGCTGGTGAAACTTGAGACCCACCGCCTTATACATGAATACAAACACCAGGAAAACGTTCCAACTCATGCTACATTCCTCAGAAAAATCTAACTAAAGCCTGACGTTTCTTTTTCATCATCAGTTCTGTAACTCTCCAGGCCACAATTCCACTCGAAACTGCTACTTTCATGGTGTATTTGTGTGAGTGAGGAAGAGCGTGACATAAGGTACTTTAAATAAAAGATCATTGCAGTATTTGTCAGTACTTTGCTATTGAATATTACTGATGAGGTTGCAGTATATATACTATATGTCACCTACAGGTGCGGCTCCGAGGAGTAATGTGTCTTTCTCGCAGCAGACATTTTGAAATGATTCAGCAGCACAGGTGTTGCTGATAACATTAATAATGGCACTGTTCAATTCAGCTAGTGAGGACAGCAGCAATGTTTACATGTGCAAGATGTACAGTCTCGTGGTGCGAGGACATATTGGAATTCCTGCAATAAATGTGGCTCAGTAGTGTCCCCAAAGGTGAAAGCTGGTAGGACAAAGCTGAAACTAAGTTGAACCAAATTTCACGAAACTTGGTTGGAGCATGTCACAGCCTGAACAAAAAAGTCCATCGGGAACATGGCCTCAACTTAACAGGGAGTCGGCTATTTTGAATTTGGCGTTCATCTTGACAATTTGCACGTTTGGTGAGTGAACAAACTTGCCTGACAAAAGAAGAAGCTTCATTTCCGCGTCTGTAGTAAACAAATGCTGCATGCGTCTGCTCGTCCCCTCACTGTTCGCTGTCCATCTCTTCTCTTCCGCTTCTACTTCTAGAGAATTAGACAACACTGCACAGGTCAAAATAGTCTTAATTTTCAACCATTCCTTCTTCAAATGGCATACAAATTATTATTTTTAAAATGCACTCTCAATAACATGCCAGCAGTTTCATGCCAATTCACATCATAGTTATGGACCACAACAGAGGAAATGCAAGTCTTACAGGAAAGATCCTGAAACTGATTGAAATATACCAGAAACCCCAGCTGAGAAAGAAAGTCATCCAATTTCTGCAGCCGTACATACAAGAGTAGGATGAGGTGGAATGATGAGCTTTGTGACGGGCTCAGATATTATCTGTGTTACAAAATTGGAGTCATATTTACAGCTTTGTATTGATTAGGATGTTGAACCATTGCACATGCCGGTGGTTCAGGTTTGGATTTAATGTTAATACAAGTCCACAGAGCTACACCTGCATATGCGACAGTCCCACAACGTGCAGTAAGACAATACACAAAGTAAACACAACAGTCATTCTGAATCTAACATGTCACTCAGAATAACACTAATTCAGAAACCTTTCAGATAACTTCTTCCGTTGCTGTCTGTCAAACAGCATTCTTGTGATACTATTATTTAAATCCACTGCAGTGATGTCCTCCACACACAAACAATTACCACACAAGACAGCACGATAGGGTTTTCATGTATCAGCAAAAATAATATCTGAACAGACTCCAGGGCTTTGTCATAGCAAATATAATGTAGAGGCCAGCTGCCAGTCACTGGTGGGCATTTGACAGATTCATTCACTCTGACAGAAAATACCATATTGTGTTGTAAACAATGACTGTATTTGTTTCCCCCTCCATTAGAACAGAGCAGTGTATGTAATGCTTGTGCCATAATTCCCAATTCTTCAGGTTTTTGGACTGTGGGAGGAAACCGGAGAATCTGGAGAAAACCCACACACGTACCTATTGTTATCATTTGTGTTATTGTTATTATCGTTGTTATTTTCGTTATTATTGTACTGTTATTATCGTCGTCGTTGTTGTTTTTCTTCAAATTTAATGCCACAAGCAAAGTGTCACCTCGTTCCTCAGAGGAGACAAATGTTCTAACGCATCTACATTCCTGTCCTGTTTGTGGCCGAAGACCTGTTCCATTAAAGCCTTTCTCTAAACACAGGTCTGAGATATGTAACAAAGTGTTATTTTGGGTTATGCCAACTAATATTCAGTACATAACATACAAACACAATTGAATAAAATACTATATCAAATAGTATATGTTATACCTTTTTATAACTTAATTTGATTCATCATTTTCAAGTTTGTGATGTAATGCAATACATATTCAATACAAAGAAATAATGAACATGTGAATAACTGGCCTAGGTACCCTGCAGTCTGGCAGATATAAGATGTATTGGTCGTCCTTGTGTGGCACAACCTTGACTCTGAACATTCTCTATTGATTAATATTCACAAAATCTTCTTATAGCAGCAGTACACGATAACTTCTTTTTTAATTTTCAAAGCTGAGAGTAGATGTATAGGTCACGTTTGGAAGCTTCTGCTGGAACTGTGGGGCGGTGGCGTAGATTGTTTTGTCATTGCTAGGCACAAATCTCAAAACCTAAAACTCAAGGACTTATCACACGGATGTGAGACTTTTGTTACACATTCCTCCCTACAAGCTTTAATTTGTTGATAGAATCCTGCCTTGAGGGAAGCTGCACTGCCAAACAAGTGAGGCTGTACATCATTAGTAGTCGTCCTCTTGGATGGACTGAATTCCTGCAAGGGCAAATTCCGTCGCTGTGCCACAGAAAACCAACATTGTGCAGCTCCATCTGTTCAAGGAATGATAGCCATTAACATTTACCTTGCTTTCATCTTCTTCAAATATCACTTACTCCTATGTGCTGTGAAAGACTTTCTGTAGACTACAGTCATTATTTCTCTCGACAGTAGGTCCACTTGTGTGAAAATTGTGTCTTTGCAAATAAAAGGGAACAGTGGTTCTGCCTGTATTAATTTCATTAGCATTGAATCAGAAATAGGAACAGTGTGGTGAAAAGAAATTGCCTCAGCAACAAACTGCTGCAGTATGTTAATGATTATTGCAGCAGAGTGAATTATGAACATAGTACTTACTTCTTAAAGTTCAACCACTGAGACTCCAAAACTTTACAGGCCAAGGTCCCAAATTATAGCCATGTAAATCTTTGTTGGTCATGAATGTCACCGTCTGTGATGTATCATGTACAGCCATGCAGCCTCAGTCTGTAATCATACAGTATGTATGTACAGTAAGTATTAGGGATGCACGATATATCGGCATTAATATTGTTATCGGCCGATGTTTGTCATTTTTTAACATATCGGCATCGGTTCAATGAGTAAAACTGCGCCGATTTTAACAACCGATGTTTATACCCGTCTAATTGCTGTTTGTGTATGTGTGTCGGGAAGGGGAGGCCATGCGGCATTTGTTTGGGCATATGACAGCGTCAGTGGCGCAAGCGCAGCACAAGATGTGTGTGTGTGTGTGTGTGTGTTGAGGAGAGAGAATGTCAGCGGTGTGGGCGATTTTTCAGGGTGTCAATTGAAGATACGCAAAAAGCATTATGCAACACTTGCAAAGTCGAGGTAATGGGCGGAGGGTTCCGCGTCAAGTCATTCAATACCACAAATTTGATTATGTCATTTGAAAAACTGCCACCCTGAAGTACACAAACAACGGCAGGAAGCTAACGCTAGTAACATTAGGCAGCAGACAAAAAAGAAAGCAGCGCAGCTGGGACTCGACCAAAGGAAGGCAGTGGCCAGGGCAATAACGATCAAGGTAATGGAAATGATTGCTCTTGACGACGAGCGGAGGGTTCCGACGGTTGATAGCGCATATTGAACCCCGCAACAACCTGCCAAGTCGGCGCTTCTTTTCCGATGTTTTGCAATTGAATAAATATCTGGTTGCCATGAATACTGGCAAGTTTGATAAAGTATTTTAACATGTTTTTTTTATTATGGCAGCTCTTAGTAGAGCTTGTCAGGTATTGTTTCTCATATTTGTTGAGTAGTTTTATTGTGAAGGGAAGTGGCGCGGTTGTTGTTGCCGGAAGGAAGGGTTGTTGACTTTATTTACGTACCCAGTATAGACGCCCTTATCTCGGTTACAGTAACTTTGGCAGGGTATTATTTTTATTTTTGTTCATGTTTGTAATTTATGATCCAAACTTTCTCACAGGAGTTTAGTGAGTTGAGGGAGTTAAACTGTACTTTCATTTAGTTACACACTTGCTACAAGTGGTAAAGGTTTCTAAAAACCTTTACTTGTAGTTGGTTACTTGTGTCTTATGTGACCTTGTTATTTGGAGGTAAAACAGGTTTTGAAAATAAAGGAAGACATTCAAAAATTAAGCTTGCGTGATTTTCATTCTGTACAAACTTTAATCATCTCGGAACCTTTTTTTTAAAACATATATCGATATCGGTAGATATCGGTTATCGGCCATAGCAGCAATATTAATATCGGATATCGGTATCGGTGGAAATAGTCATATCGGTGCATCCCTAGTAAGTATATGTTTCCTGTGAACGCTCCAAATCTGCATCGTTTCATAATAGTAGCTGTCCAAGGTGCTGAAAGCTCAGACACAGACGGTAGATCATTTTAGCTGTTATTTATCTGTTTATTTCAATGATGTTTTCCGGGATGTAGAGTGTAGCTGACAAAAAGTATATATTTCTTCTGAATATTTATTCATACCACAAACCTATAGTTGCTGCGGCAAAAGATGAACTTTATTTAACCACTGTGCTGGGTTTATATTCTGGGTTTATACAGCAGTGAATGTAAAATGTTCTAAATCCTGTTCTTTTACTTCACTTTTCAAACAGAGAAGTGCAAAGATTTGTTGTATTGCCATGATACTATTGGATGTTCAATATTGAACAGAGTTTTGCTCTCCTTGAGTGGGGTGGGAATGTGGGAGGGGTAAAATGTGAAAAAAATTGAGGAATAGAAGCATTTTGGTACAATGCTATGCTCTGTTGTTTTGTAATCGATTCAATTAAAAACAGTCTATAAAAAAGAGAAGTGCAAAGATTGAAGACACTGCTTTTGGTGACTGTAAATGTTTCCGCGATCGACTGTGCCTTTGAAGAAGAGTTTCATATTTACGTACTTTTATTTACGTACATTTCCCTGATCCTGGCTGCGCTTGTGATATGCAGTACTACTTATTCAAAGTGTACCAGGCAGCACCAGATTATAAACCAGCTGCACTTCCTCTGTGTCCCCTAGGACACAAGGCAGGTGTTAAGTTGATAGGATGAATGGCTTCACGGGCAATGTGAAGGATATCAGAGACACACACACACAGTCTGGTTTCCATAACTTCAGAGGACATTGCATTGACTTATATTAATTTTCTTGAGACTTAATGGAACCTTAATCATAATTAATCCTGACCCTGGTCTTATCCTAACCCCTGACTCTAACCTTAACCTATCCTTGACCACAGCCTAACTTTAAAACATGTCTTCACCTTAAAATGCAGTAAATTTACATTATGTTTTTTTGTCCCCATAAGGAAGACAAGTCCTAATAATGTGACTGTGTAAACAGATTTAGGTCCCCACAACATAAGGAATGCCAGGTATACACAGAGGGAGGGAGGGAGAGAGAGAGAGAGAGAGAGAGAAGAGAGGTTTTACTGTAATGGCACTCACTCACTCATTCAATGTCTTCTGCTTTATCCTCCACATGCGGGTCACGGTGGGGGGCTTGAGCTAATCCCAGGTGGGGTACATCCTGGACAGATCGCGAGTCCATCGTAGGGCCAACACACACAGAGTTGAACCACCATTTTCACTTCGGAGTGCAAAAATAACCAAAACCACAATGCTTATTTTTGGAGTGTGGGAGGAATCCAGAATAACTGGGGAGAACTCATGCTTACAAGGGGAGAACATACTAACTCCACACAGAAAGGCCCTCAGGATTCAAGCCAGTGACCTTCTTGCCATGAGAGTGACAATACTAGCGACTGCTTTGCCACACTGGCTATGGCAGCCCATGCCCAAGAAGGAAGTTATTGAGATTGTAACTGCTGGTGGGTGGATGCTGGTTCAAATCCCAGGATAGGTCAAGGGCTGGGTGCCCCTGAGCAAGTGCTCACCACTGCTCCTGCACCCAGTCTGTTGTGTTCACTACTGGTGTGTGAAAAGCATGGGTTAAATTCACTATCACTAATTGGTGTGTGCAAATGAAACTAATTCTAAAGAAGGCGTGTAATTGTAGCTTCAATATGGGAAATGTGTCACTTGGGGTAGCCAAGAATCCCAGAAGGCATTTTGTGCCAACCAGTGAAGACGGCAAATATTCTGAGCCTATATTCAAGTCACATTAATATTTTGTTTCTTTTCAGAAAATAAATATTACATTGTGAGACAGCAGCAAAGGAAAGAGGTGGGAGAACCCATAAAGAGCAACAACGTCTGAACTGTCACACAGAAGAATGCTGTTTGTTTCTCACTTGAAACCAAGAGCAAATATTTTGTTTTCAACTAATGATTGTTCCACAACCAAAAAACCTCACCAAACCTTAGCCATTTCACAAAATTATCTGTGCGCTTTGTTGTTGTCATGATGAAGATGTGATTCATTTGCTCCTGGCACAACTATTGTAGTTTGTATTTGAGAAGAGATGAGAGTTTCCTGTGGCAACTGTCCTTCATGTCTCCCCGTGAAACATAATGTAATGGTGTCCAAACATTTATACACATTTATAAACAATTATATCGTCAAAAGTAAAAGATAGACATTACTAAACTGGAGAACAACACTGTGCTGTCCCTTTCTATGTTGGGGTCCTTAATATGTACAGGGCGATTATATTACTGAATCTCTATGGACAAAATGTTTATGGAGAAATTCCAGAGGTAAGGACACTAAGTAAACAGTTTACCTGTGTAATTGTATAATAATTATATATTGTTTGTTGTCTTTTGTCTATCTTTCAGATACAATTACATTACATACACACATTTTTTAAGTCATTTTGTGGACCTATGAGTTAAGGTTATTCAACTTTTTTTTTTATGTTCCAACTGCAAAAAACTGAATCACAGAAATTCTGATTTGCACATCAACTATGCAAAGTTCAAACTCAAAAGCGTGCACAGTCTACTAACACTTGGCTGTAGATGGGTCAAATTAAAAGCTTCTCAGGTGAATGAAAATGTCTGATGTGTTTAAGAGCTCCATGATCAGTTCTGCGGAAACACACAGTCTTTTGGTTCTGTGGAGCTTGAGCCAAAGAAAACACGCAAGATTGAACATCCAAAATAAATTATATTATAAACAATGACAGTGACGATGGCTTAACAAACATGGTTACATCGCTTATGGACGTTGTCAATGACTGAATTAGGCCTGTCTTGAATATGTTACCGTGTCACCATGACTGGATCATTCCATGAAGTTACAAAGATCACATGGACAGTTCAAGCTTTGTTATCTGTCCAATTAAAAAACGGCCCAGAATAAAAAAAATCAGGGTGCACTACTTGATGTTCACCCGATCTTGTGAGAGTCTAGTGTTTGTTTCTATTTATTGTCAACAAGAACAATATCTATCAGGCAGATGGTCCGCTGTGGCAAACCCTAAAGGGAGAAGCCAAAAGAAGAAGAAGAAGAAGCAACAACATCTATTATTAAGATTGTTTAAAATATTTCATTAATGTTTAGTTACATTCACAGACTTCTTGTCATTTTAGTGTCCTGGAGGACAGCATCGTAAAAGGACACCAAATAAGATGGACTGTGTGCCTGAAGTTTAAATAATTGTTGGAAATGTTAAAGATAATCTACAAGTTGGCAAAATGTGGAACATATGTAAGTCCAGTTTTTTGTTATTTTAATATAGACTAACATAACATCTTACGGTATCTAAATTACTGAAGATTTTCATAATTTATTGTTTAATGATTTAGTAACACAGACACACAAGTGTCATATGGATAAGGCGAGTTCTGACACTTATTTCTCCCACTTCAAGCACTGGTTAAAGCCATTTTTGCAGGTTCTGTGAAATTTATTTTAATGTAGTAGGAGTCTGAACAAGATTGTAATAGAATGTTACACTGCAATGATGCAATCCATATATCTCCCATCCTCCCATCTGCTCTCTCGTCAAGCTCTGCCCTCAAAAGACAAATACACAGATTGCCTGACAACTGTTAAGCCAAGTGGAAGAGAGAGAGCACTGTGGGGACAGATTCACTGATTCTAAATATATCGGGTCTGTGAGAAAATACTAAACATTATTATAATGAACTCTTCGCGGAAGCAGGTGGGTGAGAGACAGGTACGCAAGCAATGCAATCAATTCAGTCCGGATGTAATTTCTGGTTGTCTATTACAGTATAGGAGTTTTAGAAGTCAAATGACCCTTCACCAAGTCCTGCTTCCCTTAATTACTGTTGCTAAGTCTGTCAAGATTTCGCCAACATGGCGCTCCCACTGTCGTGAACTGCTCTCCCCAGAGGAATTGTGTGTCATTGTGTGTCATTTTTGGAAAAAAAAATCTCATAGCTTTATGAACAACAGTGGAAAAGAGTCTCAGAGAAAGTCCGTTTGTTGGTCTTACAACGTAGCAGCAGTTCTGACCAAGAAAAAAAAAAAGGCTTTGTTGACCCACTCTAATAGGATCACCGTCTTCCAGAAAGTCCTTTAATCCAGAAAATAGATATAATCTGAGGTGAGCCCCACTTTCACACATACATTCACTTACTGCCCCCGCAACCTCTCGATGCATGAACAGAGTGAGAGGTAAGGACTTTAAAGGTGAGGTCATGAGGGGGCAGGGGCAAAGTTGTTACTGTGTACAACAGGGCAGAGTAACCACACAGAAAACATCACTTAATATGTGCCAGGACTCTATTTCAATCCCTCCCTCCCCATGGCACTCCATCTAGTTTTTTTGTCCTGAAGCTAAAGTAGCCTGCATGCATGCAGAAGTAACACAAAAATACACTCGTTTACACTGCATCAATTAGTTAAAACAAAGCTATTCCAAAAATGTAACCACCTTGAGCATATTTTCTTTTGGTAAGATAATTAGCTAATTAAATATAACCACACCAGTCCTCTCTTCATCTTCAGTCTTTTCCTGCACAAAGTTTCTCTCAAGCTTTGAAAAGAAGCGCCAGTGTCCCATGAGGCTTTTGGTCTGCATTCATCATCCTGAGCGGTTTAGAGTCTGTATGTGTCATAAAACAGGTGCTGTGCAAAATGTAGGCCCCAAAAATTGCATTTTAAGGCTATGTTGGTCAAAATCACCAAAAAGAAAATCACTTCTTAAATGAAAAAAGAAATGTTCTTGCTTGGCCACTTTTCTACCTGGTGGGCTGCTGGAGGTCTGTTTGGCAGCTGTTTTAAACGTAACTCGAGATCAACAGCCTTCTCACATGCTAGAAACGAAACTATACGGTTGTATGTTGAGGAAAATAAATGATCAACTTGGTTAAATTTGAGAAGCTGTAAGTCTGAGTTTGTTTAACGTGTTTTCTGAAGAAAGCAACATATCAGCCTTTAATTTAATTCATCGGTTGATTACTTTTATCACACTGTACCTAATAACACTCACTTAGCAGTTGCTTAAAAAAAGTTCCCGCTGGCAGCTGCCACCGTCCGCCTAAATCCTAAGGTAATTAGTTGATATCTGCTGCTATATTAAATCCCATCAATTAGGGATGTCAGCGTTTGATTAATATTTGGCATTTATCTTTATTCAATGAAGCTTTTAAGCAACTATGAACCATCCCAATTAATGTCCATTTTTAAAATTATTCCCTCCCTACCATCTTTTCCAAACACATTTTGTCGGAAAGGTGACCTTAAAATGCAGGTGCAAACCGTGCTTTTGGATCGCAAATCTTTACACTATATTTTCAACAGACGTGACAGCGACCACTTTGTCTCGAGATTCACTGTAGAAGCAATCTTTAAATTCTTAATCATACTAATTAAGTGCAATTAGACAGTGTGAATCTGAAATATTCATGCAGCACTTAACTATGTCCTTTTCAGTAGGATATAATTTACAAGTTCTTTTTAGAAGAGCCTGCAGAGTTGCACTCAAGTCCAGACATTGACTGAATGCAAAACAACAAAAAAAACATGTCAATGTATTACTTCAAGATGAAAACGTTTGTCTTCAAAGGTCATATGGTGGGGGGGGGCATATGTTCTTGTTTGTGGTCACTTACTTTGTGCGCTTTCATGCTCTCAATGATAATCAGAAGACAACATGATAAATGTGAGAAGTCACTTGGCAATGTCAGAACATGCAATTGTATCATTTTGTCTTCTCTGCAGAGTCCAACGTCCTAGGTTTCGAGTGTCCGTTTTGACAATTCTGGTTCAGAAAAAAAAATCTTCAACTGTGATGTGCTTCTCTCCCAACACAGAAAGAAAATGGATGGAGCTGTTAATAGTGCTGTCCTCATATTATAATACCAGCTGTTCCATGGCAGGTCACTGAGGGGTGCGCCGTCAATTTGACTGTGCAGATTGAATTTTTCATTCTTCTCTTTCTACTTACTTTGTTCAATCTTAGGGTGAAGTGAATTTGAACAAGGACGTGGCTTATGTGGTTTACGACTCTTGACTCGGATGAGGTAATGTCAATCCTAATTGAGTTGAGGAAACTTCGGTTGCAGTTTGAGGGGAAGCAAATGACTTACAGATAAACCTCCTTATAGACCTGTTCACTGCTGTTGACTTTAGACTTTCATGTACGTAATGTCTTGTGACTATTTGTATATTGTGTTTAAGTGCCTATGTTTGTGTTTATTCTATGATGAGCCACTAACATCTTATTATGGTGCCTGGAAGAAATAGAGGTCAATTTTTCTCCTCTTCTGTATTGAATTGAGAGCAGCAAGATCGTGGATTCCTTCCTATAAACATAATTTATCATCAGGAAAGTCAGAAAATCACAAGACTACCACATCTGCCCTCATCTAGGGGTGAATACTAGGATTATTTGGTGCCTACAAATACATTGAGCATACTCTGAGGTCTTTTCTTATCCTTACTTTTGTCTTTTCTTTTCTTTTTTTTTACTTTACTAAAGCTGCTGTGACTTCCTGCATGAGCAATCACACTCAAATATAAAAGTTAACAGTGGGACGGTGTATGACTGACATGTGCTGTACATTTCAACACAACTGCTTATGCATTTTCATAATGTAAACTTTTCCAAGGAAAAGGTATGAAACATGGACACAATTAAAGCCCTTAGAAAAGCCCTGATGGTAAGTGGACTTGACAGACTGACATTACTTTTGAAAGGTTGTTTGGATCTTTTGAGAATCTTTTTTCTTTTCTCTTCTCTTTAAATGCAGGAATATTTAATCATGGCGATACGCTTCAATTAATTGTCAGGTAATAACACAGAGCTTCCACGAGTCAACAAGAGTTTAATTAAATGGTGTTATTCTTTCCTCACTGGTTGCAGTGCATGGGAGCTGAGCAAGGCAAGTCTCTGCCTTTATGCATTAATCATACAGTCTCACAGACAAATATTGCGAGTGCGAGCAATGGACTGTGTCATTTTAATGCCCAGATCCAGCTTGAGCTCAGACCTCCCGCCAATAAAATCAATTGCAGTTTTTAATGCCGTGCCTTTTTTTTTTTGATGATTATGTCAGACAGAATACGCACTGAGTTTTAATCAGGAACACGCCATGTGTTTACTTCCCACAAAAGGCGGCTAATGCTAGAGTGTACTCACAGAGAACTCTAAAATACAAACACGTTCTCTCCACTACAGTCAAACAGATCAATATCACAGGCATGCATTACTCTTTTATGCACCAAACACAAAAGTAGATTGTGGAGTGACAACTGCCACAAAACGAATGACGCAACGTCCTCACAACTCTAACAGCTACGGGGATGATAAGAATGTGAACAAACACTTTGACCCACACTAATGTAGCACTAAACTTACAAAATCATCTACAATTGACTTCTAATTGTTGAGCTATGTTCATTTTAATTAGACCATTTAATTCATTAAATGACTGATTGCTTTAAGGTGATTGTTACATTCAGAATCTGTGTAATATGAAGACACAGGGTGCCAACATTTTAAGGGGAAAATAATCAGGGAGCAAACGTGAGGAATCTTTTCACAGTTCTAGGTCACTCATTTTTAATTTTTGCAACATCTCTTGCACAGGAGACATTTTGAAATGTTATGCTAGGAAAACCGCAGGTGTTACTTAGTATAACATTAACAATGGCTCTTTTAAGTTTAGGTTTCCTAGTAAATAATGACGCTAAATACACAGAACTTAAAACAAAAAAAAAACAGTGACCATTTGCATTTGTTTTCATCATCGAACAGTACAGTTCAGTGTATTTTGACTGAGAACAGTACCTTTACTTAGTAGGTGGGGCTTGCGCTGTGCCGAGTCAGCGAGATATGTAGCGTGACACGGCCGACAACAGACAACGGACAACAATGGAGAAAATCCAGCAGCTTGGTATTTTTCTGCCCAGTTTGTGGCTGTTAGTCTTAACACGATGTCAAGCCTTGTATGAAAATAGACTGCAGGCGTCGAAGAAACACTGGTCACACAAGGGAGTGACGCTCTTCTGTTGCCCAGTTAGCTGAATGTCATGGGTCTAGCACCACCCGTACTTTACCGTACCATTACTCTGGTACCCCAAGGGAAGGATACCAGGGGCCAGTTATTTTGGTACGGAAAGGCAAAAAAAATATTTATTGTACTGAAAAAAACTCAGTGGAAAAACACAATTATTTACTCCCGTATTTTCCAACTGCGAAATGCCTCCTCTTTTGTAAGGTGTCTGATGGAAGACAATAGTAATTACTATTTTGCAATGAATCTATGTTATCATGTTTCAAACTGAACAATGTTCAGCATTTACTTTTAGCTATGGTGGTTGGATGTTGAACTGAACTGGTGATTTATTTATAACTCTATTGGCACAATCCTTGCACCAGGGGCATTGAATTGTGGACCGCTGGATACCACAGTGATTTCCTTCACTGTGTGTTCTGTTGATAAAAAAATGTGGCACTATGTGTTTGCTAATTTAAGCTTTAAGCTTTAAAAAAGCAAACTAGCTTGTGGCCAACTTGTGTTAGAATATCGAGGGCAGATTTAGTCATGTTAAATGACGTAATCATCTGGGCTTGTGACTGAAGGTCAAGGGCTGGGGTACCCCTGAGCAAGGTACCCAATCCCCATTGCTCATTGTTAATTGGACACTTGACCCCAGCCAAAGGAGGGCCACATCCAGTGTATTCCTTGTGCCATTCCCAGAGAGGGTTTGCGTCAGGAAGGACATCAGGGGTGCAAAGAATCTCTGCTAAATCAAATATGCGGATCATCCGCTGAGGCAACCCCTAGAGAGGGAGAAACCTAAAGAAAGAAAAACTGTTTCAGTTTCAGTTGACAGGTCTCCCATAGCTTCAGTAAAGTCACTTTTATAAAGTGTGATTGATGAAATAGAAGCACAAGTTTCTCTGTGGCAGTTCTTTGCTTCCATATTTATTCAACCTGTAGGATTGTCATGCTTACTGTGACAAAGAAAAGAGGAATTGCGATTTTATTAGAAGACACATTGAACAGATCATTCTTATGCAGATGATATTGTAAAAAAATACACATTCTGTTTTTCTCAATTTGTTGTATGATTATGGCATTTGTATTACAAAGACCAATTTGGCCAAAATACACAAAAAAGAAATACATAAAAGAAAAACAGCAAGATCTAAACAAGATGGAACAACAAGGACACGACATGCTGTTATATTGTACAAGTATGTGTACTTAAACACAATATTAATAATACTACATAATGAAATGACCTTAATTGGTCTGCTTTTGTTTTAATAAGCTTGTGCAGTCTTTCATCATCATTTGGAAAATGAGGTATGCTTAAATCTTATTCAGATTACACTGTAGCTGGACATAGTACAAGTCCTACCCCACAGTCCATTAAATGCATCTCATGCTGATGTGAGAGCTTAAATTGGCAGTCGTTTATAAGCCGGCATCACTGAAATGCATCAAACCACAGGGTGTTGGTTTAATCCACAGTTGTTGTTGTTGTTTTTCTTTTCCTGGAATTAATATTCCTGGGATAACACTGATCATAGAGTAAATCAACTAACTAGTAACATGAAGTGATGAAAATCTGTGACATAAGAGAATCGAAAAATGAACAGGTATCTTTATATCTGTCCTATCACATATGGTTTGACAGATTTGCCCCTCTCTGGTATTCAGTCTGTGAAACAATGGGAGTCACCAGCTGTTTATCACTCTGAATTTTTGTGTCTCTGTGCCCAGATGATGCCCGTAAATCTTACAAAGAGAAAATATATTTTCCAGCTGATTTTTGAACATGTTTGGCATCTCGAGTTCAGCTGCTGCTGTGTGCAGCTGTGCTTTTGCACGCACATTTTACAAACTTCTATATCAGCCTCGGGGCTTGTTGTTTATTAGCCTGGGGTAAAATCAGTCGTCGGGCAAGTAGTAATACGTACACATGAGCAAATACTATAGGTGTCTCTCCATGACTGTGAAGTAATGAGACATCATAATAAACACTTACTAATACATCAAAAAAATTGCTATTGGACACCTAGTGATCGCACCAGTGGTCTGCTGGTTGACTGAAGATGAAAATACCAAATAATCTCCCACAATGCCCGGTCTGCATCTCGTTTGCGATTGAGGTTTGTTTTCTAGCCTTGAGTCACAGAACAAAAGACCTGCAGTATTGTAAACTCATTCAGTTTGATTTACATGAACACAAATATCATCCTGTAACACATGTAGGTTAAAAATAAATATTGGCAAAATACTTGACTCACTCTCCATTAATGTGTATTACTGGAGGGCATGGCTGCACCGAACATGAATAATTCGGATCCCTTCAGTTTTGTTAGAGCCTGACCTCCCACTCATCCCCGTGGTGATTTGTTTCAGTAATTTCTGACAGTGCGTGTGTTCACCAGGATCAGTAACACATGAATGCGTTAACTGCCCACAGTCCTCCTAAGGACATTAGGGTGATAGAAGTGGGAGTATTGGACTGGAAATGGCAGGGGAACGGGACAGATGTTTGCGAAAAACAGCACCTGTGAATCTTTGTTGTAAAAAGGAGGCTTTCTGTAGGTAATTCTTCTTTTTTTTTTTTTAATGTCCACAACATGTGCTGTGTGCAATATTGAGTGCCATGTATACCTTGTATACAAGCCTTGTTATGCCTCGTTTCAGCACAACCTAGGCAATCTGATGAAAAAAAAAATAATACTTTTCACCACACCTGAGTGAAATGTACTCAAAATGTTTAAAATCGGATTGAATTTGAGAAATTAGGAAATACGTCACAGTTTTAAAGTTCACTTGGCTCGTTTTTTATGAACAAACACAAAAGAAAAAAGGTCTATTTTGTGACTTCTGCACAAGTATTGCTACTTTATTTCACTACTAAAAATGCAATATAAAATGAATCATAAATTTGACTCAACAACACAACAAGAAGATGAAAAGAAACACATGTTTAAAGCCTGAATATGTGACCTATAAACACACACACCCTGGATGTCCATATAAGGACAATTTACCATGGGTGCACCTGTGGCACAGATCTGTGCCATGTGAGCACTAATGGTTAATTCAACACTGACAAATACGGATTTCCTTTTGATCCAAAAACAATCTTTGCAATACGGTAATAAAGGACACACATTAAATTAACTGTCTTTGTGTTTAAGTATCTTACAATATTATCTTTATTATTTTAACTAAATTAATTCAGGGTCGGTTATCTTTTACTCGACAGTTTGCAAGTTTGCAGATCAAAGTAATTTACATGTCTAAATCCTTGGTGGTGCTTTTGGCAGAAATGAGGGTGATGGTAACGGCTTGGTTGTGAATGAGATTATATTTAGGCACAGTGCATAACCTGTGGTAAAGTTGAGGAACACAAAAAACCCACCTGGGTCTAGAAAAGCTCATGGCACTTTGTCACAGCAATAAAACCCACCAGGATGTCTTTATAACGGTGTTAAAACACTGTGGCAAGTGTTACATTTAGTCTTGTCCTGTGGTCCTGCTTACACATACAATTTTATCTATTTTCTAGAGTTCTGGGTGTATTTTAAGACTTGGAGAGCTAGCTCCTGATCACCAATTACCTATGCTGACAAGCTGAATAATTAATTTCGCCAAGAGAATAAACACACACACCAAACATCTTTTATTCTCTCGAAATATGATTAGTTTGAATATAATTGAATTCAACGTGTGATAGTTAGACCTATATCGTCCCAGCATCGCTCTAAGATTACAACTAATCAGATTTGACTTCCCTGTAAATGGGGGTTCAGCTGGATGAAGACATCATTTGTAGTTTACTCAGTGAATGGTAAAGGAGTGGAATCCACTATTCCTGTGATAATACAACAATTTATGAAAACTACAGATGCATTCCACTGAATTAATATTAAATGGAACAGAGACTTCACACCATTAAGTAAATGTTTCAGGAAATGCTCATGTGCTAGTAAATGTGACTATGAGCACAGTGACTGCAGTCCCATATAAATTCAGGTCACTGTCCAGATGTAGACACACCAGATATAATTCATATTCATAAAAGCTAAAAATTCAGCGACACAGTCACTGCTGACAAAGCAACCCCCCAAATGTCTCTCCTCATTTGCATTACAAATTTAATTCTCTGGCTTGCTGCAGTCTCATTGTGGCGGAGTGATGTTTTCACAAACAAATGTTAATTGAATCATTGCTGTATTAACACAATAACGATCAGCTTGTTAAGGTTTTTGGAGCATTCGTATCAGGTTTTAATGTTTTCTCATCTTAATTTGCAAGATGTACAACAAAAGCAAACTTGCTGGGACGACACAGAATTAAAGCTCGACTGTAATTTGTTGTGAACATTTTTACTTTGAGGCTTTTTTTCTTCTCATGTAGGTTGCACATCGCAATCAGGGAAGAATTCATTCAAATGCAGGTCCACATATCAAGGAGGTAGCCATCGGCTGGTGTGTTAATAATTATTCAGCAGCTACAAATGGTGGTAAGTGATTAATAAGAATTCAGTTTCTTATTTGTTTTTAAGTCTTCTATAGTGCAAACCAAGGGTGGGTGAAATTACTAATCAAACTGTTCACTGGAAAAATCCATCAGTGGGTAGATGGCTCGATGGTGACCACACTGTGTTTCATGTAATTGTGCGCTCACACATTTTTCCAATAATTAGGAATTTCAGGTATTCTACCACCATATAAAGTGATTTGCATTCAAAAGTGTTGGGTTGTTTACAACCTCCATGATTGTTTGACTGATTATATTTCTCGCTCCACTGTACTGTATATGCTGTAACGGCGTCGCTGTGTTTCCAAAGTGGAGTGATTACTCTGGTGAGTATGTAATAATTGAAGTACTGCCAAAACTTACAGATAAACAAATGTTTTTCCATGTGCCAAATGCAAAACGGAGTGCCAGCAACTCTAGTCTAGGAGGAGATGGCCTTTCTATGGAAGCAAGGAGGGTCTTGAACTGGACACTTTGAAATACTTGGATGCTGGGATGCACAATATTGGACTTTTTGGCACTATATCTGCATATAGGAGCCGATATATCGGGAGCGCTTGGGACGATAACCGATACTAATACTGATAAATATATAAGTTTTTCCTGCGTCCAGCTGTAGCGGTCATTTAGTCTTTTCTGTCTCAAAATAAATAAACGTAAATAAAATAATAGTTGTAGAGGGCACCAACATAGAAGTCAAGGAGTGTTGTATGTGATGTTGTAGTCGTTGGTCATATCAGCAGATTGTGGTGTGTTTACCAATTACTATACGATACTTTCTGCCACTCTTGCTGTGTTCAAGGGGAACTTGTGAACTTGTAATAATGACATGGGAAGTTGTGTGTGTGTCCTGATAGTGGAACTATCAACAAACAACCCCATTTAAATGCAAAATTTGTGCTATTTCTGCCGACATCTTGCAAAGCTGAAGGCTACAAATCACTTCTTTAAATGCACATGTAAATAAACAGCATTACAAATGCCCTTCACATGTCACAGTCAAGTCAGGCTTTATTTCTATTTCTCTCCACTCTCATGTTGTGCATCATTGATCAAGCAGACCTATGCTTTGTCCACATTCCCCGCACGATCAATTATTCTTAGTTTCAACTGAGCTGAAAATGTAGTGTATATATAGTATATAATACCATGTAGCTCACACCTGTTAACAATGGCAAATGGTTCATTTCAACGGCTCATGTTCAGTCATGTATTTAATCTTCTGAATCACAGTCTCTTTAGAGTTGGAATTCAATTTACTTCTCCCCACTTTATAGACTTGTTTCTTAAACCTACATTTACAACACATTTTTGGACCATTTTCATGCTCTATTGAGTTTAATATTATTCTTTTTGTTTCTTCACTACAGTCTGTATGGGATATTCTGCATGTGCTCGGCAGCCTTTGCAGGACAAACTTTGCATCTAACCTCACAGGACTCCCACATCATACATCCACTCCCATGCTGAAATTGATGCATATTCAAGCACACAGACAAATATGGGCTAGCCAGGGTGTGAGGCAGTTTTGATAGACTTGGCGTAAACTTCCTTGACCCCCCCAATATTGAAATTCTATTATTAAAAAAAGCTGAGGAAATACTGGCCTGAGAGCATCTATTGTGGTAGAATATTAATATGGATCCATGCCAGTTGCTCTTAGGGCAAGCAAATCTACCAGCGCTTGGTATCAATTTAGGAGCCTTACATCTGATCCAAGAACAGATTTCAGACCCACAAAGGATCTGATGTCACCTTTTAACTTTCATCTTGCAATTTACTGTCCACTTTTATTTTGGTAAATTTATTTGACTAAGAAGTGAAATTATAAAAAAATAACAGTTCAGTCCAAGCCACTTGAAACTAGGTTCACTTTAAGCCATTAAGATATTTGTGCTTTGAGGATCAATTTAGCAATCTTTTATCCCCCCCAAGCAATATGCAGGCTCCACGCTTAAGGATAATTGGGTAGACGGTGGATCTGTCCCTTTTGATAATCACAAGGGTGTTACTGATCTGAGACTGATCTGAACGGATTACTTGGCCGAATGCTACAACATATCACATCCCAAACAAGTCTCTAGCAGGACGAAATTATTTGTACACTAGACGCATTGCGGATATACAGGACAGAAGTGAGAATAACCAACAACTATACTCATTTGAATTAGGTGTCTAATATGAATGCTGCCTTGATTGGACACAATCTAAAAAAAAATGTGTCCGATGTACAAAAACCTTAATACTTACATACTGCTATCGGAAGGTTAGCCACTACTGGATGCATATGTTCAACTAGACGGAATCTGGATGCTCCACAGTTCCCATCCTCTGCGTTGACCTGGTAACAATAGTACACAGAAGAAAAAGACAACAATGAGGGAAAAACCTGGCAAAATCCAGAGTTGTGAATTTTTTTAACTCTTGAGAAGGGTTAATGCTCTGTCAGCCCAAAAAATTAAATATTTTGAAGTTAATAGATGGACACAAAAATGATATGCTTGACATGCTAACAACTAGCCAAAGCTTAAGTTATTGTCGTCTATGATGTAAAAGGTGCCTAGCACATACCGCCACCGCGTGTGGCAGAAGCGGTCACAGTTTATTCAGTTAAGCTATTCCCCACTAGTGCTTGTATACTGAGACAAGGACATTGTTCATTCATTCATCTTCTACCACATTATCCTCCACATGAGGGTCGCTGGTGCCAATCCCAGCAGACATAGGGCAAAAGGCAGGGTACACCCTGGACAAGTTGCCAGTCCATCACAGGGCCACATGGAGACAAACAACCATTCCCTCTCACACTCACACCTACAGCCAATTTCCAACAATCCATTTTCTGCCTCTTCATCCTCCACAGGAGCGTCGCGGGGGGAGCTGTGCCAATCTCAGCTGACATAGGGCGATAGGCGGGGTACACCTGGACAGTTCGCTAGTCCATCACAGGGCCACATAGAGACAAACAACCATTCATTCTTCTTGCTGCAAAGGCAAGAGTGCTAAGCACTCACCAACTGTGAGGCCCACAAGGACATTAGTTCAATTAAATACTGTACTGTGCATGGAAACATTCTGACTATGTTCCCACTGACTAACCTTACAATTCCCACATAACCTGGTGTGTCTATATGCGTGCTATAAACTATCCCAAAAGCTATGCTGGCCAAAATGTTAGTCACAAAACTCACAGTCAGCGTTGACTCATTTCATTTCTGCAGAAGAACTGACAGCGATTACATGAGCTACTTTTCATATGCACATAAAGAATCACAGCTGAAAGTTTCCATGGAAGAGCAATGAGAAAAAGTTATTCTGAGACAGCTTGGAGGTAACCACGAGACCATGAAATGGAACTGAGCACTTGTCTATCAGGTGGGCAAACTTCCACAGTTTGAGGTCGGACAAATTCAAAGAAAGTGTCCTTCTTTGTGGTTAAATTCCCAGACTAATGAATAATTCCCTGGATTATCATAAAAGGTTGTCATGGTTACATGCGGCGTATCATAACCTTCAGTTCAGTTTTCCTTGTTTAAAAATGTGTTCTGTTAGAAAGACAGTGTGTGTGTGTGTGCGGTTTGTGAATATTGGCAGATTACAAATTCTAATCCTAATATTTGCAAAGAGACCATCTGTCCAATCCCTCTGTGCTGGACCTAAATCACAAACACATTTGCTGAGAGCCAAATTTTGGCGAACATTTTTTTTTTTGTTTGTATGTGACAGGAAATACTCCCTCTGCCAACAACATGGGGAGGATGAGATCCAATGTGTGAACATTTGCACATGGAATAGACAAAAGTGCATCACACCAGTGTGGACCCTTGTAACTCAGCTGCTTTCTCGCGATACTAATGAAGTGTGAAGCTCAATTACAATGACACGTTTAATACTTGAATGAAAGCACACACCTATTGCTTTTTGTTGGAAACTCAGGTAGACGGTGTTGGTTGGCAATTCGTCCAACAGCTGTTGTCTATGATGTATGATTGTGGTGTAGTCTAGGATCACCACCTATTCTGCCAAAAGGAAATAATATTTGTCAGGATGGTTGGTTGAATTATCATTTCAATGGCAGTTTCATAACTTTATATCAAGACAGTGGAACCATTAAAAGAGAGCTGGTGGCGGAAATATTTGTACTTCATCTTGGGGCAAATCACCACTTTTACTTCACAAAAAAAGACACCATCAATCCTGTCAGTACAGAAATATTTTTTCCCCCTCTTTTTTGTAAAATAATGGTATTTCAGTGAAATTAACTAGACCTTTGATGTCACAAATCATGCTTTGAAGAAAGAAATCATGTGAACAAAGCCTGTGTAATGTCAAATGCTAGATTTGCTTTAGTTTAGTCATGACAGCCGAGACGTGTCCACATTTTATAATTTATTACTTATCATACCTGTCAGAATCTGAACGCTGCGCTCATGGAAAAAGTGATGTTCGATTTCTTAAAAGCTAATTACTCAGGATTTGTTACTTGAGTCATCTTGAGGCTGCCCAAGCCTGAGGACCTCTCCTGATTTATTGCACAGTAGAAGGACATATTATACAAAAAGGTTTTAACAGAATTTCCTCTAAAGCCCAGTAAATACGAGTGCAAAGACAGCCTGTAATTTCCTCATCACTTTGACGGCCCATTGCAATTGTAACCAGCTGTCTTATAAGTTATAATGTAACAGGGTTTGTCAATTCCTACATGAAGTGGAAGCTGTTCAGAAAGATATTTTGTGATTTGTTTTGTTGTTCCCAGAAGTGAGACAAACAAACTGAATTTTTTGTGTTGTTTACATAATGATCTACATTCCTTAAAATGTGTCTGTCTTAAGGGTAATTTCGCTTCCACAACACAACTGTTTGTATGATGCACCGAGACTAGACTCACAATGCCCTAAAAAAATAAACGTTTGTGTTTTTTTTGTTTTTTTTATTATTAGAAATGGATTATCAGCAGCAGATACAGTATGATCGATAATATAAGAGTCTCAACTGACTGAATCTGCAGCTTCCCTCAAATTTATGGACCTTCTTGTTTCTTTTCATTACTCTGTTGGTTCAATCACCCTGCTCGTGTTTTGCTGAAGCAGGGTCAGATTGAAAAAAAAGATGTTCACAATGTGTCTATAGACTGATAAACAGAAATATACTGAAACCATTCTGCTTTTTTTTTTTTTTCGGTTAACTGTAAGAGCCGCTGAAAGCAATATTTAATTGGCTTACTACAACATACAGAATGTTTTACAATACACCAAATCACTAAAGAACAACCAGTATCTTCATTTTCATGAGTTTCGCAAATTTTCAGGAGTTTCTCAAAAGTCTCAAAATTCATTTTTTGAATCTGTGTATAATGAAAGCCCTGAAATGTCAAGAACGAAATAATTCTTTTACAATGACAAGGTTAGTAATGTTAGTGTTACCTTGTGGCAGATTTTCAATACTGGCCCTTCAAAATCAAGAATGACAGCACTAATAAACCACTTAAGTCACTGCATTCAAGGGCCACGTTTTGTTTCTGATAATTAAACAATGAACAATTTAATGAACAATTCAGTGGACTTTTTTTTAAACAATACTCTCCATCTAAAAAGACCAGGTATACAAATTATGTTACGAACTACCATAAAAGAAGGAATATAATGGAATTGTTTCACACTTAATAACACTTGTACTTGCAATCAGCTAAGTAGATGTTGGAGGTCAAATAAAAAGATTCAAAAAGAGAATCTATTAAACCACTGCTAGAGATCCATTGTATCAGAGAAGAGTAGCTGTGCAGAAACATGAACAAATCCACTACAATGCAAAAGTAATTTTTGAGGGACACGAAACTGATGAATCTGTCAAGAACTAGGTAGCAGCTTCAGGTTCAGGGTCCTGGAATTTGTGGATTCTGGCACGTTATTAGAACAACATGTTCTTTTTGTACTGTATGACAAGTCTGCAGTGAAAGCATCTGCAGTGTGTGTCACTCAGCTTTACTCCTCGCATCCAACTGTACCATTTGAAGACGTGTGTCATTTCTTTGTTGGTTCCCATGATGGGAAAGAATGATCATTTTATCATTTACAACAAAGAAGAACAAAAAGGAAGGTTATCCTAGGTGAGATTTATAGTGATATGCTGTCTTTTCTTGATGGAAATGTATGCAAATTGAATTATTAATGCTTCCACCTCTCACTCTCTCTGTGGTTATACGAGCATGTGCAGGAGTAGTTGCAGGTCATACATGCTTAGGATAGTGGTGATGATGGATCTTTCAAGGATAGTGAGCAGTTTGAAAATAGGTGACTGCGGACCAGCGTGGGTTTTCATTACCAATGGAGCTGACGCTACTGTATTTCCAGCACAGTCTCATCTGTCCACATACTGCTTTGAAAAAGAGTGTTTGAAAATGCAGCTGGTGCCATGTTGGAAGCTTCCCTTTCTCCGTGGCTTTATTATATGTGAATTTTCAATATAAAATTTGCAGACAATAACGAGCTATTTTGTTCATTGTAGTAGTAACTGAAAGGATGTCATTTTCAGGAATACATTTCAAGTAAGTATGACAACAATAATATATATGTTTGTAGGTTGAAATTGTTCTAAAGGCCTTGTTCTAATGTGCCTTTTAAAACACCCTAAAGTCCTGTATCCACTACCTAGATCAGGTAGAGCAGCTACAAAAATGTATTTTTATGGATTCATGACCCATCACCTGACAACATTTTCACTGAAAATGGTTCAGTAGTTTTTGAGAGAGAGTCAGAATGACAGACACTGTAAATTGGTGGACGTAATAAATGACAAAACAACAACCCAAATGTATATATATATATACACACAAGTGATTTTCTGATGTAATTCAAGCCTTAAGTCTGAAATACATGCCAAACTGACCTGAGCAGTTTTGGCTTTGCATCATGGCTTGTCTTTTCTGTACATTTCTTCATAACACGTGTGCACTGTCAAATCTGTAGCGGCTTCTTTGCCGCTTGACATCTGAGCAGATGAAATACCTCGACAAGAAAACAGCTTGACAAGACGGAAAACACCTCCTTACTGGTTCACACTTTCAAACCCACCTGCTGCTAACCGATGTGAAGTTCACATTTACTGCTGTACAAGCTCTTCTACAGCAAAGTGCAAACATTATATGTCATTTAAATGTGAACTGCACAAACTGTACCTGCGGATACCTCAAAAATTCCTTCCCCAGATTTCTTGTTTTCTGAAAAAGAGTGTTTCTATTGTACATCATTCATTGCATTTTAGCTTCAAATTAATTTTACCGTAACACCCATATTCTTATTTATCTTAGAGCCATTACTGGCAAAAGAAAACCATCTGTACAACTTAGAACGCTATCACTGGGCTCATACTTATTATCATTCAGCTCTTGTTAGGCTTTAGCTTAGTTAGCTTAGGATATCTAGGCGTAAGAAGTTGTTGACATGTCTTTACAGCTTTATTTTCAACAGATGTTTTCCACTTTGAACTAAAAGAAGCAGGCGCTAACTGCACAAACCACAAACATCTAAAACACATAATCAAGGTGAGCAATACTATTTTTCCCCAAAGCCACAACCTCACCCATCACCAACACCTGTTAAATACCACCTGAGCCTTAAGTTGAGCCCTTGAGTAACCAAGATTTATTAGTTTCCATGGTATTGATCTCCAAATGCAGTTATGTTTGCTCACAGCCGTTTTCACTGCTTAAACTATAATCTAACCAGAATCCACACAGATTTTCAGCAGGCAGTGAGAATCAAATATGATATAACCCTTTATTGTAGAAGGGCCCAAACACCAAGGCGGAAGCAGCCATAGCCGTCTTCACAATAAAGTATCTTGTATTAACCTGAACCTGACATTTCTTGAGAGAAAAATAAGTACAATTTCAACAATAGTATGCAAATGTTTAGCATTTACACATGTGCATAACAACTTACAGATCACAGTGGATCTACAAAGGCACAAAACATGGCACAGATATCTGAAACTGACAAATATAGTTTTCCTCATTATGAGCAGACTGTAATCATAATGTGAAATTTCAACAAATTCATCCTGCGGGCCAGACCCTTAGGTGGACCAGTTCTGGCCCGCGGGCCATATGTTTGACACCCCTGGTTTACATTATTTTAGGTTTTAAATGCTTGGGTGACGTTTCAGTCATGTGATTTAAAAATATCATCTTATTAAATGAATTTACATCTATCGATGCGCTAACATTTGGATTTGCTCAAGCATAAAAACCTACATGCATCATTCAAGTATTTCAGTTTCTCTTTTCTGTTTCCTCATCATGTTTTTTTCTAATGCTTGTACCAGAAAGGCACATAACAATACGCTGATGGATGCCCACCTAGAAATTAACTTACATGCCTACTATGTTGAGGTTTAAAAAGAAAAAAAAAGAAAAGAAATCTGTGACTGAACCTCCACCTAAACCTTGTACGGTAGTGACAGAGTGTCCCTCCTTCTTTCAGAAGCTAAAAGCCAAACGTGACTGTAGAGAGAAATTATCTTTTCTTTACAGAAATCCTGACAAGCGGTGATGTTCATATTTGCATAATTCATATACACTTGTGTGGAGACTATTTTACACTTAGTTTGCGTCTTGTCCTGACATTGCAGTGGCAGGCTGAAAACAGTATGGGTGAAGTAAGTCCTCACAGTGTGTTGCGTGACCTTGTCGGGCTCCAAAGCCAAATTAAATATTGCGCTGTAATCACATTACATTCCAAGAGGTAGAGTAAAATAAAAAATGACTTTCCACAGATTGCCGCAGCTCTCCATTCTAATTATTTTACCATTTAAGGGATTAATTTGAATTACACATATGAGGAAAAAAAATACTTTACTTTCTATTTACTGCACTTCTGCAGAAGCTGCGGGTAGGGAAGTAAAGTCGATGTTTAATTCAACAATACTGACAATTGATAAAGCACAAATTAATGTTTATATACATTTTAATTTACAACTAAATCAGGATCACAGGCCATGTGAAATAAAATAGAAAAATAAACACATTTTAAAAGTTGCATAGGGATCAGGAAATCACATTAGAGGTGACATGAATTATGGGAGATGAGACTTTCTTTAATGTGAACCTTATGCCAAGTCAATTATGTCTACAAATTGGATGACTCTTTTATTATGTGTGTGCGTGTGTGTCTGTTTGTGTGAGGGAGAGAGAGAGAGACTGAATGATATAGGGACAATTAGTCTCATCCTTGGTATTCCCAGATATACCACTGTCCTGAAGTCTCACCAACAATAAATTAAGCATTAGATAAGGGATCCCAAAGAAACAAAGGTTTCCACCCAAGGAGCAGTGCAGATTTATTGCTGGTTTACAAGGTGCTCCCCTGAGTTAAACCATATAGGAGAAAGGAATAAATCGCCCCTGATCTAACTGAGCCTCCATACTGAAATGTCCATTTGGCACCAGAGGTCAAGTCTGCCGGTCTCAAGCCAGCACAGTATTTAATCTTCAGCCCTTTGGCTAAGTTAAAGCATTGATAATCCAGGCCTATGTTGACACTGCAGATTCACCGAGTCTACCGTGGCCCGGACTTTTACATTTACACTAGTTAATATCAGCAGTATAGTTTCTGATTCGCTCTTCAGTCCACTGTGCAATAATAACCGGGTTGTGGAAAGGTTTTTAAAATGATTATAGGGAAAGGCTGCTAGCGGTGATGCATTTAGCTAAATGATAGTATTAGCACACAAACAATAACAACAGTGACATGCTGCAGTTTGCTGTATGTATCAGATCACCAGATTATTGTATCATTTTAAGCATGTACTAGATTAGTTCCAGGTGGAACTGATGGCAAAGTCATCAGGTATTTGGTCATATCATAGCCTGTAAAAGTGGACAAAGCCCAAGAAGTAGGATGGGAATTGCAGTTAGCCACCAGTGGGCAACTCCTCTAGTTGCAAAAAGAACTCTATGGGAATAGTACTAAAATAACCAACCACAACTGTTCCATTTTTCAGTACAGTGAAATGGTACGGAACAATCTGGGAGGAGCTAGACAAGCCCCACCTACAGCAGACAGCTGATTGGGTGACAGAAGAACATAATGTCCGCAGTCTATTCTCAGGCTTGCCCAAAATGCAAGCCTGACCCAGGGTGTTACTGTACCAAACCGAACTGTCAACTGATGGACACACGGCTTATTGGTTACTGAACAAACTGAGACTGAAATTGTGACTTGGTGATAATGAAAAGTTAGTCAACTGCCAGATATTATACAGCTAATTTATCATGATGTATTAAAAAGTCTGCTTCATGACAACATTACAGTGCTGCAACAAACATCAGGTCAAGCATTAAGGTAATATGTGTCTGACTGACCAGTGAAGACCAGTCGAATGAGTAATTGTAATGTGAAAATAAAATAAAGACTTGTCACAAAACTGTCACAGCCTTTTGCCCCTTTTTTTTCTATAAGCAACATCAGATCACAGTGACTGCACGTGATAGATGCTAACTTAGATAAAAGGCAGAAGTCTCATTGATGTCAAAGACTCGACCACAGAAGACATAAACCTCTGAGAATAGATCACAGGCTGCTCTCCTCATTTGACCTCAACAGATAGAATATGAAATAAATGTGCACGTCACAGTAAAACTACCTTGTAGAATTTGCTTATTCATTCAATTATTTTGGCTTTGAACTTTTATTCCAATTGTCATTTCCTTTTGAAGTCGAGATGAATTAAAATGTTCTGCCTAGATTTTTATTTTTTGCGGTTATCTCCCAACCTTGGCCCCCACCTGGACAGTTCTTGGGGTTTAACGTTACCCGTCTTCGATTATATGGTAATAGAGGAATGCAAATATGGTGCCTGACAACAAGTCCTGTCATAGGGCTCTCAGGTCTTACTCAGAGTCTGTGATCCTTATCAAGGTGTATGTGCGTGTACACGTGTGTATGAGGGGGAATGAGGGAGCAAGAGAGCCAGACACTGGGAAAGAGAGGGTTTGTAATAGAATTAGGAATGACTGAGTGGAGCAGCATGTACAATCCTAATCACCTTACATTTAAAAGACCCCTGAGTAATTGCCATGGTTCGCATCTGGATAGATGCATAAGCTAGGCTGAATGTCAAAGACAAACAGAAACCCCCCAAAGCATTACACCCACACATACACTCTCTGTTCTTACAGACAGACACCGCCAAGGTCACCAATGTGTTTAATATCAGAATAAAATAAAATACAGAATACTTCATGTTATTTATATTGAACCACAAAAAGAATATTATTCTCAACATACTAACATACAGTGCTTGCTGCAGGTGAGATAAAAAAAAAGAAGCCATATTTTAAGACCACATTTGGGTTTTGTTTATGAGTGAATGTGAATTTCTAAATCTGGGGTAAGTATTGTGTCCTGATTTTTTAACCTCAACCTACCCCTGCTTATTTAAAATGCAGAGCATCTGCCTCTGCATACAAATGTTCCCATGATTTAGTCTGTCTCCACCTCCCACTATCTACAGCAATTCCCTGATGAATTTTACGGCCTCTCCCTTTAATTCACCTATGCACCAATGTTGGCATTTGTGCTGGTGATTAAAATGTGTATTACTTGCTAGAATACTTTCATGTAAAGGGTGTGTTTCAACTTGCATAACATCCCAAAAGAACACTTAAAAGGGAGTGTGTTGGCGTGATCATCAGCAGCTAAAAGCCTTCTTTTCCCTCTTATTCCCTGTGAGCATGACATGGGAGCTCCAAAGGACAAGCAGAGTTATTATACTCATGCAGAACAAAGGAGCGGCAGAGGGATTGAATTCCGAGCATGCTTTAGTATACTGTAGCTGCACAATTTTCCCCGACAAAGCCAAATAAACGAACAGGGCTTGACAAAGGAACCAGACAGACAAGAGGATTCAATCAAATGTATTAATCGCAGTGCTGCCTTTCAGGGTATAGACATTCATATGTTGTGCTGATACAAAGAGACTTATAAAATATAAACGAGTTTACAAAGGTGTACTATGACAGCTGCAGCTACATAATGTTATATGCTGGATGGTCGTCTCATCAAAAAATGGTCAATACGGAGTGACATTGAGTGTCATAAAAGAGCTTATGGGCTTGGTAAGGTAAACACTGTCATGGATGTGCAACAATAGACAGAAAAAAACCCTATTGAAGAAAGAGAACGTAGAAAAGTTGTTTGTGCAATAGAAGTTATCCTGTATAATTGGTGCTATGTGACCAACTGCTTTAAACATCAACAGTAACAAACAGTGAAATGTGACACTTCTTATTGTAAGCTGAAATAATAATATGCGTAACTAGTAATGATATTTCACACCATGAGAAACAAGGGATTTTAACACTTTACAAATGCAGGCAGGTCTGACAAATGTGTGGAGGTGCTTGTATGTGAAGCACTTCATATGTATGAACATGCTATTTGTGATTGATTTATTAATGTGTGAAGAGGGGAGAGGGTGAGGCAAAGAAATGGTAATGTGCTATTATACAGTTCCAGTGTTATGGTTGCTCCAGCTTGGTTGAGTGGTGAGTACAAGGACTTAAGATGGGTGAGGACCCACAGGCCATGGATCAATGCAAGGGGATTTTGCACTGTACAAACTTTCGCAAGCATTTTCCTAATAGTCGTGTAGGATTGAGTCAAGATATACTGTAGGAAAATGAGGGGAGTCACAGGTTGAAAACTTTTTTGTTATCTGCTATTTATCTCTGTAAATAAGTGTGGTTTCTGGAGGCTCAATCGTTACAGTTGCCAAAATCTAACAGAAAAAAAAAAAACTAAACAATGCAAGCCATGAAGTATTGTCTTCGCCAATTTGGGAAACAGTCTGTAAAAGAGGAGACATTATTGTAGCTGTTGTTTATTTACACAGCACTCTGACACACAATATGTGTCACACTTGCCAGCCTTGGTATAACTGCTGTAACATATGAGAAATAATGGAGCAATTTTTTTGACTCCTACATGGTGGGTCAAAAAAAGCACACATTACGACCTTAACAACCCATTTGATTTGGCTAATTTGTGCTTCTCGAGAAACAAAAGGTGATTATTAAAACTGTCTTTGTCTCAAAAATCCTCTGAAGGGAGAAAAAAAAATTGTCCATTGTCCTCCCTTAACATTCTACATACGCCACATGCTTAGTCATCCATAGTTATTGCAAATGGAAAAAAAAAAAATATGATTAGAGTAGCATTAAACTAAATAATTATCAGTAACAACACAAAAGACATAAATAAATAACCAGCCCTGCAATAAAGAATGTTAATATTCTGCACAGTCCATATCTCCTGCTTCTTCTTGTAAAGATTTTATGCCTCACAGCTTTATCTTAACAGTTCCTCACATGCCATGTACTTGCAGCCTTTAAATTAAGTGCATTAGTTGCGGCAGTCGTGATGATTGATAGTGAACCAAAGCTATTTTGTGATAATATCTCTACAGGCAGGTTATTCTAACTACAAGCATCTGTGGATAGCACTGTACAAATTATTGATCATTACGTCTCCTGCAGTCCCATGTACTTTCTTGGCAGACTATACCTTATATGACTCACCCTGCCACTGTCATATCCAAGCTATTACCCAGACTGAAATGTAGAGAGACATAGCAGAGTATCTTTCCAATCCTCCTCTTCCTCTAATTGGCAAGATGGCTTCAGCTGTGTCTGACATTGGAAAGCTGGGTGAACACAGGGCTTGACACTTGGGAGCAATGAAGTGAAATGGAAGACATTTGGAAAGAACTGCAGCATGAGGTAGATAAGATATATATTGATCACCCCCCATTTGCTTTAACTGTCTCACATTTTTTCGTTGCAATAATAAAAAAAGACTTTACAGTGAATACTGTTTTGCTGTAAGACCATTTCCAAGCCTTGGAAGCATTTTAAAGGGACAGCCATCCAGAGACATCAAACTCACAGAAAACAGCTTGAGCTCTACAGTGCTACTGTATATGGTTTTACCACCCAACGGATACTTGAAAAGTCCCAGAAGGTAAATTAAAAACTCCATGGTCACATAGTTGAACACCACATCCGTCTACACAAGTGTGGGTTTTATGGCAGGTGCAGGTGCTCTGATGATTATATACAGTGGTGTAACCCAAAGTATATGGAACACTGCCTATTTTAGGACTTGACTTTTTTTTGCTGATGGTGACAGTTGCTCAGCTTGGCTGTTGTTTAGGTTCAAGGGCCATCATATCGCTCCTGCTCCTGATTCGTCTTGCATGGATTAAATAAGCTTCGTCTTTCACTGTCCGTCCTTATCACCAAATTGTGCTGTGCTTGCATCTGCACACAGAAGCACCTCGCATTTACATGGAGCTCAAGCATCCTTTTTTTTCTTTTCCTTTTTTTGACCTGTGGGCAGCAATATGGGCATTTTTGTCCAATTATTGCCTTTTAACTGCAGATAAAATAACGTTCAATTCCATTGCGTATTGGGTCTATCGTTTGTTTTATTTTTGAGGAGTAAAGTATGTCTGTGCTTTCTACATTTGTTTGGTTTTACATAAAGGTCCCTTTCATGACTGTGTCACAGTGCAAACGAACCTTCAAAATGATGGATTCAGTGAGTTCAGTAATGTCATTTTGCAATATGTCAACCCTTGAGGCTCTGGAGGACATAGGCTCACCACAGCTAGCTGAAGACTGTATATGTTGTATGGTATATTCTTGCTGAGATACACACACATCAGAACTTGGCATCAACCTTAAACCATTCACCAAATATGCCTGATGTCAAAAGTCCAAGCAGCTGGTGGTGTGGGGAAATGATTTTTGCCACATATATTGTGTCCCTAACATTATTTCATTCTTATATGAATACCACACCCTAAATATTGATTTTCACCCCCTTTATGGCCACAAATGATCTATCTCCCGAATGGTTATTTTCTGCAGAGTGCAGTACCATGACACAAAGCAAACACCATCTCACATTGATTTCATGAAGATGACTGTGCTTAGTAAAGTTAATTGGCCTCCTCAGTCACCAGAACTAAATCCAGTATAATCTTAGGGACGTAATATAACAGGGAATTGGCCACATGAATTAACATGATGTAAACAAACACTGGTAAAATACAAGTCACCACACCATTGGCGCAAACTCATACAATCCTTTCCACACAATGCACAGAATCAGATGTCCTTTGTTACAGTAATGATATATTGTATATTTTTAATTTATGTTCCTGTATCAGAACCTGCCGCTTTATTGAAATTTAATCTAAGTTATTATTATTATTATTGAAATTACATTAGAGAGGTTTTGGTTCAACTGTACGAAAATACAGAGGATGTAGTTGAAGTGAAAATTGTATTATTGTTACGTATACTACCCCCGTTGATTAAACCAGTTCCCTGTCTATGATAATTTCAATTAAAAGAAATTATAGCATCAGATTTGACTAATGACAGAATGGTCAGAAAGTTTTAGCTCAAGCAGAACATAATACCCTCCATGAAGAGAGGATTTATTGTAGGACTGCATTAGTTTGGGGTTGGTGTTCCCAATAAACATCCAATTAAATGTAACTAGGTTTTCCAGGAATATTCAGTGTTCATTATTCCATCATGTCTTTGGGTTTTACTTAAGTAAGTAGCACGTCTTACTGAAAGCTAAAAGATGAATGAGAAATAAAGACACTGAGAGATTACAGTCATAAGAACAGAATAATGAACACTGAAGTCAGCGTGGTGGGTTTTTAAAATTTAAGTCACCAACCCACTGACATGATCCTGGTGCGCTCCTGTAGAATTTTTAAAAAACGCTGTTATTCTGCACTTTTCAGGACAGAGATAACAGCGTTACAGTGGGTCATATCGATGCCACTCGTTTGTTTATCGACACTGTAAGCCACAAAGACTTCATTCCTCTTGTGCACCTTTGCCATCTCAAGACAACTGAGCTGTTGGGGAAGCCATGTTTCATATCAGCTGATCTAGCACAGCTATAGTATGTTTGCAAAGCCTGCCCTGTGAAAATGATAAATTTAAGTGATACACGTGTGGTCTCACCTGAACAGCTCAGGAGTCTCTTGGGTGAATAACTGTACTCTGTTTGTGTGTGAGTGTGGGTGTGTGTGTGTACTCAACCCATCTTCTCTCCTGGGGGGGGGTTGGGGTGCTGGGCTTGGCGGGGCCTCTGGGAAGACATTATCGCCCACCCATCTATCCCCATGGGTTGTAGCTTCCTATATCTCCGCCAGAAGGTCTTGTGTGCCATTTGTAACTCCTGGCATTGTTCTACACTATCCTCTGCAGGTGTGGTTCTTTCTTCATTGTGTATATTTGAATTATAAATGGCTTTGTTGAACATTTGCTAAAATTCTATATAGGCATAAATTAGCGGTCATGGAAAAATCTGTGGATCTTTCTGGGCATTTTGTCAAAAAATACCCCTACCTGAACGTGTTGCAGCTCTAATTTTCAGCTCTGGCTTCATTCTATTAAAGATGATCTGAAACTAGTGATCGAGACCATTAACTCCTCAGGAAAATGTTTACCGACTTTGTAAATCAAGTGAGAAGTAGTAGCAGTAGTTCTTTTTGCAACCAGCGGAGTTGACCTCTGAGGGCAATTCAATATATTCTTACTTCATTGTCAGCTTCAACTGAAATACATCCACCTTTTATATACGGCCTATGGTAGTAACACTCAGCCCTTAACAAACCCGTGGTAGTAATTTACAGGAAACAAACATACGACGTATAGGAAAAACTTCAACTACTGTGTTGCAGTTACATATGGTATGTTCACTTAATGGATACGGCTAATTTGATGGGGAATCCAATCAAACAACGGTACAGAGAATTCTTTAGCAAGCACAAGCAATAACACACATCCTGTCTGATGACTAAAGCAGCAATTACTCCCATTAATGGCAGGGCCATGATGTCCTGCTGACAATTAAGAATTTCAAGCCTACGGTGACGTCACTCCTTTTTGAATTTTGTCTGGAGACTTGAACAGCAATGTTCAAGTTATGCAGTGAAGATGTGCTGGCTGTGTCAGACGAGGACGTTCAGTAAACCAAGGACATAAAAAACAAGCTGGAGGCCGTATACGGTGATGTGTGGTGCAAGTTGATATGCAGTTGCACTTCCTTGACCTTTTGTAGAGGATAGACAATGAATCTGACAAAGATGCGGTTACAGGCTTAAAGAGAGACAAGCACCTACGAGTCCAGTGACCATCAGAGTGGAGGAGTAGGAGATGAGGAACACTATTCAAAACAGTGTAATGGACTGGATGTATTGTATACACATTTTTATACATACCTCATTAAAAGTTGTCAACAGTTTTATAAATGGATGATGGAGAATGTATATTTTGTATTCATGTTTAGTTTTGAATGTTAGTGTCAGTTAGTGTCAAATACAATATCAGTTCTTTGTGTTTAATTATGGGTCTTGTAGAGGAAGAGGAGAGCATTAGATTACAACATTATCATTTAAAATAGGTAAATTACAGACTAGTATATTCTGCATCTGATAATTTAAGGATATTTGATTGATAACAATGTAAAATTAACCACAGTATACTGTGGCAATGTTGTGAAAACACTAGCAAGTCCTTTTCTCCAACCTCTCCATACATTTGACCTTGAAAATCACTATCCTGCAAGTTTGGACTCTTCAACTTGACAGAATAATGAGTGTGTAGAGAACACCGGCAGCTATTAATCCTTTTGTGTCACTAACTGTCATGTGAAAAAAAGGGTTAGTGATGCCTGCTGTTAGACAGCAGGGATTTCAGCCCATACAGAGGATTTAAATCAGAGGCTTGTTATTGAAGCCCATTGATTCACTGTCATCATAATCTTACCTCAGCAGAGAGCTGAGCTCCTGTTACAACACATGTGGAGTTGTTTGTTTATTCAACGATTAGCCCTCCAGGCACACACATGACAGTGGGGGCCAGGACATTACTGTACATATCTCATGTACCATAAAGAGGGGTCCAAAGAGACCACTTTCCTATTCACTGTGCCTTGGAGGGTGAAGAGATAACATAATATATGGATCCTTTTGAGTATGGCATTATTGTATCATTAAAGCTGCCCACTAAATGGTTAGCATGCTGGAACTTCACTGGTTTTCCATTGTACAGTTGTATAATCCTTTTATTGCCAGCAATCTAAAAACAGCTTCTGTGATACACATTTATGACTGGGAGAAATAAATGACTCATTATATAAGTTTTCATAACGTTGTCTGAACTTATTTGGAATATGTGCATACCCATTTTGACGTTTAACGTCATTCTTTTTTATGATTTATATACGCTGACACAAAGGTCTACAAGCAGCATGATGTAGAGTTTTAGAAGACGCATCCTTGACTTAAATGAATGCTGAGTTGCACAGAATTTGGTTGCGTATGAAATGCAACCTTGTAAGTTATCTCCTCTAAAGATGGATTGTTTTGAAAATGGAGTTCAGCGATAAACCATGTCTGAGCTTTGTGATATGCAGCGGCTAAAAGACCCTTCATCCACCCGATACTCCCTATATACAACTCTAAATACAGTGCATTCTCCCACAGAGAGCTATATGCTTGTGTTCCTGTTTTAACAGCATTAATGTTTCTTTCTCTGCCATTTGTCACCATATCTTCTCATCCCTTACCCCCGTCCAGCACTCCTTTCTGTCACCATGTCACATCATATCTTAGTCAACATGATAAGTTTTAAGATTATCTTCAATCATCCTGACCTCTCTTTGATTCTGGTTTTGTCTAGAAAGGCATGAAAGCGGAGAGAGAGATTTGATGGGTAGCAAGTGGTGTCAAAGTGTTTGGGTATGCGGCCTGAATGCATGAAGACAACGCGCGTGCTCCATTACCCTCTCTGTCACATTCTGTTCCTAATATCAAACTGAAAGTGAGACTCGTTTGGCTATGAGACATGTAGGATTATGCACTCTGCAAAAATGGACAAATAGAGCAGACAGATCTGTTATGCTTGGTTATCAGGGGCTCGGGCTCTGTCAAAACATTGCCTCATCTGCTTATGAACTCCTGCAAACTGCTGTTAGTTACCACCCTTGTCCCAAGAATGTTGTTTATTTTTGAAATAAACGTACAGCCAACACTGCTGCATATGCAATGAGTTCTGCCCAGTACTATGAAACAAACAGGTAGTTTAAGTGTCGAGTGAACAATGCCCAAACAACACTATGAAGGGCACTCATAAATGTTAGTAAATGTGACATCCCCTTATTTCTTTCGTTGAAGACAAATTAGTGACTACTCATAACATGAGCTAACATACTGATACAGATATTGTGAAATGTTTTAAGCATGTTGCTGGAAGTTGATGTATTGACAGCATTGCAGTGGAACATTGTCCTTGATTCTGGTGGCATTAGAACACATTTTAAAAGCCCTTATCCAAATTGCCACCATGAGGTTTTGTGCTCTTTTGCTTAAAACGTATGAATTGGAGTTACTGAACAGAATAACCAAACAGTATTTAAATGCTTTAACCTTCAATGAGGGGGCCACATTTGGTGGTGAAAGGGAATCAAGGCCAGGAGAATTGGAGGCAGATTCAAACTGCTCTACAATGGTTTAGATAGAAAGCAAAATGGGGTTGAGGTACTCAAGAGTTTGTGAAGAGTGTTCTGGAGGTGACTTGAGTGTCAGACCGAATTATGAGTGTGAAGCTAGAAATTGAAGGTGTGATTTTGTCAGTGCTTATGCCCCACGAGTTGACGTGTGACAGAAGGATAGCAGCAAAAGTGAAAGGGAAGGTATACAAGACGGTAGCGATACCTGCTATGATGTATGGCATGGAGACAGAGGTACCGTCTGAAAGAAAGGAGGCAGAACTGGCATTGGCAGAGCTGAAAATGCTGCGATTTTTATTGGGAGCGATTGCCAGGCAGGAGGAAAGGAGGAAGACCACAGAGACGGTTTGTGGATATTGTGAAGGACAAGGAAGAGGGCAATATAGAGGCAGATTATCTGCTGTGCTGACGCCTAAAGGGAGAAGCTGAAAATGAACAAATCTATATACTTATTAATATTTTATTTAATTAACATTTGCCCTGAAGCAATGACTTTAAGAGCTCTTGGGCAAGCTCTACTTTCTGAAGTTCTCAATTCCCTTACCTCTGGCATTTTGGCATAGTCAGTATTTTCAAACGTAATTTAACCTACATACAAGAACAGAAGCATAATTGGAATATTTTATATATTTGTCTACAGTTTTGTTTTCGTCAGAGTTCACACATGAGAAATTGTTTGATGTATTAGTATTCTACATGAAAGTCACTCTTGATTCAAAGTGTTGGCTTGTATCGAACTGTCAGCCTTAATGATATATTATTCCTCTCCTTTCCTGCAAATGTGACAGAGAACACCCTGAACAACAACCAGTGCATTACCGTAAGTTCACAGCATTAATCTCGGCTGTAATATGGGCTGGAACTGCAGCTGTGCCTGAGAAGAGATGTGTTCAATGGATGCTTTCAAATTCAAGTATCTCTATTCTCTAAATGAAATTAACTTTCAATCAAATTACATTATTTTAAAATATCTCTTGCTGCAGAGAGAATAATGTCGAGCAATGGTTTAGCACTGCGATGTATTTGCTTTCATTTCACCTTGGTAGTTTAATATACACCATTTAACACCTCTCAGCAATGATTCAATCACTCAGGTCTACTAAAACCTGCCACAGATTGAACACAGAGAGAGAGAGAGAGCATGGCATGCAGACTTGGATGATTATATGGAACACCCAATCGTATAAGCTTTGATCTACAGGGGGTTTGGAAGTAGATACGTTGGTCTTCCACTTAGTCAAGTATGTCACTACAGAGGAATAAAAAATGGTTGAAAAGATGTTGTGTCTGCATAAATTATTCTGACAGCAAATTCTTCAAAAGATTGTTGAGGTGATTCCGGGATACAGCTTGTCGTTTCAGTGCTTGAGAGAGCAGGTATAGTTTCAAACAGCAACAAAATCTCTCAAAAGTTCTCTTTGCTGCAGGGAGCGTCATGACTGGGACTGCTGTAAGATGAAAAGACAAGTAGCAGGGCTTCAATCTAGACTTCGCAGGCCTCCTCCAAAGCTCAAGTAACCAAGAGATTAATTAGATGGGGTATGTTTAAAGTGTTGCTGATTGGCTCTCACAAACACTGAGGCCTTTATCTTATTGGCTCAGACTTGCTTTGCGTAAAAATGAAGGACTAAGACCTTTCGGCAGCCTCAAATCAAAAGTCATCTCTGTCGTAAGAGCGACATGATGATGTTACAATCTAAAATTGTTTCTCTCATTGATTTTTGCAGGCAATTTTTGCACATAATGCCACATGCCATCAAGTCTGTTTAAGACATGGCACATATGGAGAAGGATTACAAATGAACCCACGAGGTTTCAATGTGACAAGGTTCTCCTTTAACACATGCAGCATCTGGGATGTATGAGGTATTGACTTCTACATTATCAAAGTCACAACCCTGAGAAAGAGCGGTCAGCCCTTGCCATCAGAGCTCGACAATGACCATAATGAAGGCTTAAAATGTTCATCAACTGATGGAGTGTGCTCATGTTTTCCACTGCCAATAGGAGGTGGGGACTGATTAGAGCGACATGCAGGGATAGTTACTGATTATGAGGCTCCTGAACGAAAACTATCAACCCCCATTTGACGGAAAATACTTGAGACGGTAGGCCATATTTGAACGGGTTCACCAAGAGGGCAATTGTTGACATCATAAAAAAAACATGGAAACTCATCTCACCAACATGTTCTTGCAGTTACACAACAGTCAGAGACAAGAAATCAGTTTAATCTCGTCAGTTCTATCATGTAAGTCAATATGGCCATGGAACACTAATGCTCTAAAATTCTTATATTAAATTTAAATATAGAAACAAAATATATTGTTTTTAAAAGGCTCTTTAAAGCACTCAATACTATTTGCAATGAGATCCCTCATTGTTGGCTTGTTAGTTGTGTTGTCAGCACAGTGGGGGGAGAAACTGGGAAGATTGTGTGGTATATCATGACTGTCTTGTGCAGTGCACCATGCCTGTGAACCTCATTGTTGGCAGGTAGAAAGAAGAAGCTGGTGACACCTGTCACAGTCATAACACATGTAACTGTATGTCCAACTGTGGGGTTAGCAGTGACAAGGACTGCATTGCAAAGGGAACTAAGACTTCCAAACAGGGAGAACAAAAAACAATACCAAGAAAGCAACAAAGCACACACACAAACAGGGACACACTCTGGCAGAAAAAATAATCTCAATGCTGTGATGAGCCTCACCTTCCGTCAAACATAGGTGGAATAAAGCCTCACCACAACTGGATACTGCTGTGTTGTCAATTAAGAGACAGCTGCTAACTTTGCGTTGTTTTATTCTTCTCGGAACTATAAAATACAGCCTTGTTCTAATATGTGCAATTTATCTATGAATATTGTTGCTTCAATCCAATCCAATCCAATCCAACTTTATTTGTTAAGCACTTTAAACAAACCACAATGGACCAAAGTGCTGTACAGAATAAATAAAAGGCATAATAATAAAAGGTTCAAAATTAGATAAAACAGCTTAAAATAAATTAGAATCATAAAATACAATAAGAATTAGCAGCATACAATAAAAAACAATAAATTCTATTCAAATGATATTGCCTTGGTGAAACAATAAGTAATGGGAGACAAATTATGTGGCACATGTTGACAAAAAGCCTTGTGTTTGTGTCACATCTCTCCTCTCTTATCTGTTATAAAAGAGATTTTAAGCTGCTTTGGAAAATGGCATTGGCTCCTTGTCATTCATATCTAGTGCTCTGGTTGGGGGCACCCTCTCTGCAGGGATAAGGTTATCTTGAATGGAAAAAATCCTGGGAGAGAGACAGTATTGATCTAGCCCTCAATTTCCCACAAAACTCTACACTGACCGTGGAAATGTTGGGAGAGAATTCTGTCATTGCTTCTCATTCGAGGCTTAACATAGCTCTCTAGAGAAACCACCCAATGACTTTACTCATTCCATATTCAGTCTCCCCTTAGGCCATATCATAAATGTCATCATATGCAAAGAAGGATTTCTGAATGCCGGCTGTATAAATGGAGCTGAAAGGGCTGAACACTCAATACTTTATCTCATAAAAATGACCTTACCACCTGGCAGAGCACTGACTTAAGTCTAACATATAACCTTGACATTAAATTAATAATGCAATCAGTAAAACTTAACTAACTTGTTTTGCTGTCGTGTAAAATAAGTGCCATCATTTATGAAGAATGATAAAAACTACAAATTAAATGATTCACAAATGATTCACTGTGTTTATATTGGGTTTTTCAAGCCAAGCAATGTTGTGAGCAGAATGCATGTGTTTCCACTGTACCAAAATAAACCTCTAACAAAGGTTTAGCTTATTTCAGACATACATTTAATTTCCTCTATACCTCTTTCACAATGTAAGCGTGCCATTGGTGTGCCAGTTTTTAGAATGAAGGTTAAATTGTTGTTTAAGCAGTAATAATATCCTCCTTGTCTCTTTGGAGGTGTATTTAAATGTTAACTTTTTCATTACATTAATTAGGCAAATTATTATTGTCAGCAGAGTCACAATAAAGGTGGTAGTGGGTAAAGTCAGCAGAATAACAAAAGGTTAATTAATAATATGTGTAACTTGCACAATACTTGAATTAATATTTAAGCCTAACTTAGTTTACCCTTTAACACCGGGTGTATTGTCGGCGACACGTTTGGGCAAGCACATTTTGCATTATCGTAATTACGCGGAAGCCAGCGAATTAGCATCTCCACAGACATAGAGCAGTGGAGAAATGGAGCAGAGAGCAGCAGCAGAAAACAATCCTCTAACACAGATGTTATGCATTTATGTTTTACATAGGTTACTTGTAGACCTTTTTTTGCCAAGATCGCCACAATAATAAAAGTAACATTTTCAGGATCCTTGGTAAATGCCTGCAAAAAACAAGTGCTATCTTGCCATAAGATTTACTTTACTGATCTGAAAATCATTGGGTTTATATCACCAGTCATACAAAGATATAAAAGGCTTCAAAAGGGCATCTGGCAAGTACAACTCTCATAATAAAATATCAATGTGAGTCAAAACAAAACACCATGACAGGTGTTTTTAGAAGTATTTGTTTAACACTCACTCAACTCACAGTTGTCAAAAGAAGTATGCTCTACAAAAATGGGTTACTTCCAAAAGCACGGATGGGTCCTAAGACAAAGGCTGAAAAACACTAGGTTTATGCATAATGGATTGGGCTTGAAACTAAAATGACATCTTAAATTATGAATACACTTTTGAAAACCAAGACAACAGAGAATAATACATCTGATCTGCCTTGCAAATTGGGCCTATAACGCAAATCTACATTCCATATCAAAGAACCACCAAAAATGCAGCAACCAATGGTGTCTGAGATGTTGACCCTCACTTTTAGCTCTGTGACTCTGTCAGTGGAACCAGGGCGCAGATCCTAAGATTATATTTCAAGGATGTCCCTATGGTGATAGATCAAAGACTCAAGAGAATTTCATATGGGAATCTGTATTTTACCTGACCTTGAGAATCACAGTAATGTATTCTCAGCTTCCTACGAAACTGGCACAGAGAATGATATTAACATTTGTTGGGTCACATATCACACCTAAGAGCAAAATGCTGCATGTGATTTTCTTTCACAAGACACATTTAATTGGGATAATACAACAGGAGGCAAAGGACTAAGGTAGACATAAAAAATGTCATGCTGAATACCAAGAATCTTACAATCTTACCAGTAAAATATCAAAGGAAAGGAAGAAAATTAAGTGGTCAAAGACAAATTTCTGAATTAACAGAAGTGATGCTTGTAGAGGCTCATTGAGCTTCACCATGCAGTGCCTGATGTTGATGACATAGGGTAGTGGAACTTTGGTTATGCTTATCATAAGAAACAATGCCCAAATGAGTGTAACAGTGTTACACTACTCGTCTTCAATTTCAGGATAACTGAAGACGTTCCCTGCTAGCCTCAAGCCAGATAGACTCTTCAAAATGCGTCAATTAGACATTTACTCATAACTCATTCACAGGTCCTTCCTTATCAAAAGGCAACAGCTGGTTATGTTGCCACAATCACATCAAACGACACAGGAGATGAAGAGGCCAAACCTTCACTTAGACAGTATCACACCTTAAACACAGAGGAGAATACCTTCAAAGCTTCCACAGAGGACACTGATATTGCTCCGATTAAATTTTTAATGAACCAAAAATCTAAATAAATCAAACATCCTCATTCGAATACCTGGGTGACCATGTGGTCTGCAATAGGGTACAACAGAGGATTTACTTTTTAAGGACACTGAGATCATCAGTTCTTAGTTGGACAAAAATAAATATTTATTTTCGTCCAACTAAGAACTAGGATTCTATAGCTCCTGTGGATGTGTTCCAAGGTGGTGGGTCATCCTGTGGGGAAACTCCCTCCTCAACAAGAGCACTGAAATTATCCTCAGACTGGCAATCAAAATAGCTTTGGACCCTTCCCATGTCCACAGGGTGCAGGGCTGTAAGACAAACATGTATAAACGATCCTTTGTTCCTCACTCTATGGCCATGTACACATGTGCCAAGTCTTTTACAGTATGCTGCGTTTGTGATGTCATGGATGTTTAGATGTTGTGTTTTTTTGTGATGCAGACGTTCCATGTGAATTGGCAAAAAAGTCTTATCAGAGCCAGTTACTGTGATTTCTCCTAATGAAACGCATAAGCATAAGCCATTTGTCCCTGTCCTCTGCTCAGACCTATGGCAGCCTTTATTGAAATTGCAACCTAGCAGTAGCAGGTTGAATGAAACTTTGCGTTTAAATAAAGGGCATGTACTAAACGGAACCTAAATCTCCATGGTTTCAATAATACTACCAGCCAGTTTTGATAATTCTTCAAGTTGAATTACACTTGCAGCCCTCATTTAGGGGTTCTTGTGTATAAAATGTATGAAATGTCCGAAATGTCCTGACCAGAACTAACTTTGTTCTTGTTCTTGCCACCTTGAGAAAAAGAACAAATGTCTCTGTTCTTGCGGAGTATGTACAGACCTTGAATGTTGTTCTTTCATCCCTTCACTGGGGAGTAAACGACTTGTCTAATTTAGCCTCATGTGACCACGGGCATGCCATGTGACCTCAGGTAACTGTAACACGCTAATGAGCATCGTTAACAACCTGGAGCTCTCCAACTACTGTCGATGGCAGTTTCTATCACACCTTGGAGCAGCCAGTGACAGTCATTAGGACACCATCGAGTTACAGTGAGCACAGCCCACATTTCACAGAGGTTAAATCAAGGTTAAATTCCTTGGTTTCATCGCAAAGTTTCAGAAGTGGAGAAGCCTCTTGGGGTGAGAGGTGAAACATAAAGAGAGCTACAAGTCCAGTTGCTTCTCATTCAGTGACCTCTGAATGATCTTTTAAACGCTTTCCTTTTTAAAGTGAATGGCTGCTGTATATATGTTTATGTACTATAAAGTACATTTTTAAGCTATTATATGATAAATCTTGTAATCGCATTAATTTATTACATGTAAACATACCACACATTATTTAAATGTTGTCAAGTTTTTTGTTTTTTTTTAAATACCTCACAGACATCTCAGGACTTTACTTTAGTAGTCTATCCAATGCACAGACTTGTATCCCCAAATTGTGTGTGTCATCATTTTGGAAATGTATTATTAAGTTAAAATCTTCTGCTATTAAGATTAAAAATAGATAAGCTGCAATGTAAGCTGGTTTACCATGTTACAACGACTGAGGCATTAAATAACTTATGAAAGGAATAATGATTTAATGTCTCATCACAAGATTCTTGATTAAAAAACATTTTTCGCAACGATCAGTTGTGAGTAAAATGCTTTCAGGGTTGCATATATAGCCATGTAAGACAACAACATTTGAATGTGTTCTTAAACCTAAATCATCACATATTTAATTTTAAGATCTTTAGTTTGACAGAAAGTGTAATTTTTGTTGGTGCATTTCAAAACGGTATTCCCTCAAATGACACAGCTGGCCACATTAAGTTCATAATCAGTGGTTATCTAACTAATAAAATACCCTATCAAGTGTCCACTGTTGCTGCAATGCCCTCTGCAACAATATAAAGCTCATGAAAATTGATGTAACTGAAAATCCAACTACACATCCCAGCGAGCAGTGGCCATGACATGGAAGTAAGATAAACTATGACCTCCATTCCTGAAATAATTAGAGGAACCAAGGTTATGCTATAAATCAAATCATCAGCTACAACATACTATGTATTTGAAGTGTTTTCTCAAGGCTAATTTTGTTTCCTCATTCCTCTACCATCTATTCATGACTGCTCATCACAGATAAGTATGAGCCAATAGAACTGCGTTTCCAAAGAAGCCAGTAAGTGTGTCTAATCCTATTTTAGAGAGCTCAGCTGGGGGAAAGCTGCCTGATATCCACTCAAGCCAGAACTAAAGCCTGAAGATGCTGGTGCTCCACTAGACCCTGCAGATCTGGACCAGAGAGACGAAAAGAAGCTGAGCGGCAAGTTGCAGATGGTCTCACGGGTTATTCAGTGAGTGCCTCAGTGGAGCTTCACTGGAGGCATCAACAGTCTAGTTGTAAATACATTATGTGTGGTCAACACTGCAGGCGAGGATGGGATCATGGAAGACACAGATGAGGTGGGAAAAAAAGGAGGTAAAAGGCACTTTAGGCAGAGGAAGAAAAAGGAAGGACAATCAGTCAAGGCCAATCACACTAGGAAGGCAGCAGTAGCTGGTTTAAAAAAAAAAAAAAAAGTTTGAGAGTGGCCCTGTTAACAGTCTGTCACCTTATCAATCCTGGGAACTGCAGTTAAAGAAAACCACATTTGATATTAAGGAATATTTATTATACCATTAACTCACAGAAAAAAAACTGCCACTATGTTAAAGCTGGACTTGCACTGTAACACAATTTCATGTTAAATTACAGTAAACTACTGGCAGCTACAGTTGCCAGCTTTAAACTGTTATTCTACACTGTACCTACTGTGATTTACAACAACAGTTTAGTACCGTAAAGATATTACAGTACTGTGCTGTATGTAAAATAAACATTACAGTATTATACTGTCAGCTCTTTGGTTGCAGTTATACTGTTATTTTACAGTTCCTACAGCATTCCCCATTAACAACTTATTACTGTAAAACTGTAGAATGTGTTCTTCACAGTGATATAAACTAATGATTTAAAATGTTTACATTTAAAAATAAAAATTATATTAATAATAATAAATTAAAATAGCTATCACAGAAATGGCTCAGACAAGAGATGGCCTTACAACATTAGGCATTTATTAAAGCTGAACATTTTCAGTATCTGCAAAATCCATAAAAACACCATTACTACTTGGTTGTCAGAATTTTTTCTTGAACTATGACAAGTGATGGCTAACATTACATTCATTAAACTTTGTATTTTATTTTATACAAATTATCAGCCAATTCAACTTCAATTAACCTTACTGCTAGTTTTGGTCATCCATCAAATTTTTTTGTAGAATGGCCACATGGGGATTCACCGTTGTTGCCAGCTTCCCTGTCTTCTTTGACACCATCTTCCCCTGGCTGGGCTTTCTTCCCCTCTCAGGATTAATCCCAATGAGGCGCCTAAAATGTAATAATAGAGAAAATATATAAGATAAAGATCATTTGCATTTAATATGGACATATATATTTATGGCAATGAATGTAAGAGCGAAAGGCCGAAAACTTAGAAAAAGCTCTTGTGCATTCAGGGAAACCACACTTGAAAGATGCATTAGGCAGACAACTATTATGTGTGATAATGTGCCTGACATGTGCAAATGTATTCCTGCAGGTTTTACCACATATGTTGCAAATTATCATGTTTTCACTACAAGCCTTCACAGCAAAACTATCTTTAAAATACTCTCTCAAGAAAAAAAAACATTACATCAACAACTAGTCAACTAACTTTTAGCTACTGTATATTACATTAGTGCACATTTGAAGCTACTTTTTAGCTTTTTGCATAAACCTGGATAACAAGCGTCTCCCTATAAACTCCCATAAACCGTTTTACTTGAAAAAGTAAAACAACAAATGGTAGCCCACCTTAATTAGATCTGACAACAAGCCAACTTGTGCTAATTTAAGTATTGTGCTTCAACAGAAAGCTAAATTTGTGTCCACATAGTTGCTAAATGAGAGTATGCTAGCATGCGGCACATACTTTTGACTCAATCTTTTTGGCAAAAAACTGTCAATAAAATGTTAATCCAACACAAAATCACATTAGCATTATGTTGTCTTTTGCAAGATTATATTTACCTTCTTAAGAAAGACACGGGGACAGGATGGATGAGGGTGTGCTGCGCAGTTCAGGAGAGAATGGTGAGGAAAGCAGCAGGTGATGTCTCAAGTGCTTCATCCAGTTTGGTGCTTTCAGCAGTCCGGATGAAAACTAATTCTTCACCTTTTTGTTATTGTGTCCTCAATCTCAAATAAAAACACTGATGTGTAGGGCTAGTTTTAATTTCACTGAGTTTTTTTATTTTGCTCAGATTAAACTGACCGAAGATCAAGTCTGATTTAAAAAAAAAAAAACAGAAAAAGAAAAAAATACTATATTATACTGTAAAATTACAGGTAGCTTGCTGTAAATTTTAAATAAATACTGCTTTTTACCGTAAGATTTTACAGTAGCTTGCCGTTAATATTTTGTTCCTCAAAGACATCAGAATTTACAGTATTCAACTGTATTAATGGAAAACGGTACACTACTGTGCAAAATATAGGTCAAGATGGAAAAAATATAGCAGACCATAGCTGCTATTAAGATTATGTTTATAGTTGAGAACAAATAAGAGTTTAAATGAGAGTGAATGTTAGATTTTAGATTTCTCAGGCAAGTAGAATTTGAAAAAAAGACTAATATGTTTTTTTTGGGGGTTTTTTTGAGCATATTTACTCTACACATTATTTTAAGGTGGCATATCACATATCATGACACTGCCTTGACACTGCAAGTACAACAAACATTTGGTATTAATAAACGGATCCAATAATGAGCTGTATTATCTGTCACAGCAGTGATTCAATTGGATTTTGGAATTCAAAGAGCAAAATGTTCCCGTTTTTAAATATTCACAACAGAACAACAGACAAACTGTGTTTTCACTTGTCCTGCAGTGAAGCATGCTATTCTAGGAAATATATTCAAAACACATTTATATGGATGTTACGAAGATGGGCTAAAAATACAAAAGGTATACAAAGTATTTTGGCATTCTGCCACTTTCTCTACCAAAGACTACCCTGGCATTTCCAAAGACAACCCTGGCATGTCCCTGCACCGAAGACAAAGGCACACTGAAATAAAAGAATATCAGTTAAGGATGCTCAGCCTCACTAAAAACAAGGCTTTCTTATCTGCCTCAAGCTTAAAAAACCCAAAAGACATGTAGCCAACAGCAGAATTAACAGGGACTCTCCCACCGCCAAAATGTAAAGCTATAGGAAGACATAGAAATGTGAAGTAAAGAATAAGACTAACAAAATTTCGTAAATGTCCCGTGTTGTTTTTGTACCTTAACATTAATTACCCATTATAACTCAATCCCTGAAGTTTTTCACAACTTATTGATTTCTCTCTCTCCTTAAATACCCCTGCTTCACTGCTGCAAATGATTCAAAACTTCAAAACTTAAAACTTAACTTAAAAAGAATTACCCTCTGATTGGTAAAAATGATAAGTGCAGATTATGTGGGGTATGGTTCTCTGTATTTTCTTATTTCAGCTGGGATATAACAAAAACAACGGCCAGTATTGCCTCGAAAACAGAAAATAAGATTAAGGCAAAAATATTTACAGACCTCGTCAGCGTCCAATATACAACCACTTTTTATACTGCCGGGAGGAACGTTTCACTTTCTGCAGAGTGCTCATCTCATAACACTGCCTTTGCGTGTTTCAAGGGGTGACAATGTCATTTGCATAAATTTAATGAGCCTTTCAAAGGGGAGAGAAAAAAATGTGGACACCTGCTGAAACAAGCTGACATTGTTCAAAGGCCCTTTTTTCCCCTTATTACTCACAATATTGGCCTTGGCTCGCAGACAAAGCCCTGTTACAAAGATAATCAGGAGGTCTGACATCTCCGCCACAGAGAGGTTGTTTTCTTTGGAGGAAAAATGTGCACAGGAGATGGAATTTCATCCCCTGCTAAATGAATGACATAGATAGTTAGTATGATTCCAGTATGAGGACTTGTTTCCCTCAGAGCTGCTGGCAGTCAGTGGTCACCGAGGCCAGTGTGTTATGGCTGGCAAAGCAAGGTACTTCCATGGCATTGTGTGGTATTTTGATGAAAGCAGTTCAACTGTCAGCAACTAAATGAGCAAACTAATTACCAGTGTAAGCTGATTTCCTGGTTCAAGCTCTCCACAGCAGTGACTCTCCCCAAGCACAGGGTATGATTGTTAAACTGAGAATAGGTACATGCTCCGGGTAGACACACTAGAGGCTGTGTAAATGAGTGGGATTGAGTGTATGGAAATTAAACAAATTTGCTCCTGTTATTGGGAAATGCCCTATGAATTTGAATGAGGAGAGGAAGGTTTTCTGGGGCATCAGTCCGGCTGCTTAATGTGGATCGAGCATATGACGCCACACAAGTTACAACAGATATGTTGTATTCATAACAGCAGATATGAGACATCTATGGAAACAATTCCAAGTCCCTACTTTTCACCAGCATGTACATTTTCAGCAGCAGCATCCTGTTTGTGCAATCATAGTCAGCAGCTTTTGTTTTCTCTCACTTGAGTCATTTATTAAATACTAACAAAACAATGGTGACACATAAGCACTCCTTTGTCAGGCCTCAGCTCAGTTAATTAATTAGCAATGCATGTCGCGGTGCCAGGAGGTTGTTGATTGTATCGTTCTAAGCCGCCATCCTGTGTAAATTGACTGAGATTGAGATCTAACAAGGCTTTGACCTGGATCCCTTCCTAACAACCAGATGTGTTAAACATTGATGCAGGATTTAGCTGGGGAGGCTAAAGGACATGTTATCTTCAGCCACGCCTTCAGCTCCATTAATTTAGAGAAGACAATGCAGCAGTGGTCAGACAATCACCTTTCTTCTTTATTGATAACTGTAGGACTGGTGAGCAACCTTGAAATGTGACATTTTAGCAGTAGTATTATGCTTTCACACCTTGTATCAAAGCCAGACACATTCCAGCTCACTAATTCAAATACAATTAAATTTTTTATGTTTCAGTCCAGCTCATGTCTTCCTCTATGTCTATGAGTTTATCCCCATGTTGATAACCTTCTCTGAAATTATTCCAGCAGTTTTGCAAGGGCTTTCAGCTCTTTAAATTGTCATTCAGCCGCAGTTTGCGAGCGCCAATATTCAGGAGGCGTCTCGTGACCTGCTCATTCTCCTAATGAAAACACAAGCACAAAATGCAGAGGGGCAATTGTTTCCATATTCTCAGCAGAAAAAGTGACATTGGTGGTCACACCAAAGTGGATTGTGAATGCATCACCATCTCCACGGGCCATCTGCTGCTGTAAGGTACAGTGACTGTTGAGTGAGCAGGCCCCAGAGGGAGGTTAGAAGTCTGCTCATTCTCATTTCACTTGCTCTTGGACAGAATAAAAAGCACAGCAGCTACTTTCAGATGCTGATACGCAGTCAGATAAAGAACTACTACATAAAACATTTTGTGTGAATCCAGGTTTTGAATGAATGTACAACGAGTAGCACCAGTGACGGTGTGATGCATACCCTGCAGGACAATCACACAGTAGTAACTTTTGTGTTCTTTGTAATACGTCTCACCATCTGTCTTAGGTCCAGAGCAAGTCATAAAAGTCGTATTATTTTATTTCTTTATCGTCCAAAGAGGTTGAATTGTCTTTAAATTTTTTATTTTGATTAAAACCCTAGACAAAACTGTAGTTTACAGCAGTGATTCCCAAAGACTGGGTCAGGACCCACAGATGGGTGGTGAGAGACTTTTTTGGGTCTACTTTTTTGGGAATATGTGTATGTGTGATTAATGCTCCAAACCTCTCTTGGAAATGATTTGTTTACCAATTCAAACTAGTCACTACATTATGCAGTGCAAAGTTTCTCTTGGTATATGGATATAGTAATATATGGATATGATAATATTATGCCAACTTTAAAAAGTGGGTCTGCATATGGAAAGTTGAACAAGTGAAACAATGGTTTATGGGATTTTCAATTAGAAAGTAATTACTAACAGTCAGTTATTCTACATTTGATGAGTTCACATGCATATCATTTTAAGATATTTTTACCTTAATACAATGCTGTGCACTTAACTATACATTTTTATCGAGATTCTATAAATAAAATCTCCAATCCATATTGCATTTGAAGAGGACACCCTCTTGCGGACTGAGGTGTGAGGCCACCTCAGGCTTTCAGCAAACCTAAACCTTGATTTAAGTGGTATAGGACTGCTATGCAGGATTTTTCTCAAGATTAAAAAATCATTTTCAATAACCACTTGTATGGTTGGTGTATTCATCTGCAGAGACCTTAGCCTCTGTCTGTATTTTCAGACTTGAATGCATTTTTCTGTGTTCTGGATGTTTCAAGGCTGCAACCTGTGGAAAATGACTGGTTTCTGACAATACAACAATAACGTAATGCAGGGTGTGAATGCAGGCATAAACAAATGTCAAGCAGAAAGGCCACAGTGGACAGAAGACGCATGCCCTTCAGCTGCATTCACCCAAATCCAAGCAACGTGGCACCGTTCCGCAGGGTTGTACAGGCGCATTTTTGTGTATGTGTTTTAAAATGTCTTCTTCCTCCCAGGCTCAGATTTTATACAAGTTCAATGGGCTTTCATATGTCTCCATAACATACAATGAATGTCTTTTAACCTTTGTTGCCAAGCAGGCTTCAGCGATGATGTTAATCATTGTCTCTGGTTATTCATCACAGGGGGTTTCACCTGAGTGACAAACAGCCCAGAAAACACTAATGAAGGTTTCTACAGATACTATTTAATTGGCTTCAATGCCGCGCTGAGTGTGCTCAAATTGTATTATTTTTGTCTGTATGCGATTAGTCTCCCACAGGTCCTGGTTCCTAGCTCCACTGAATAATCCCCTGTGCTTCCCATAGAGAGACATCAAATTGAATTGGGCCTGCTTAGACAGTCTGCTTGAAACTTCACAAACCAACTTTAACCGTTTAACCTCGGAAGACGTTCCAGTAGTGATTAATTCTCACCCCCCTTTATGCTACATTTAAATTGTTCTCACCAGGAGCAGCTAAAAACCCCAAAGGCCACAAACCCACGACCCTCTTTTAATCAAAGTGATTCCCATGCCTCGAGGAAAGCTGGCCAATTATGTCCACTTGCAACTTCACAGCATCTGCGTGGTCTCCTACAGTTGAATGTGCAAGTATGCTCTTGAACACATGTCGTCCCGTCAAAACAAACATTGTTGAAATGATGAACTGTGACCTCTGAAGTCTGGCTGCATTAATGAACTTGATTCCTTGTAAGCATGACAATAAAGATGATTAAAATACGCAGTACAAAAGACTGTGTCTGCAGAGAATCTGTGTAAAAGTGTCACGTGACGTTCCGACAGTCATGCAGAATAAACGAAGATAGGATCTGGGGCAAATCAAACAGTGTTCAAGCGGGGGCTTCACGTCATCCTATGAACATTTCATATGGCCTAAACACAAAACCAGGTGATTAGGGAATTATAAGCAAGACATAGTCTTGTAATGTGCTTATAAGATCATAGCATTCTTTTTTCCACCTAAAAAAAACACACTCATAAACAAACAAATGTGTGAGCAACCAAAAGTATCTACATTGTTAGAATGACGATGTGACAGACATGAGATCAAATAGTGTGAAGTGAGTTACCACAAATATTTTGATGTCAAAAATTCAACAACAAAAACTGCTTCCCAGTTAATTGAACAATGTTTAAAGGCCCGTCAGCGCCTGTCCCTTGAAAACCTTTCACACACTGGGATTACATTTCAAACTTTAAAAAAAAGAATCATTTCTGACACCAAAGTACCAGCGAGTATTTCACACAGTTGAGATCGTTCGAATACAAGCTTTCAGCTCTCAAGCTCTTTTCCTCTTTTCTCCAGCAGTAATGGGAGTAAGAGCTTGTTAACATCCACATGGAGTGTACAGTAGGTGACTATGCATAGGTTTTTGGTTATCATATACAGAACTGAAACAGGTCCCGGAGGGGGGAAATTCTCAAAATGCCACCCTTGCTCTTTCGTGTAGACAACAAATATGTCATTTTGGAAAAACGATGATGTCATAGTCTTGTGTTTGGAGAATGTCGGCAGCTACTTTTAATGAAAAGTAACTAAAGTCGGCCTGAAAAGACACTAGATATCACGAGAACAAGTCCTGTCATCAGTGACTTCTGACACTGGAGTTAAGAAAGAATAATAAGTGTTGAAGATTAACCGTGAAAATGAAGGAGAAAAGGGGAGGAGAAAACAAAACAGAGACACCATTTTTGCTGAATGAACGATACAGATCAGTGATTGTTCCGCACACGGTCAGCTGCACTGTACATCCAGAACTTGTTCTTGTCTGTGACTCTGTGACCGCTGCATGTGTGGTCACACAGTGATTCTCTCACTTCCTCTCAAGTCTATATTCATATCCACTCTCCATACACTAATAAATATAGCTCATTCTTGCGGCAGAATGGGGCATTTCATTCTCGGAAAGTAGCTAGGTGGTTTTATAGGTAGTCCGCGGGGGGTTTGTTCGGTTTGTTACGTGATCATTTTATATTCTTTCTTTAGTTCATTCTGTCACCGTTTCTGTGATTATATACACTGTGTATATCGTCTTCTTCTCCGTTTATGGTGTAGCGCCATTTACAGGCCTGGCATATGTAATACAGTGTTTTGAGTCATTTTGTGTAGATGGAGACATTTACTGGTATGACTGTATGCTACGTTTACGAGGTACTTTTTCAAAACCACAAAGAAAATTGTTTCTGCTTTGTTCTGTGTGGATATGGCCTAAGATGTTAAAATAAGCACTGTTTATGTAATTTACTAATCAAAAACAAATAAATGAAATGTATTCAGCTGGAAACTAAAGCAAACAAATTCAGCTGTCACTCAACTTCAACAGTGACCTGAAATGGTTAAAGTGATTAAACAACATTATCCAATACAAGAAAATAGACTCTTTTATTAACAAATACAGTGGCAAATATTGTCTACATATGTGGTGACTTTCTCATTAAAAAACAGAAATTGTAATTTTGTGAAGCAGCTGTTGAATGTCTGAGAAACAAGTTTTCATTTCACACTGCCAACACACTGTAACTCAGTGCTTGATTTGATGGCCTGTGGAGGCTGCGATAAATTGGCCTATCAAAGCATGTCTGTTGTGTTTTATTGTTCCACTACTTACTTCATCACTGTGATGATGGCCACAATGATAGATAAAGTTTGACAGTGATTTTGCCCCACACTGTGTCACAGGCTCGGCAGCATAAACACAATCTGTATCTGCATAAAGTCAGACACTTGAACGGAAACTTACTTTCTGAATAGTGCAGTAAACTATAATAGCAAAGTGAATTAAAGTAATTAGCGTATGAGCAAATGAGACGTAGGAACCTGACCATTTATTCAACACATGTTAAGACTTTTATAATAGATTTGAATGTGTATTCTGGTTAGATTTACTTGCAGTACACACAAAAAATAGACACAATGAAACAGTAGTGGGTGATCATTAGCTAGTGCTGCACAGTATTGCAACGTGGCACTGAGCACTAAACTGGTGTGGTGCTGATGATCAACACATTGATGTAATATGAGGTTGATGCAACCAGTAAAAAGGTTATATTAAAACACTATTTCACAAGTTTGCCAAATGTGTCAAAGCAATAAAGAAAGAGCAGTAAATCAATCCCAATAAAAATGTACAAACTAGACACTGTACATTTCAAATCATTTCAAAAACTCAATGGATGACAAAAAAGCAAGCTAGCAACTAAGTACACAGGTTATGAACAGGTTATCTACCAAATCCGTTAAAAATGCAAAGAAAGTCTTTTATTTTAAAAGTCAAATATGGCATCTTTAAAAAGACTTCTATATTTAATTATGTTATGCCAGGATCTTTTATTTATTTTTTGCCAAATTAATAAATTGTGCACTACCAAATTAGAAAACAGTCTGTCATGAATTGGATAATATAGTTGTGTCATTGTAGTGTCACTTTTGGAAAATGTCTGTGTAAAATGACACATAGAGACAAGGCTTTCCAGCTGGATACCGTCACACATCCTGGCAGCGAGCACATGCTATTTCCACTTAAAGAAAGTACAGAAGGGAAATCCTGGGTTTGCCCATTTATTTTGTGATTAACAAAATTGCATGGACTGGACTCATTGACTCATCTACTTAGTAATCCAGACAGACAAAAACTATCTGATTAGTACTTGTTATTCACATAAATGAAATATACAACATGACCAAACAAACACACAGACAGTGCTGCTACATGTGTGTTAGTGTGTGCTTGTTTCTTCACGATCCATTTGTGTTTTTTTATAAGATTTCAGATTACGTCGCTATGTGAAGTGACCAGGCTGCAGGCAGGCCTGCTCCAGGGTGTCAGCCTCCCCCAACTCACATCTAACAGATAATTAATTTGCAGTAAGAGGAAACTTATGTCAAAATGCTTTCAAGGAAGAGGAAGGAAGGAAGTCAAGCAGAAAAATAATCACTTGAATTTATGTTGGAAGAAATTGCAACCTACAACAAAAAATGACCATGGTTTTTGATGAGAGAACAAACAACAAAAATGTCAGCGAGAATGAGAAGAATGCCCTCTTGCTTAGAATGCTTAGTAAGAGAATTGTGTAAATTAGCAGGTTTGACAAAGAGCTGGTCGTATGCCAGGCCTGCAGCAGAGCAACAGGTGCTGACTTTTCTCAACAATGCTTTTTAGACAGCAGCAAGAATGAGAGGTGTCATCCTCTCCCATGAAAAAAAAAAAGAAAGAAATATATTGGTACTGTTCAGACAAGGGAGAAAGTTGAGGGGTTCTGAAGTGTTTACGAATAATCACCTCCATACAAAGAAAAATGCTGACATTGCAAATGGGCATGTTTCCTGAGAAAACAGAAGAAAATCCGATCGATATGGACAGCAAACTGCAAGGTGTTCATAAAAGTGAATGGGTCTCCAATGGAGGTAAAAGTGCTAGTCATCAGAGATATTGCAAAATTGGACCAGTACCAGTGATAACAACTCATTGGAGAGTAGCACGGCAAAGTAATGAAAGAACTAAACAATGTTCAAGTAAAATGAGTGGCCACTTGAACTCAGGTCAGCTCACAAACCTTGCAAACACTGTAATAAAAAAATAAATAACAGCTTTGATGTAAAAGAGCTCTAACCTCTTCAAAGCTGGGGCTCAAGGTTATTAAAAGTAACGTTTGGACTCTCAGAACCTTCGAAAAGACCCAAGTTGCCATGTATGAATTTAAACAAAACATTTGAAAATGACTTATCAGCAATTTAAGCAGATGCCACAACACAGGGCGGGTTAAGGAGTCATGAAATGTGAATTATTCAAAGCTCAAACTCTTTCAAAACATAAAAAAAAGCATTTATTTAGTTCAACAGAGTTATTAATGACTTGTCCAAAATGTTGAATGCCTGTAACACTGGATGAGTGATAGGTAACAAACAAGTAAACCACCTGATGTATACAGATGACCTTATTGTCATTAGTCTGAGTAGTGCTGGTCTCAAGCTGCTCCTATCTGTTTGTTCCGTTAAATGGGCTAAAAATGACATCAAAGATACTGTAACAGCAAAAAAGAAAAAACAGTGCTGTGATGACCTGTCACACCAAAGAGGATCAGACTTTACAGTTTTTCAGTTGATAGTGAACAATCTCGTTGTCTGTAACCAATTATAAGTAAATTATCTTGAGCACATTATCACTGACAAAATGTGCATTATGTGCAGACAGTGCTGCTGCATATGTGCAAGCTAACATCTGTGCACACAAGTGTGCTGATAATGTGAAGTTTTCTCTTATATATTGTTATATATATATATATATATATATGTATACATATATATATATACATATATATAGTATTCTTTTCATATTGTACACCTCTGTACACCGCACACTTATGGACAAATTACAATTACACTATTACTGAAGTGGGCTAGGATATCTATATTTATAAACCTTTATAGATGCTGTATTGTTTTGAACTTCTTTGTGCATTTGGAATATTTTATCTATTGTGTTGTGTTGTATTAGTTCATATTATTTTTTATTTTTCTTAGAACGTGTGATGTGCTAGAATTTAAAACCTGTATGAATAAAAGAAAAAAATACTGTGCATATAAAGGGTTAGACATGTTTGAAAAGGATATTAAAGAGAAAGACAAACCAGATTATGCTCATTTGTTGAGTTGTCAATATAGACCTATTAAATTCTATTAGTCACATACTGAGGGTATTGATATGCAATGAATGAATGAAATTACAGCCAGTGATCAGCAGAACAATGTCACATTCTAATGGATATTGTATTTACCATTACAGAAGACCATATATTGTGTCAGCTGCAGCTTTGTGATCTATGACTATTATTAGACGGGATAAGGCTGTGGATGAATTGAAATATGTCTAGAAGAAGAGCATAGTGTTTCACACACAGTTTAAGGGAAGGTTGGCTATCTTTATCTCTAGAATTTCTGAAGTTATATTTTTTTAAATCAGCACATTAAACCAAGGTATATGCTGCTGTAGTTGCAGCTGAAGTTAAAGTGAATGTGTAGCTTGCCAATTTAGGCTATAGCTTTCTAAACAGGTCAATCTGACAAAAGGAACATCATGTTTTAAAAGAAGCTTGGACGAGAAGTGAAAAATAAGATATAAGAAATATCCAGTTGACTAATTTGTCCATTCTTAGGATACAATGACATGGGTGACTGAGACTCTCTATAGATTGAATATATAGTCAAAAGAATGGATTACTGAACAGGCCTACTGGGCCAAAGGGCTCAAAACCCAAGCCTCTGTACCACTACATTATTCATACTGATATTTTAATGGGGCCATGAAGCCACATAACACTGGTTATATTATGTGATGGGGCACTGTGATTTTGTGTGAGCAGCTAGCCCGTGTCACTCTGTTCATCGTTGTTGTTAAGTGCCTCTGTGTATTTTGACTGATCATTATGTGGGGATTAGTGCTAGATGTTAGCCTTGTCACTTGGCCTGTGCGCCATATATTCTGTGATCTGCGTTTAGTTTAGTTATTCATTTTCTAGCCAGGACAGACTTAGGGATGCTATTGTTTTGTATTTCAGTTTGGCTTACAGTACCTTTTATTTTGAATAGCATCCTCCTCCGTTAGTTCCTCTTGTTCTTTGGTGAAAGAACAGGAGTGAAATCTGGTTATTTATGCTGCTTTCCCCTCCCTCCTGGGGTCGTAACATAATTTGGACCCACAAATCATATTATTATTATTATTATTATTAGTATTAGTAGTAGTAGTAGTAGTAGTAGTAGTAGTAGTAAGTACAAGTGTTAGCCAGGTATTACCTGACAAAAAGCACCCAATGGTAGGCCTCACCTGGGAGAATCTATGAGAAAATATTTAACTTTAAAAAAAAAAAAATATTTTGCAAAGAAATGCTCTTGCTATTGAAAATAAAATCCTTGTGGTCTTGGAACTTGGCTAGACTAGTGTGTTAGCCTAGAGATTTGTCAATAGAGGGCACTAGTTGGAAAACTCTTGGCAGACAGTTGCCACAGGTCACTCACAAGTAATGACAAGGTCACTCACTATTAAGTCAATGCAAGATGGAGTGGCGAGTATGAAGTGGACCAGCTATCCGAAAGTTTAAAAAGAGAGAAAATTGAAAGAAGCTGATATTTTAAATCAAGTCTCTCGAACTTGCCCAGGAGCCGACTGGCTCATAACCGTCCAAGTATATAGTGTAATAAAACTGACAACTGTTGGTCAATCATTTGAGTTACCTCCATTTATAAAGCTCTTTCTTCGGAGCCTGAGTAGCAGATCAATTTCTTACCCTTATGACAAAGTGCTGCTATGTGACCCTGCTCTATAAAAAGGTGATAATTGGTTTGGAAATTACTTAACACAGAGTGAAGCTTCGAGCTGCAAGACCAACTCAACATTTTTTTATTAATGATTAAGATAATACTTACTTTGCTTACCTGCCATAATGGGACAGAATACAACAAAAAATAAAACAGGACAATTTCTCTCCCAGTTTAAACAAGTGTTTTGCAATCTTTAGCAAATGGATCGACTTCCATTTTTAAATGTATGATAGTGCATATAATTCCTTTTGTACATACAGTTAGCATATCCTACAATGTTTCTCATGTTATCCTCTATTACCGATGTAAAGATACTAAGATAGATATAAAGATGTTACTTCAATAATACATCATGTTAAGGGAAAACGTTTGTCAGGATGAATTTAAGGATACGTAGGATTGAACTCAACATTCTGCAGTGGTGCTGACCTGAGGTTCAAAGATGAAATGAATAATTTAGAACTGCTGCCCTGGAGGCTCCATCCCAAAGAAATGATTTGAAAGGCTTTCAAATGATCGGGAGATTCCGCAGTTTAATCAAAAATTAACTTCCAATGATTAATTGACATTCGTGATAATCTGATCTTAACCGGCTGGTGCAGTAGCTAAAGACCGTTTCACTTACAGTATAGCAGCCAACAATGATAGGCATCAAAACTGTAACGCTTAATGCCTGTTACTAGTTCAATTAACTTGTCCATGATTAATAATCACCAACTGTTTTTCACTATGATATTGCAATTGAAAGATTGTTCGATATATGTAATGAAAAAAGGACTTGCCAGATAATAGAGTTGGTGCCATGTAGGGCAAAGGGCCCAATGTAAGGACATGTGGTCCTTTGCTGTAATTTTCTCTACTTCCCTTCAAGCTTCACTGTCCTTTTCATTAATGGCAATGAAAAAAATATCTTTGGGGGAAAAAGGACTTGATGAGTCAAATTTGACTTGACTACTTCAGTTTTAATTACCTTTTCTTTTTTATTATCTCACATTCATGTGAGCACATTCTCATTAAATCTAAAAATGTCTGAACAAAGTTGAATACAATGCAATTATTTAAATTATATCAGCTTCTATTATTCTCTCACTTCAACATCAGTAAAAATGGGGGGTGGGAGGAAGAAAGCTTTTTTCTAAATTCACATGTCTGAAGGTATTGCTTTTGACATTGTCCCTGTAAAAGTAGCATAATCAGTGCAGGTGTGGGTGCAAAAAAGTCTAATTGAAACAGGGAAAAAGAAAAATTCAACTATGAATGCTAAAACTATAGACTTAACATAAAGGGAATGCAATGAATGTGGGGTTTAATTTTATGAGGGGGGACATTTTGCAATTTCAATGCTTGACTGAAGTGGAAAAATTGATGCATCAATCAAAGTAAAATATCTCATAGTGAGATTGCAGCAGACTTTGCAAATTACTCATGGTGAGCTTGAAGCAGGAGATCTAAACTTTCCCTGAAGCATTAGAGAGACTGAAAACAGCTGGAGACAAAAAGTATCAGATCTGCTTGGAGGAGACAGTTTAGAAAATTGAATCCAGACACGAAAAAGTTATATAAACATGATCCTCTTGCCAGCTTAGGTTCAACTGGAACCTGCTTTCTCTCGGCTCTAGAGAACAAGTACTACTAACTGTTAATCTGGATAATATTCACAACACAGGATGGAAAAAGTAAACTAATTTGATGATCTTGAAAAACACCAAGACACAAACTGAAGAGAATAAAAAGAGTTCTGGGTCCACACATACAAGAAATGTATGAAGACATTTCTTGAAATGTATGAAGACATTTCTTGAAGCAATGCTTTTACAATGTTTTTAAAGAAAACTTTTAAAGAGCAAAAAAAATCATATAGGGAAAGTTTTGTTTCTGTGTGGATAAGACCTCAAACAACATTAATTTAAATATTCAAACTACCGCTTTTCCTGCTGTGACATGTCAGACTGGCTGCTGTGTAAAAGCCCTGTTCCTACAGATGCCCAAGCTTATGATTATCACTTCCAAACCCTTTGCCTTTACAAAGGTTGTGTCAGAAGAAACAGTGTTGTTACAACCTCAAGTGTATTGTTAGGACAACACTGTACTGCAGGAGAGATGATGCTGGTGAGTCAAAGAGATGTAACACAATAAGGCAGGCTGGTTGGTTGGAGGTTCACCGTGCTGCAAGATAATCACCCCCAAACTTTAGAGGAAAAGCTGACAGAACTGTTGTTTTCAGTCAGCAGACAGACTCTGTGGAGCTGTGTCAGATGAACTAGGTGGAAGGTTAAAAACACTGCAGCAGTACTCAAATTAGCTTTCCAAAGTATGTAATTTCCATTGGACAAAAGGACACAATAAGTGTGCTATAGATTTATTTTCTGTTGTTCCTTTTTTTTCTTATTTATTTCTCAGTATAGTATATATTTCAATCTCATATCACACTGTCATTCCCATATTGCACACAGGAAGTGATATTCTTTTGTGTGTCAAGATAGACAACAGCAACATGGTGCAAGCAAAACAAGGTGGCTACAAGCAGGTAGGGGTATGACTGAAATCATAAAGTATTCTACTGCTTAATCAGCAGCTTATTCCATCCCACCTGCCCCTGCACTGCTGGTGTATACACACAAATGCTCCCTTGATTTCCTTTGCAGATGACAGACGCAGCATGCCAATAAGGATTTATGTTGTTTCACAGAACAGCTTTAATTTTACAGTACACAGAGACAGATTTCAAAAACTTAGAAATCTGGAAGTGTTCTAAGCCCAGTAATGCACTATGTATACAATTATGTGACTTCGACACTCTACTCCAACTCTCTGCTCTTTATTCAACTTGTACAGCATGTGCTTGAAAACTTGCTATGTTAACAGATTTTGCTCCATTTTCCTCACACTACACTAAGATGTCATTCATCAGCATGCAGATGAATTTTTTTTGAGTTTTAAAATTCAAAAAATGTGTTTTGAGAGTGGTAGAAACAAAAGCCCTTTGTTGTGTTTCTTGATACAGACACCCCTTATATGGATTTGAACCATGTACCTGTGAGGGTAATGGATGGGCTAATAGTCAGGGAGGATAAGGGGAATGCAATCCCCCCTGTTAACACAATGACAAAAGTGCATCCCCATTGTTAACCTGGCATCCTCCCGCTCGCTATCCCCAAGGCTATACCCGCCACCAAGAGACATATTTTCTAATACCAACTCCCAGCATAATAATGCACCGTGTCACAAAGCAAAAGTCGTTTGAAAGTAGTTTCATGAATATGACAATGAGTTCAGTGAACTTCAGCGGCCTCCCTAGTCACCAGACGTGACTCTCATAGAACACCACTGGGATGTGGTAGAACAAGAGACTGGCAGTAGGATTGTGCAGCTGACAAATCTGCACAAATGATGGGATGTACCAGGATCAGTGCCATAATGTAAATCACAATGATTAAAACAGCTAAATAAACGGGGTTAATTAAGAATTATCTACACATCTTTTTCTTTTTTTAAAAAAAAATTGTTTTCATATTAAGCTTTAATTCATATGATGTAATTGCGCTTTTTTCCCCTTAACCCTGAGGATTTGCTTACATTTAGCATACTGCACATGTGCTGCTCAGACTGTTGGCTGTTGAATACCTCAACAGCAAACATCTTACTCCGAGACCTGTTCCCAACTTTCTCATTTATGCACATTTTAATTTCATCTACAGGAGAAGATATATATATATATATATATATATATATACACATCTTCTCCCCTCCCACTGTTGCTATACCTGCCACGCTTTTTGTTCTTGTATTGCACATACAGTTTACAACACAGACTGGCAGATTTACTGCTCTAATATTGAAAGACACAGTAGGCAAGAACTGCTTCTCATTTGGAGCCTGCAAGCATCAATTTTTTCCAGTGTCAAGAGTCTCCAGTAGATTGTATCCACAGTGCAGCTTTGATCATTTTTTGAGTTGGGGCAGAATTTACAAAAGCCCCATCCCCCTTTTTTCATTAAATCTTTGCTTTGGGTTTCAGGTAGTGTTTAATCAAACATGAGACATTTTGCCAGCTCCCTTCTTTTGTACCCTGTTGATCAGCTCCACCAGCCACGTTAAGGTGAATGATTTTAGACTATCAAAGTCTGGTCCTGTGAACATGGAAGCAGACCTGAATAAAGGATGCACTGAGGAAATTGCCAGAGAGGTCACGGTCTCCTCCATACACTCGTGTTGTGTTTGCAGATGTCACATACAACAATGATTTTATACATACAGTATATATCAGTTTCTGGTGGGCTCACATTTGTCCTCAGGTGAACAATAGAAAGTATCTTTAAATCAATTCACTATCTTGTCATATATACTGTTGTTATACATATGCATCATTCTAGCTGTCCTGAATATACCTTACTATAGCTTTTATCTAATCTAATTTCTCTCCAATTTTGGAAATAATAACCTTTACATGATGAAGTTTTTTCTGCATTTCACTTCTGCTTGTCATTCTGGTGGTGTGGTAAGATTTTAAAATCGTTTTATCAGATGACCGATGTGCTATGTTTCTTTGACAGATCAGCCCACCTGGCCACAGGGAGAGATGTCATGCAAGCTGATGCCCAGGACCTCATTATCCTCCAGCTAAAAAAAGAACTCAACACCTGGATATCTATAAGTAGAAACTCTACAAGTGATGGATGGACGCATGTACATGACACATATACAAGGCCTCGTTAACTTTATTATTTTGTGGTGTGCTTAATATTTGCCAATTATGAAACTGATCTATGTTTAATAACTGATTGCCCATTTAGCAACACTGGTACTATTATGTGGAAAACCATAACTTGGGGACTAAGGGAAGGGCGATTAATGGGAAGATTATATTGAAAAAAATGAAATGAGACTCCCCTCATCATAACTGACCCCAGCCAAGTTAAGCCACATGGGGAAGGAGGAGAATAAAGACACAATTGTGTAAGAGGTAAAGGAGAAAATGAATTTAGAGCAGGATGCAAAAGTAGACCAACTGAAAGCAGAGGAAAGGATGGAGACAATAGGAAGACAGCTACCTCTCAATTCTAATTAGACTAGGGCTGAACAATGAATCGAAATTGTATTGAAATACAGCCAACAGCAAATCATAGCAGTGTCAAAATATCACTTTTGATTTATTATTGTCTTGATCTATACACATCTGATTCTACAGACTGAAAAGAACATTTTTGTTTCTCACAGATCTCAACAAATATCACACAGTATGAGAATAATGATGTAAAAATGACCATTCCCTCTGATATCGCGGATCATATCGCAATCGCAGTTACAGTGCTCAGCGTAAATGAGTACACCCCCTGCGAAAAGTACCATTTTAAACAATATCTCAATGAAAACAAAAACAATTTCCAAAATGTTGACAAGACTAAGTTTTTTTAACATCTGTTTAACTTATAACATAAAAGTAAGGTTAATAATATAACTTAGAGAACAAAATTTATAGTTTTACTCAAATTGGGGTGATGCAGAAATGAGTACACCCCACTGAAAGTCTCTGGAGCAAGGCTAAATCTTAGACTACAAATGTCCAATTTAACAATAATCAACCACAGGTGAGTCTCATTATTCATCACACAGGTGTCCAGCAGACAGTTGACTATAAACCCCTTTCCATTTCATGTTGTTAGCAATGACACCACATGGAAGAGAAATGTCTCAAGACCTGAGAAAGAAAATAATTTCTTTACACCGCAAAGGTGAAGGCTACAAGAAGATCAGCAAAGCTTTACTTATCAGTCAGAATACTGTAGCAAAAGTGGTAGAAAAATTTAAAAAAGATGGAACTGCAACCATCTCACAGAGACGTCCAGGTCATCCACAGAAGTTAACGCCTGGACAGGAGCGTCTCCTGATGAGAAGGGTCGAAGAAAATCGGCATTCAAGTTCACTGCAGTTATCCAAGGAAGTAGAAAGCCAAACTGGGGTGACTATTTCCCGTGACACAATATGGCATACACTGCAGAGGAATGGCATGCATGGGTGCTGTCCCAACGGAAGCCTCTCCTAAAGCCCAGGCACAAAAAAGCCCGCCTAGAGTTTGCCAGGGCCCATGCTGACAAAGATGAACACTACTGGGACTCTGTACTTTGGAGTGATGAGACCAAGATAAATGTTTTGGGAACTGATGGCTTCAAAACTGTATGGCGTCGCAAAGGTGAGAAATTCAAAGAAAAATGCATGGTGCCTACAGTGAAACATGGTGGTAGCAGTGTCCTTATGTGGGGCTGCATGAGTGCTGCTGGTGTCGGGGAGCTGCATTTCATTGATGGCATCATGAATTCACAGATGTTTTGCTCTATACTGAAAGAAAAGATGCTGCCATCACTCCGTGTCTTTGGTCGTCGTGCACTTTTCCAACATGACAATGATCCTAAACACACATCTAAGGCCACTGTTGGATTTCTGAAGAAGAACAGGTGAAAAGTGATTCAGTGGCCAAGTATGTCTCCTGATCTGAACCCAATTGAACACCTATGGGGAATTCTGAAGAGTTGAGGATCACTCTCCATCGAGCATCCAGTCTCTGAAAGAGCTAATTCTTGAATGGAAAAAGATTGATGTAGCAAAACGTTTCCAACTTGTTCATTCCATGCCTAGAAGACTTGGTGCCGTCATTAAAAATCATGGAGGCCATACAAAGTACTAGATTTAGTAGTTTTTGTTGTGGGGTGTACTCATTTTTGCATGGCCTTTATTTCAGTAAAATTGAAAAATGTGTAATCTAAGTTATGTTATTGACCTTACTTTCATGTTATAAGTTTAACAGATGTTATATAAACTTATATATATTCAACATTTTGAAAATAGTTTTTGTGTTCATTGACATATTGTTTAAAATGGTACTTCTCAAAGGGGGTGTACTCATTTACGCTGAGCACTGTAGATATTTATTCAAAATCGTCCAGCCCTAAATGAGATTGAATAATTTTATGGGTAGAAATAATTAAACTTGCGTTGAATTGCTGAACTCGATCACAGTATTTGCTCTATGTTAATTTTGCTGCAACAAGAAGTCTTCTTCAATAGAGAAGAAATCGGAAATTGGTCTCAGATTTTGGAGCCTATACTGTGCATTAAACATTTATACAAAACTGTGAGCTGTAACACGTAACAATTATCTCAGGACACTTGTCAGATCGAGCAAGTTGGGTCATACCCTTTATAATATTATTTACAGCACATTCTCCACATGAGCAAGCACTTAGCAACAGCGGCAGGGGGAAAAAAATGCCCTTTAAACACAGACACCTTGTGCATAGCCAGTCTCTTGATGGAAAGCAGAGTTGGGTTGAGAGAGGGCAGAGAAAGGAGGGTAAAGAAGGAGACGAAAGAAAACCCAGCACCAAGTCATTTCCACAAGAAGGTCTATTACTTGTAATAAAAAAAAAATTTAGAAATGTATGTTAAGCATACTGTCCTAGAATATGAACCCTGATTTGTGATACACTCCTTGTACTTCGGAGTATAAAATAGTGCTCCCACCCCTCACATAAAAATAAATTGCCTATGGATATAATCCTGCCAGAATTATTCATCTGGTAAAACAAATTTACAAGGACACAGAGTTCAAAATGACCTATTTAGGAGAAATCATGTGCATCATACTGGCTGTTTATGCAATGTGTTTTTTGGTGTGTGTGTGTGTGTTTGTCCAAAGCAAAAAACAACCCCAAAAATCCCAGCAACCCCAGTATGACAGTATTAATAGCTTGGTTATTTATTCTAGTCGAGAACAAAAACAACATTGTTTCCCAAGCCTCTTATATGCTTCTTTATTCCTTTCACTGTTTCTTTTGTGCCATCAATAAAGTCGCCTTTTTATTTGATACCCAAGAGTAACATGGAGAAAGAAAGCAACAGACAGGCAGATGGTGTTGTTTTTCTCTCACCACTACACTGTGCAATTAGTTAACATCATGATGACAAGTCTATAACAACGTATTTGTCTCCTAATATTCAAATGAGTCCAAAGTGGTTACTCATCTGTTTGCACATCATTTTCGTAGGAAAAACTAATATTTTTTGCTTAATTAATCCACAAGTTTTGTGATGTTATAGATTTACAGAGAGAGAAAAAATCTGCCAAATATTTGTTTTACTTTCACAAAAGATATACAACTTAATTTAATTTGGACATTAACTGGGTGCCGATGAAATATTCTTACAAAATTAATTTCTGACTTCAATTTCTCAAAATGGATGAGTACAAATGAACATTTCAAGAACAGCCTGTACCTTCCTGCTAAACAGTGTCTGACACAGTAGTGTGCTGTGTTTGCAGGGTCACCTTTCTGTCAAAGTTGCTTCAGTAAGCTGGGCACAGTGTGCAGTAGGAGTATCACAAGTTGCAGTAGTTGCGTTTCATCACCAAGCATGTAAATGCTGCCCTGTGTTGTTGTCAACAGTGGACGCAGCCTTTTTGAGACATAAAAAGTGCTCGGCAGGTGCACGTGAAATGTCAACATATCTTTGTTATCGGTGTACCCAAAAAAAAAAAAATCAATAATTGTAAACTATGAATTCATTCAGAGCCAGACAGGATAGATATCGTTATGCCGCAAAGATTCTTTTTTTCCAAGCGTCAATAGAGAGAGCCGTGACTCACTGAAATACAGTGTTTCTGTGCAGAATTTACAATAGACATCATTTACAAAGGAAAAGTAACTATGAAATTAATCTCTCAGTCATAATCAGAGTTGCAGACTGTCTCGCTGTCAAAGATTATTGCCCTGTACCTCTTTCTGACAAGATGGTAAATGGTCTGTATTGACCACTCAAAGCTGCTTTTCACTTTACCTTTGCCATTCACCCATTCTATGTGTCTATGTGTAGCGCATTTTTCTATCCTATATCTTTCATACCCATTCACACACTGCTGGTACAACAGTCAGGAGCAACTTTAGGGTTAAGTGTCTTGCAGAGGAGCAGGGAATTGAACCCACAACCTTCTAGTTGAAAGACACTGTTGCTGCTGTTTGGATCTGAATATGAGTAAATATAAGCATGGATGCCTCTGATTATAATCAAGGTGCTTTGCATTATGAAGTGTTGTTGATTCAAGTTGTTGTTCTATCCATTGATTAGATTGTATGCATCACCTTACTATGTTTCATTATTCAAGCTCTATTTATAGCAAGTCATGTACTTGGTTCAAAATGACGGATGATGGAGACAATTTTGAATTGAATTGAATTGAATGACTTTATTCTATAGAATAGCCAATTAAAATTGTGATGATGATTTTCTGTTCACGTTAGTTGATTGCAAACATGGCTTACAATCAACTTTTGATCAAGCCCTTTTCTTGTGCATGGATGTCAAACCTAATAAAAAGGGTGGGTGTCACTGATGCAGCTTTCATCTCTGTCCTGTATTTTAATAGAGGTGTAATGCATGTGGTCTTTTGTTTGCTCTAAATACCTGAAGGAACTGTTAAACAGAAATGCACTGTGTCACAATAAAGAATACCTCCACGGCAGACAGAATGGCCTGATTTAAAACAGTATTCTTATTTGTTTATTAAATGGCGTATGTTTTTCACAGCCTAAAACATGATTATCCTGTATTTAATTATCTATCCATAAAAAACGTTACTGCTATTATTTACTCTCAGAGATTTTGATCAAGGCCGAGCAGGGACCAGCACTTCGACAATGAACAAAATGTTGCTGACACACAAGGACTGCGCATAATTTCACTCCCAGTAAAAGTAATGGGAATCAAAATCAAAACTTCCTGCAGCCACAGAGGAGATTCCACACAATAATTGCTCTACTCAAACATTTAACTGCCCTCCAGTTCAAATGCAAAGAAATGGCAGAAAAAGAAATGGAACAGCAAATATTTCATTGCTTCTCAGTGACTTAAACATCAATTTTAAAGATGCTACAATGATCTATCCAAAAGACAAGTGAACAATGTGGAAACATGAAACTCTTTCTCCTTTCGTGCCTCTCTGCTTTCCCCCTCTTTTCTTCCGTTACCCTCAGTTACATAAGGGGAAGAAATGCAAGGGAGACATAATTTCCAATGTAGCACAATTTCCAATGAAACATTCAGCATAGTGTTTTCTCCTGCTTCAGTTGTTTCCTCCCACTCCATTAGTGGACCACTGCTCATTCAGGAAACACACGCTGTTATTAAATCTGTTATTAAATCTTTTTTTCAATTTAAGCTGGGGATGGACTTAAATTGACATATGTAATTAAATACATTTGTGAGTCACAGATCTCATGTATCATGTAATGATAAAGGCACTGACCACATGCACATGCACAAAGTGCAATGCATACACTTTGTATGCTCTGACCCAATTAGTTTTGTGCAGATTGGTCAATGTACAGCACAGTTATAGAAATTTTATCGAAATCACAATACAGCCTACCACAATTTTTTGTGGGGAAATTTGATGAAACTTAGTTTCGGCTTTGTCCTACGGGGTTTCACCTTTGGGGGCGCCACTAAGCCATTTTGCACCACTTTCATGCATTTCCCTTATTTTATAAAAATTATTCACCAGTCCTGATTTGCGTGGCAATTTTGGTAGATTTTAACGAACCTTTACTACCTCAAATATGCAATCCTTTGGGGAGGCCACATACACTCGATGAAAGTTTTAATGTGTATTTTTAATACACGTGTTAAAACGTGGCAACTCAAGCCTGGTCCTTTTTCCTCTGCCTGTCCACGAGTGAAAAACAAAATGCGTTGGTCACATACGACCCTTGCAGAACAATAGGTTTCTGAATTACAACAATCTCACGTTCAGTCAGAAACTGCAGACGGCGATAATACACCCACGAAGATCATCACTCCTGAAAAATTATAAATGAAGATATCGTAATCTGCAGAATAGGCAACTAGCAACATTACGGGACACCTGCCAACACTGCACCCTGGCAAACTGGCCGATTAAGTCCGAGCAGACGAGTGTTACCTATTTTTTGCCTCCCTCCACATCACAGGCTTTACAGCGGCCTGTCAGAAGGCTATTACGGACAAACTGGTATGCTTTATTTGCAAAGACATGAGAACAATTAACATCTCGCAGGGGTCCGGTTTCAAAGACTTCACTCAAGAGCTTGAGCCAAGGTACACGGTTCCTAGCCACGCGGTCGTCAGCAACAGAGTTGCCACAGAGGCATATGTGACAGTCACCACACATTCCATAGACATAAACATAATTCACAAAACAACCGAAGCTCAGACGAGCCACACTGCCGAAAAAGTTGCCAGATGCATTGGCGACAAACTCGCGAGAGTAGAAAGTGAGTCGTGAGCCAGTGCTAATAATATTAACGCTGTCGAGAGGCACCTGCAGGCTGCCAGTGTCCCATGCATGACCCAGTGGACAGAACATATAACAACCACATATTAAGTTAAAATTTATTAAAATTTGAATTAAAAATTTGAATATTAAGAAATATAAGGAAGAAATATAAAGAATGGAACTCGAATGGTAGATGCTAACAAAGTATAAGGAAGTCCATATAAGGAGAACATTTTCCCTCATTCTATGTCAGTTTTGCAGTTCAGTTTCTATGCAATTGTGTTTCTGTCCCTCTTTATTTTTGTAGTCAGGGATTTGTTTTGCTACCTCAGACAGGTTCTGTTTTGAGCTGCTTTGTACTGGTGTGGGTTTTCTTTCTTTTCACACACTGTGTGTGTATGTGTTTTTAATCACTGAAAAATAGCAGGACATTGAGTTGATGGCTCAATTTAAATCAGAAACACTGACATTTTCTGGCACAGTCTGAGGAATTGTTTTCTTTTTCCCCACATGGAGGCAAGAAGTACATGCTATATTGGTTGTCAAGGTGAAAATATGCATGTTTGCTATTCAAGGAGGAAACTTTAAATTTAGTTGTGTGAATAACTGAGGGGGTGTTAGACATAGTGCCAAGACCTCTGGGTATATAGCATGTTGTAGTAAGCATGTTATTAAAAGTGATTGTCTGATTGTACCCGATGTGTAAATTATTACTTATTTATTCAGCTTCATGAGCTCCCTTATGTTGATTATTTGATTTCTGTAATCAGAAGCATAATCAGTTTCTTAATGCAAGAGATTTTTGAGAGACTGACTTCATTACAAAATAAAAAATGACCATACATCCAATCACTTATCAAATCAACCTTATAATAAACTGAGCATGTTACAGGCCATTGAATTTACTCAGTTGCTTGACGTGACATAATGTAATTTACCACACATTTTCTCTTTTACTATGGACACAAGCACATCTAAGAACAAATACCTGCGACCTTTCTATTGGATGTTATTATTGCTACGCATCCCGAGGATGTACAACGTCAATGTCATCACATTTATTCAGAACTTTATGACTGACCTGGATATTTAGTTTTAAATGTGACACAAATCCCTACAAACAATACACACTGTCCGAGCTGTCATTTTTCTCTACAAATGTAATGAGTCAGAATAATGGCTAAATAAAGATAATTTAAAGTTATATACATGGCGCTTTAAAGCTACAATACTGAATCATATCCACTCTCAAAGGGTCATATCAGAGCTTCCCTTCATACACAATAGCATGACACTAAGTAATAACTGACCACCAAACAATAAGCAACAGCTGAATTCAATTAACAGTTATATTGTTAATTAACCCATTCAACTACCAGTTAAGAAAAATACTCAAAATTGGCAAATGTTATTCAAAAACTGCATTATAGCTACAAATGTATTTGGGTTTTTTTCAATATTACAAGTTCACTTTATGTTCCATGTAAAGGCACAGTACTTTAAAAGTATACTGAGACAGACCGTGACGCAGCGACTCGTCATTGACACACACACACACACCAGCTGATAGAGCGCGCGCGCACACGCACACACGCACACATACGCCCACTCACCTGTTTTCGCTGTTTCCCCGTTGTGTTTCGACAGTTTTCTTCCTCGTTGTAGTTCGTCAACGATGTATTCCTGCCGCGCCGACATAACCACCCTGTTTCCATCATCTTTTATCCGGTTCAAATTCACTAACTTCCTCCCTCTCTTCGTCCACCGTTCGCACCGGCAGCAGTCCAAATATTATTCACGTCACTGGCGCACTTAAATGACGTCAACGGCGTGCTGTTACTAAGTTTGTAGTTTCTTCTGCCTGTATTGTTGGTTAGGGAGCGTCCAGCTCCTTTAAAATGAAAATATTAAATGTGAAGAACACTGACATTAGGCATACATTAAACCATGGAAATGCATTTCAACCCCTCAACATTTAAGAAAATGTAAATATTCCACAATTCAATTTATTTCAAGTCATTTTACTCAAGTCAAGTCGAGTCTTTTACCAACATTAGTCCAAAAAATGTGCGTTTAAAGTCAGACTTAAGTCACGTGGCTCAACATACCTCTGCTATTTAGGGCTATATGCTTGGATACTTTTTTCACAATCATTATTGTCACTTCATAATTCACAATTCATAATCCATTAAACTAACAGTGGCTTTAAAATACAGTACATCAATATGGTTTCTAAAATAAAAATAAAAACAATCACCCATTCAATTATCCACCATTAAAGTAAAAGCAAATAAATTCAACCCCAACCTCTTTCCATTAGGAAATGCAATACCTTATCTTAACTCTTATTTTAGTGAGTTATTCTCCTGTTTTACAGTGAAATGTGTAAATTTGCATAATTTTTTCCCCTCCTCCTTATCAAGTATTAACAAGTTGGTTTACTGATCCTGAAAGGATGATAGGATGGGAGATTGATATGTTTTACAAAAACGTAATTTTCAAAGTTATTGGCACATAACATTATGATCCAGCTGAGTCACTCCACAGCAGTGTATTTTTAGGATAGTCATTTCCTCCCTGCAAATTAACACCAATGAAGCGTACTGTATCTTTTCAGTGCTTTGCCCTTAGTGATGCTGAATGCCCTTGACACAGACACATAATTTGAAGTTGGTCTTCCTAAATACCAATGGTTTTTCAAGACTGAGCTGTATTATATGACGAGCAGACTCAGAACAGGGCTGATAGTATAATAGGACGGCACATGATTTGGCAGAGACTTTTAAGCCGCAGGTTATTGAGAAAAAAAAGCTAAATAGATATCTATCTCCAAAAACATAACTGCTGTGAAAATAGTTTATTTCAATATAAGCTATTGTCAGATTCCATGTCTTTACATTTTAAATACTGTATGGGAGCACATCTGTGGGGTCAAAATACAATCTGACTAAGTTTATGCAGCAAAACTGTTAAATCTCTGTAACGATAAACCCGACAGAAAAGAAAAACATTTATACAAGATTGGTCTTTTACTCACAAATTAAAAAAAGTATGCAGTAAACATGCCCTGACAGCTGTGATGTAGCCAAGGACGACCGTTAAAACGGCATGAAGATTAGAAAACAATGGCTCTTTTTAGACTCTGTGATGAAAAGTTATTCAGTTGGTCAGAACTCAAAAACATTTTCATCTTAACTTCAAAGAAACAAAAGAAAAAGAATATGCTTTTTGGTGAATCTTCAGCAAACAGCTTTCAAAAGTTTCAGAGAGAGATAATCTGATTGAAACATCAGACAAATGTTACAATAATATCATTTTTGAGTGCAAAAGCAAAACAATGTGTCCTTGTGGATTAATCTATATTAGTTTACGGCCCACTTCACCCGCTGGGACTTATTCATTTGTCTTTGTGTCTCTTGCTTCTTTTTAATGAAACCCATGTTGTTATGGCGTTTTATGGCTTAGAACAAAATCAAATGCCAGATTAGTCGGTGTTCGTCAAAGTTTACTTTCTATAACAATAACTACGAACGCAGGCCCAAACAACAGCAAAGTCAAAGCATATTCACCCGGTCTGATTTTTATTTCCTCATCAACCCAGCCTTAAAAACACGGCCACTGCACTTTGTGAAGCTTATTTAAATTCTGTAATTCTACTTATTTGACAACTGTCATTTACACGGTCATGACTTTGCCATTTGGTGAATAAAATCAGGCCCGGCTGAAAAAGTCCATTTACTGGGCTTGTGATGAAGACTTGACTGAGGAAATGTGCCACAAAAGAAACTTTGTTTTAATTATTCATGTCCCCCACAGCTTTTCATTTTATCATCCATATTTCTGTTCATATTCCAGCCACAGGGATCTGATTCAAATCCAGATTCCAATTCTCACTGACTTGTGCAAATGTGAGTGAAAGTCAGTGCCTGATTATGCAACTGTACAACTTGAAAACACACACACCACCCTTCGTGTTTCTTTTCTGCTTCTGTTCCTAAAGTCCCATATGGTGCCTGCTATTATATTGCATTATGCCATTTATCCAAACGGTTGCCAAATGTCTCTGTGCTGCCATATGTCTTGGTTGTCATGGTTGCTGAATTAATTGCAGTAAGTTCTCTGTGTTTCCTGTGCAGTGAGGCAGTGGATGGTGGTGTTACGTGTTGACATAGATTAGTGCTGGGGTATTTAAGTGAAGTGAAGTAAAATAGCTGTTGTTATGATTAATTAGGGTGCTAATAGTTCAATTAAAATATAATTGAAGGTGAAAGGTCTCAAGTCTAATAGAAAATCCTCTTTGACCTTAAGCAGATGTTTGTTTACAGTTTACTTTTGGTCGTGTTTTTGCCGTCACAATGATTGATGAACATGAATAGTTGATTAGTAAATCTACAGTAATTATGTATTTTCAGTTCACCCGCAGTGGCAAATAGGTAAAGACTGGGGTCCAGTGTCCACCTGTAAAACACAGATACACTTACATGCAGAAAAATATAGTATTTTATCACAGATAATACATTTACACATTGAAGGCAAGGCAAGTTTATTTGTATAGCACTATTCATACACAGGGCAACTCAAAGTGCTTTAAAACAGCATAGAAATACATAAACAACAGAGACCTTAAGTGTTTGAAATGCTTAATGCTATCTTAGTGTAAACATTGTGGAGTGTGGTTGCCAAAGTTTCCAAAACATGGTAGGAGCTTCACTTATACCCCAGGGTTTCTTACTGCTCCACTGTTTGTGTATTTTAATAAACTCAACTTAAATGTGGTTCATTTTAGTGTGACAGCGACAGGCAGAGACTGAAGCATGTCGTCTACTTCCTCTTTAGGGTCAGTAGGTTTTTAGGTTTGGTAACGTTTGGTCCAATGTTGTGTGACTGAGGATGTAGCAGCACAAAATCTCAGCACAAAAACACACACACAGTCCTTCTCACACATGCACCCACGGCTCATTTTGCCCCGTGTAACACAGTGGAAAAGGAACTTTTCCTTTTGTGGAATGAGGTGTGGAAAAGTATGATTAATATTTCCAAATTAAACACAGTCCATTCTGCCCTGTAGAGATGATTTTGTCATTAAAGCTGGAGGGAGAAGTGGCCTTGAGGATCTGCTGAGAGTAAAGTATCCATTATACTGAGTGTGCTTGTGTATTATTGAGCAGTATTTCTAACATTTCAAGGTAAACTGAGCAGAGAAAACACTGCACCTCCGCTACCTGCCCAGTGCTCGCATTATTTCAGCTTTCATCTCTTTTCATTTGTCGTCACCGTTGCATCTTATCCCAACCACCATCGTATGCATGTTATCTTGTCCTGCTTTCTGCACAGTTTGGGTCGTATTGCTGATTAAGGCAACGCTGAAGAATCACAGCTATACCAAACTCAGATGAAGCAGTATGACAACTAACATCCAGGAATTCTGCAGAGGAAATCTTCTTCACGCTCAATAGCTCATTAACGCGATGCTTTCCTCTTCATTCATCGTCTGCTCCAACCACACAGAGATAGTCTGCTTCTCTTCTTTCTGAGCAAGTCCTGAGAAATAGATAAATCATCTTTAGGTACAGTCATGGCCAACTACTTAATATCTTTCATTACATGCACTTTAAAGAAAAGACTGGATCATGTTGTATTTTACACTGTATGGTGAATTCTTTTCCTCCCTTTCATTGTCCAGTTTAAACCTCAGCAGAAAATTCCAGTGGCAAAAAGTGTGCAGGTATAGTTCTGAAAACTATATAAATGAAAGAAAACACATGATAGATAGATAGATAGATAGATAGATGGATGGATAGATAGGGTGAGACCCCGCCTATCGCCCTATGTCAGCTGAGATTGGCACAGCGTGATCCAGCGTGATAAAGTGGTAGATAGTGGATGGATGAAATATAGTGGTTCTTTTTTCTTTTTCTTTGCTGTTTATTTGCAACAATTGTACAACACAGTTGAACGCGGGCGACATAAATCATGTTTCTCGGCTGATGTGTCTGCAATTACCTCAAGTTGTTGCCTCTCAACACACATGATAATCAAATCACAGAGGAATCTGACCAAACAAAAGCTGGTCTGTTCTGTCTCCTGGGTTGTTTTCTATGCAAGAAAGACTGAGGTGAGCTTTCAGGCTCGTCTTCTGGGTCCTAGTGCCCCCTCTTTTCTTTCTTTCTTTCTTTCTTTCTTTCTTTCTTTCTTGATTGATCGGGGAGGAATCTCCTTTAAGCTCTCTGACATGTTTCAGCAATCTACACCCTGAAACAACCGAGGACAAGACATCTTAACTCTGTGGGCTTTAAAGAGAGCTAATGCTCACATTTACATTGACACATCTGAAAAGGGATCAGATGCAGAATGAAGTGGATTACCTGTTCATTTCAGCCCATGGCTCCAGAGACAGTAACGTGCGTCAAGGTTCGACGAATGTGAGGCGTCGTGGACAGGAATCCCAATTACCTTGTTTCCATTTTTGACAGTCCGTGGAATTTAACTGCACTTCCTCTCACTGTCTCGTCTCGCTCCCCTCACAGCGGATCGTGTCAGGAGCGCCTCCCGCTTTGTTGTGCGGTTCAAAAAGCCGAGGTAAAATATCTGAGGTATCATTTCCTCAACATCTACTACACAGCAGCAGGCTGGTGCTTCCTGTAACCTTGCTGGGCCTTGTGCAGGAAGTGGATTTAAAGGGATAGCGTGATTATTCCTGCAGAACAGACCGAGCCCGCACTTGTCATTTGTGACTTGGGCCGGTTGCTGTTTATTATCGGCCAGGATTCTCTCCTACGTTCGGCCACCTTTCAAGATTCCATATCAGGCTACAGACAGATACAGACAGTCGGCCAATTTGGCACAGAGGAATGAGAGATGCAAGTGAGCCCAGAGGTACTTCAGGAATGTTAACATTCTTTTCCCCACCTTCTTGGATGAGTACATTCCCGGAGAGGAGCGCGCGCCACCCTGTTCACTTGGCACACAAACGAAGAACGCTATATCCATCACATGCAATGATCCATGGAGGTGGTCAGAGCCTGTGACTAATAGGTCAGATGTGTCCACTCTGTTTACAATCCCTCCAGCCATGCATATCTGACTGTATCAGAACAAATAAGCTGCGCCGACACCTCTGTTCCAGTCCACCTCTTTTATTTCCCACTCATAGACTATATTACTGAGGACGGGAGCAGTTGATGTGTTACATACACCACCTCCTCCTCTCTCTGATTCAGTACATCTGAGAGGAAGTCTGCAGGGAGACAGAGGGGGAACCATAGAGTGGTGGAGACAGTAGCGGCTATTTTCAAATGCATATTAGAGCTAATGACTGCAGTTAAGACCTTATTGAGGTTAAGTTGCTAACACAGACCTTGTCGAATCCTTGCTGTCACGACACAATGAAGTATGCAGATTCATTCGTACGGAGCAAAGGAAGCGGGCAAAGCGGCGTTAAAGCATTAACACTTTCATTTTCTAATGTTTCTTTGTACTCCGTTCAATCCCCGACTGGTTTCATTTCACATTCAAAGTTAACTGGCGTTACAGTAGCTTGTGGTAGCATGCATATTTTACACAGTGATTTAACGTTGTGGTTAAAACAGGGACGACGGAGTGTTTAGGTTTGAGAAACCTAACTTTTGTGTTCCTGGTGGTTTCTGTTTGGTCACTGACGTAAAGATGCCGCGATAATGAGATGTTTTCTCAGGACAACAAGCTACTGCTGTGTCTTATTAAACACCGGTGTTTCTAGAGAGGAAAATACACAATATTTCAACATGATACTCAGAAAATCATCAAAAGTACTTGTGTGGAATGATGTATACTTCACAATAAAAACATGAATGGTGCAAAATAAATCTAATACACACAAGTAAAGCCAAAATGAGGTAAATACTAACGTGGACATCTGTAATTCGCAACACATTTCCGAACACAGTAACACAGTTCCTTCATTCAGTGCTTCTACAGTTCCTTTATTATGTTGTTAATTGATTTACTTTTTTAAGAATACAATTCTGATGGTCAAGACAACAAAAACCAGTGCAAGCAAGACTTAAATAGTTTATTCCACCTTTAATCTGGGTTTACGTGATACATGAGATTAATGCTGCTGAAAATCCTTTGGGAGAGCTGGAAAGTCAACAGCCGAAGTCTCCCCCTCCCTCTCTGTTCTCAATTATCTATCCTCAACAATAAAAAATAAACAAAAATAAATTGACCAACCAACCTCTGCCTCTCACCTGTTGCATTAGCATATTCCAAACAACAACATGTTTTTATTTTATGTTATGCCTCTGCCAAATTAAATGGACCTGTTACTTCATTATTATCTATATGCTAAACGAGAGAGCGATCATTATCACTGATTTGGCACGAGAGGTTGATTAAAGTCTGCCTTTCCTGCCAAGTAAATCCCCTCATGTGCCCTGGTGTACCACTCAGAACTGAAACGCATCCAACGACGCATTAATGCACAGGAAGGCATTCATTTTTAGATCCGGCACCTTTGATGCTCTGTGATGAATGATTATGTTTACAGTTGCAACAGTGACAAAGAAAGAGACTGTTGTTGTTTTGTGGGAACTGATAAAAGTCCATATTTGTGTAGGTAATACATGTCCACCGTGGATGAATTATGTATGGTTGGCTCTGTGAAACAAATCTTAACTTTGTTTTCTGACTATGAGGGTCATTCATATGGAAATGCCTTTATACACACACATATATATATATATATATATATATGGACATAAAGCTTGTGTGTTGTGTACAAACAATAAAACAGCAGCGATGGTGAATGTAAGAGCAAAAGCGAGTAAGAGGTGAAACTATGACATCGTCATTTCCCCAAAGTTGCGTGTTGGATGCATACATGGATATGCCTTTTAAGATTTTATGCAGATTCACCTGAACTCATCCTGACGCGTACAGGCTCTGAGTGACATTCTGCGGTAATGGAGTACTTAACTTTCTTATAAAGAAACAAGAGTCACTATAATTACACAAATAAAGTGCTTTATTATTGCACTGATGCTTCCGCGTTGGAAAAGTGCACAGTTTACATTTTATACTTGTACTTTTCCCTAAATAAAGTCTGTAACCTGGTTCTCCTAAGTGTTGATGTCTGAGGGAAGTGAACATGTTATTTTATTTTTGGCACCGTTCTGTGAAATTGTTTGCAGAGACATAAACGCTGCCTAAGAAACAGTGGCCCCTCCCACAGATTTATTGTCTCTGCTTACTTAAAGAGCAGCTTTCACCGTCGGGATTACAATTCAGACCTGTGTCTCCCTTAATCCTGTCGTTATTCAGGGTTTGCAAGGACGCCCTCCATCTCAGGGTGTCCCTGCTGCATGTAAATACGGCGACTTGTTGACCAACATCTTTGAAGCTAAAGATCCATGCTTTGGTCAACAGCCTTGGGAACTTGGATCAAAGGGAGGGGGCAGCAGAGCTTCAGCATGGATCTTACGATCAGATAGAAGAGATGCTCTGAAATGCTTGGTTATAAAGCAGATTGGTTTGTTTTTTTATCAAGTCAGTTATAAAAATGTAAATAAAAAAAGTAATAAAAGTCATTTTCTGGTAACGTTCTTGTACTTTTACTCAAGTATCCCTTAGGTATATACAAGACTGCTAATGATGATATTGGGCAGATAAGCAGGTGCAAGTTGTGTTAGATGAGCCTTTTGTTGAATCCAGGTGAATGGTAAAGCTAATAAATGGCTGATTGTTGCTCGCTGCGACAGATAAATGTCTCCGTGTGCCGTATCGCCGAGTGTCAAAGTCCAACTGGTTTGAAAGAGTTAATGACGAGCTTTGATGCACTCTAACAAACTTCCCTCAACACATGACAGATGTTGTTCAAACTGTTTTTAAAGGAACAGAGAAAGAGTGCTGGAGCATGAAACACAGCCACTGTCTCTCTCTCTCTCTCATGTGCTCTCCAAATGACAGGCACTCACAGAGAGAGAAACGGCGCAGAGACTGACATGTCTGCGAGAATGTTTGTGGACGTTTCCAGGGTCCAGCAACCAATCAGGATTGTTCCCAGTGCTCTAATGACCAGATGAGTTTCTGCCTAAACTACTGCCATGAACAACACACATACCATCCATCCGCCCTGGACAAGTCACCACATAGAGACAAACAACCATCCACTCTCACACTTACAGTCAATTTAATGTCCAATTCACCTAATCTCCATTTTGCACGTTTTTGGACTATGGGAGGAAGTCGGGGAACCCAGAGAGAACCCACGCACACACGGGGAGAACATGCAAGAAAGAAATGCCCTGCAAACCACTACACCAACGTGTGGCCCAGCTGTCAAACCCATGTTATAAACTGTTTGTGCATGAGCTGTATCAGGAATCTTCTCATAGATGTAAATTCATATAGTCAAGGCAACTCAGGCTCATCAAATTAATATATTTATTTTATTTTTTTTGAGATTTGCCACAATGAATCATGAGAGAATTGCAGCCATCACACATCTGTGCAAAGGAGCCTCTTTCTTCATCAGTAATTGTCCCTTCACGTCTATATAATTTCCCTTCTGTGTGTGTCAATAAAGCGGAAGTTAAATTAAGACACAAAGAAAATACGGTATTTACAACCATGCACAGCAGGCGGGCTGAGCATTCTGTCTTGTGTGTCCATCTCCAAACAGTGCCCACACACACATGAATCATTATCTGACCCGCAGTGATTGTCATCTCTCTTTACTTTAAGAATCCTAAAGCGAGTGATTAAAGGATGACGATAAGGAGAATAAATAAAGGAGGAGGCAACCTTCATTCATCGCCGCCCACTTTATCCTCCACATGAGGGTCGCAGGGGCTGCTGGTGCCAATCCCAGCTGACGTAAGGCGAGAAGCAGGGGTACGACCAGGGCTATTAACCTCTGAAGGTCACATACAGAAAGGTCAGGACCGGGACACGGACCAGCAACCTTCTTGCTGTGAGGCAACAGTGATAGCCGCTGTGTCCCCCTACATTTAATATGATTCAACTTTATTTATTAAGCTATAGATTTTCATAGTGACAGAGGAGGAGGAGGGTTGGTCCACTGTCTTTTCTTGGCGAAATATCTCATCGACATCATCATCATCATCATTTTTCATTCACTTTTCTACGCTTGACAGAGAACGCTGTTGTCTGTTATCAGTCAGGTTACGTTTGTTCTTTGTTTTTTTTTAACTCAGGTAATCGGATTTAGTCTCGTCTTTTAAAACTCAAATCTCTTGAGATGTTTTTTTTGCTAAATGAATCTAAGTGTGCAGTTGTCTCCGTCAGCTCCTTCTTCAGTCCGTCTTACAGTTTCACTCCTGCACATCCCAGACTGAGCGGTGAACCAGCCTTGGTGCAGGTTGCGGGATGAGTATGCAGGACCTGTTGTTCATAATGTGAATACGACTCCTGCTGTTATTGATTCTGTCCGAGAGATGAGCCCTCTGGGTTTTTCTGATGTTTATGCAGGAGAATGGTGATGCTTGCTAAGTGGAAAAGAGACAAAAAAATCAATGGGCAAGGTGAGTGCCAGCTATTTCTTAGTTCAGGACTTGTTTTCAAATTTCTGTTTTTCTCTTCCTTTGATGCACTTTGGAGGTTGAGTGAATGGACGTGCACCTGTTTCCTCTTTTTTTTTTTACCAGAGCAGCAGAACATTAATTGAAGATTATTTGTCACGAGAGAACTTGAACACATGCTTCTTTTTTTTCTTTTTTTTACGGCTTTGCAGATCACAACCCTCACATGCCGCTTACACTCATTCATTTATTTATTATCACCTCAGATGACTAGAAAAAATAATTACACTTCATTCTTTATTGGTGGTCAATCTACCGCTCGTACAAATTGTTATCTTTCATTTCATCTTGATTATGTTGGGCCCATTGGTTATGGATGATTATTATATATACATGATTATTCATCAATGTATGTATAACTCAATCAGTCTTGAAGCACAAACATAATCAAGAATAGTAAGTGGAAAAACTCTCTTTCTATTCTTACAAAAAAGTCTATTCAGCTTTGAGGAGGAATGTGTCTAAATCGAACAGTGCTTAACATTTGATCTGTATCACAGTGCTTCAAATATCCCATTATCGGGCTCCTCGCTCCATCATTGATGCAGGTTCACTGTGGAGGAAAATTAGGGAAGCAGGAAATTGTGGTATCTGTTTATACATTACCAAAAAGCAGAGGGGCTCACCGTGCCGGCAGATCCAGCCGATAGCACAGGCAGACAGAGCAAGGGCATGAGTGCTTCTGTCTCCTTTGGTTGCCATGGTGAGGGAGGAAGTGAAGTGTGTGCAGACGGCCTTTGTAAGTAAAGTAAGAGAAGACTGAATTATGATTCAGCTGGTTGCCCTAACGCTGTGCCCACCGCCAGGTAATAAAGGGTGTTGGTCTTCCTGCACACACTGGGAGGACAATAATCCCCCCATCAGCCACCGTCCTCTGCACAGCAGGTGTGAGACCTCACACTGATCGACTTGTCAGGTCAGTGACCACGTGGAACGACTCGGTTTGATCAGCTTATCGTTACACGCTATATTGTCACCGACTTCAGAGAGCTAGTATTTAGTATTAAGCGTGCGGCGGTTTTGCCGTCCACTAAGAAAAAGGACCAGAGTGGAAATAAGCCCCCTTTATTCAATATTGATTTACATTTTATATAAAAAATTACTTACATTTAGTACATTTCTTCAAAATACAAGCAGCCAAACGACATACAAATCAAATACAAAATTATAAAATTTCTTATATTTATCATCTTCCTTTTTCCCCCGAAGTTAACAGATGTGTTCTATAACAACTCTTAATAGCCTCTTTTTGTAACTGTGGTAAATATCTTCCTCATCTACATATTTCACCCATCTGTTGACATATAACCTAGAAAAATATGGTATTCAGCATCTGTCTCTTCAGTGTACAGTACGGGATCTGGGAGTCTGCTCGGAGAACATTCAAGGTGGGCTTCAATCTCTTTCACCAAAAAGTTAAGTTCATGTGGTGCGTCACTGTAAAAATGGGGTGAACGGAGCTTGAAATCCATGGAAATGGAAAAAAAGACGGGAGACCAATGAAACAAATGTGTGAGAGGGAAAAAAAAAAAAAATCCTCTTGATTATTATTATGGCCTTCGCAGGAAGTCCGGTCAATAGATCCGTCGGGTGCCATGAAAAATAGAGGGACATACTGAAAACCATCAAGTGCAGCGGTCCATATGTCATGTGGCATTGACGGAAAAGAAAAAGAAAAAGCCATAGAAACAACCAATACAGCTCTTCTCTACCATACTTACATATGTCCAGAAAAAACTGAGCCGAACCCTCATCACAATCACGAAAAAGACGGCGTCCATTATTCCACTTAAACTAGAAACATTGATGGATACAAATTTAAGCACTGCATTTTTAAGGTTTTAACTGTGTGCACAAGTGCGTGTGTGTGTGTGACTTATGGTGTTAATAACGTTTTTGCTAATGAGCAGCTTTACCTCAGTGTCATACAGTGTACAGTAATAGCGCTGTATAACTCGTGTTTGACGACATTAGAAAGCAAACGGCGAATGGAAAATAAGACTCTTCAGCACACCAACAAGGACATTATGCTGATGCTAATCTGGTAAAACCTAAAAAAAAAACAAAAAACAAATCTCGTTACCTCCTCCGTATTACACATTTATTCACTGTGGTAAAAAAAATGAAGTACAAAGTGTAAAGTTAGGCTATGCGGCGGTTTCATGAATTGTCCCCTCTAATTTCTTTGGGAGTAGCTCTCTCCTCTCGTCAATACTGATGACTGGCTTCCTGCAATTTTGTCCATCGATATAAATCTTTGCATACACAGGGTTGGAGTAGTTCATTGGCTGTAAAGGAAGGGAAGATGGTGATGGTGATGATGATGATGATGGGAAGACAAAAGAAATCATTATTACATACATACTTTTACAATAGTCAAAGCCTGAAAGCTGCATTAACACATTTTGACCTTCCAACAGAACCTTCTACCTTCTAATTTTGAGTGTGTTTTCATTCTTAGCTCTGTTTGGAGAGAGAGAGAGAGAATACCTGAGTATATTTAGCTCCACTACATTCACCAGCTACTTTCGGGCAGATACAGAGTACAGTCACTATATCGGAAGCGTGTTTGAGTAAAGTGGCTGTCCATGTGTTTGGAAAAGAAGCCGATAAGAGCAGAGTGTGTGAGTCAGTTTGCAAAGCAGGTTTGGACATTTTGTAAGACCCGGCAACTGTTTTTCACAGCACAAGGTCAGTGTGAGGTATTAAATGGAACATTCCCACATTAAAAAGCCAAAAAAGGACTAGACTTTGTTTTCCACTCGGGCTGTGTCAATACAGAAATCATCAGTGAACTAGTTAAGACGAGCATCATGATTATTCAGCGACCTTGGGTTTTGTGAAAGGCGCTTTATAAATCTAAGTTATTATTTTATTATAATAATTATTATTATTAATATTCATTGCCTTTCACTGTGCATTCTGACACTAAAACTCTCACCATGAAGTGAGAACTGTGAAACAAACGACCGAAAAGATTATGCAACAAGACAGCGCTAAGGCTTAGTGTGAGGAAAATCATTTCTGACATATATTTTCATCAGCAGTGATGACAATAATGATTCCCCCAATCATTGAAACGTCAACTTTATGTTATTTATACGGCAGAAAGGCTTTAGTTTTATTTCAAAATGATTAGTGCAGCTTTAAGGAAATTCCTCTGTAATCATCATCATTACGTTTGTATTGTAAAGCAGCGTAAAGAGAACTCATGCATGTCGGAGGATTTGTACTCGGCGAACATGTACATGCACATAAGAACATGCAGAAAGTAGTTACATTATAATTCTAATATTCTATTAAATCTTTTAGAACCACGTTTGCTTTCACTATAAGACTCTAATGAATTCACAGGGTGATGAAGGAAACAGCAGTGGATGACTGTGAATGTTACCTTGGCCTCATTTAAGGTCAATAAATAGAACCGTATCAACCTTTTTTTGTGGTAACTGCACAATAAACACTGCTTGTTTCATTAACTATGATTGTTTTAGCTAATAATTCTTTTGGCTCACACATGAAGTGAAGTTTGTAAAAATCACCTGTCCAGGAATTACCTCCTTGGGCACAGGCTTTGTGCCCAAGGCGCGCGGATCACTGGATTTTACACACCAGCCCTGCAACACAACAAGCACTGTTTGTGTTCATGACGCAAAGGTAAAATCCCTATCAGAGTCTACTGGTATCTTCATAATCAGGGCAGTATGGAATCACAAGACAGAACGGAGAGTGTAGTGGGAATACAGAAGTTAATTTGCGATTCAAGCGCAGCTTGTACGGTGTATGGCCAGATTGGTCTGACAATAGCATATGGCAAAGTTGGCAAGGAAATAAGCAATAGCATTCGGGTCAAAGCTCTAGCAAGTGAGGTAGAAAACATCAGTGAAGGTGTTATGATTCATTTGTAAGTGTTGGTTTGTGGCTGAGAGCCATTACCAGAATAAATTACCAGCCAGAGAAAAAGTTCTATAGATCCATGGCACCAGCACATTCCTAAAATATACAGAACTTGTTGTGTCCCACTGTCACATACAGCTTTGAAACATTTAAATCAACTCCTCATTTCTGTCTTCAATAATTTCTTTTTTTCCTTAATTATGATGGATGTCTTATCATATAGTCGCACAAATAGTTGCTGACAAATTTACAATTGCCACATCTACTTTAAATAGATAGATACGTTATTGTCCTTTTATTAAGAGTGATGTTGAGATCAAAGACATTTAAAAAGACTAAAATAGATACACAGAACATAGAGTGTTTCATTTCCTTTTCATAATGTGACACATTTTCCTGTTAAGGCAAAAAATAATCAATTACTTTCATTCTTTTCTTCATGATAACAGATGATTTATCCCGTTATATCAAACAAAACGTCAAGTCAGTGCCTCAGGAAATCGTGTAGCCTGGCTCAATCTTGTAGTATGGATTGAATCATAATTTTGAACTGACTTTAACCTTTTTAACGCACTGTGTTAGAGAGTTAGCTGCTATGGTACTGTTTTGTGCTGTGTAAAATCAAATTATTGTGTTAGTCATACTAAAAACACACTTTTAAAAATACATGTAAATATGTCAGTCCAACTGAAATTGTATTTCATCAAGACTCCATTCTGAACCTGGCTCGCGGCTAATACTCTGAAATATTAGAAGAAGCTGGTACACAGAAGACACCAGCGACAAAAACACAGCAAAATTCAGCCCATTAAGTGTTTTTGACTGATGAGGAGACCAATGTTATGCTCTGTCAGCTTAAAGAATTGAATATTTCAAAGTTCATGGATGGCAGAAAAACACAAAATGGTCGCTCAACATGCTAACAACTAGCCACAAGCTAAACGGGGATGATTTGCCCCCTGGTGGAGCGGAGGTGGACACACTTATTTCATTAAAGACATTGCCTTCTAGCGCTTGTACAGTTGTAGTTAAGCTACAACTGTAACTCGGTTTGTTCTTAACATTTTTAGCATTAGCTAATATTTCAAAAATCAAACCTTGTGAGGGTCCAGTGTGAAGTTGGGTCTCAGCAGGCTGCCAGCGTCTGCATGGTTGTCATGGTCCACTTCGTACATGTTGTACGACGGGTTCCCAATCTCCACATTTATTCCACCGTTCGTCATGGGCTGCCTCTGGACACGTTTTCCCCTGAGGTAGGAGGAGGCAGCCGTCAGTGCACAATACACACAACATGTGGCGCAGCACTGCACAGCTCTTCCCACTTCCACAAATCAAATCACACGACCAGGAAACACATGTAAAATTATGAGCAGAGACCTAGAGGCCAGAAATGTTCATTATAATTCAAAGATTTCCATTCATCTTTTAAAAAGCACAGTGTCGGATCTCTCATCTCATCGTTTTTTGTTTTTTTTTACCTTTGCTTCCGTCTGCAGATGTAAACACCTCCTACCACCATCACAATCAAGATGACCAGCAGGACCAGAGGCACGATGATAGCTATGCTCCCTGCAGGACACACAGAGGAGAGATGGTGTGAAGTGACGAGAACATGACAGAGAGGAGCTGAGATCAGTTCAGACACTGACACAGAAAATTTGTTCGTTTCTTCTTATTGGGCTAAGATGATGAGAAGACCGTGTCTAACTTCTACAGTGTTGCATGTTAAAAAAGGTAGGTAGGTGAAATGGTAAAATTAGAAAAAAGTAGAGCAGTGAAGAGGAATATTTTCTCTGGAATTAATTCACTATACCTAAGAGACCGCACTAAAATTAACTTAAAGCAGTATCACTAAACCCTCATGGGCCAACAACGAAGATAAACCTGCTAAGCGGTGCCTTTTCTATTTAAATAATGCTAATTAACAAGGTAGGATAGAGTTCAAGACTGGCTGCCAATCAGAATCGAGTCAAACTGCGGTGCAAGGTGCATAAATCTACCTGTAAAAAATGTATGAATGACTAAATGACATTTCGCAATTTACTCATCAACTGAAATGGGACAAACAGTATAAATAGAAAGCTTTTAACTGGAATAAGACACTGTATAAATGAAAAATACTGTATATATAGAGAGGGAGAGAGATAAATTGTAAACGTTTGATAATAAGGCTTCTTGAAATTCCCAGTTCTCACCTCCGCTGGTATTGTCTGATCTGCTGCTTTTAGGGGCGGGCCTCTCGCACTGTGTTCCTGCCCAGTTGGCGGAACATCTGAAGGAGGTCAAAATCGAGTATAAATAAACTCTCATTAGCATGCTTTTCATAGTAGAAAAAGACTGCTGAGAAAACACCTTTGCAAAATGAGCTGCACTACGATGTGACTGTGGCTTACATACACAACATATTATGATTCAGACTTGCTATGAAGGGCTTTGATCAAACACAAACAAAACACCACCTGGAGAGAGAGCAGTATGTATACACATGTTGTGTCCACGGTTTGTGTGAATTTGCATGTTGAATATTCAGCGTGGAAATCAAAGGATGACAGCGGGACAACAACAAGTCGTCATCTCATTTGTGTTTCAATGGACTCTGATGGGCATAATGTATGACCCTTGTTAGAGAAGGTGATATCTGGTGTCACACGACATATGCAGATAGGCCTGTGAAGCATGAGCGATGTGGCGGGTGTGGCTACAGGTTGAGGATCGAGTGAAATAACTTGATATTGCGTGTACTCGAAGAACATCAGACTATCAAACACGTGGCATTATCCACACGGAAAGGGAAGGAAACGATATCAATCTGTGGCAGAAAATGTCTTCATCCACACAAAACGACTCTAAACGCTGTCGTACATACGCCAGGCCTGTATGTGGCGCTACACCAAAAACCAGAGAAGAAGAGCATGCTTTCTAAAGTACACATTAAAATGTATACAATCACAGAAACACATACAGAATGAAGAAAGCCGGAGGAACTAAGGGAAGAAACTAAAAGTAATCATAAAGGGAACAGACTAAAACAATCTCCAAACACAAGAAGGGAAAAAACAACAATAACAAAGATAAGCTACAGCAGATGCAAGTGCAAGAGAGAGAGAGAGAGGTGGGATTACGATATCATCATTGGTTTGGTCTACATGAAAATGCAAGGGCGGTGTTTTGTGATTTTCTCAAGTTGAGGACCCGTTTTCAAGAAATAGCATTTCGGAGGTCCCGAAACATGTTTCCGTGTGGATAAAAATGCCAATAAGATTAAAAAAGAACAAAAAAAACTTTAGCGGATTCACCTAGACATGTCATGTGCACGGCGCCTAAGAACGCAGCCCTTTTACCTAAAGGAAAATGAATCCTCTATTTTCGTAAAAGGAAATGTCAGAGCAACATGACTTTTGAAATTGGGGCGTTTGATCTGCTCTGGGAAGTGTGAACTACAGAGAGACGGTAAAAAAATCTCTGTACCTACATTAAAGGCATCAAAGACAAACACCACTCACAGATGTTTGGCCTACCAAGGTGTACATTATGCCTGACGACTTGTCAGTAACAAACATTCAACTTGCCGTCATGCACAGGTTGCAAATGCACAGTCACAAAGACAAGGTGTCAGGTTTTTGTCCCCCCTCCCCCGCTAGGTTCTGTGTGAGGACTGCATGAGATGCGTGAATGGGTGGCAGTGAGGGGCCGAGTCATGCAGCAACTGATAATGTAATAAGTGCCTTCTCAAAATATGATATTAAAGTTGAGCTGTTAAGTGAAAAAGGTCATGTCTCACAGCGACTGCTGCTAATACCAGCACCATCAATAATAAATGCTGGGTTTCTGTTTCAAGTATTAGGTTCAATCTTATTTGCTTTCTTGCTGAAAGTAACATAGAGAGCCCATTCAGACCTGGTAAAAAAAAGACCTTGGGGACACATGTGGCCACATTCCTGGAGATGCATGAATGCAGTCTATCCTAAGTAAGCGTGGCCATGTGATCTGTGGTAGTTTTCCTGTACATTACGATAATTGCAACTCATATGTTCATTTATTTATTTATTTGGAGCCACTGCCACAATACCAACACTAATTGCCTAAAAAAGTTTAGTTGATGTTACAGCAGCACGACTAGAGCTACTCTTCTCTCTGTCCACACTCACACTGAGACATAGGTCCACTTTACATCTAGCATCAGAATGTGTTTTCTGTGATCAGACGGTGCTTCACCACATGTATTTACACCTGGTATTAACATGGGTCTCCAGTGTCCACATCAAGATCCGATTGCTATCACATCACGGTCATCCCCCCCTTTACGTAACGCTCCCCTCTTCTTCTGCAAAGATCTCCAGCAGCAGACTATAGCATCACATCCTGTGTGTCGCCATAACAACAACAACTTTAGCTGCACGTGAAGTTGCGCTATTGTATGGATTCTTCCTGGCTTTTCAAAGCAAAGTTGACAAGCGGAAAACTGACAAGAGCAGTTTTTTCGCCGCTTTCACGTTAGCTGTGCTCTGAGCCACCAAGATATTTCTGCTCCCAAAGTTGTTGTATGCATCGGAGACTCACTGCATTTACAGATCGGTTCAATGTTCTCACAATGCATCTCAGACCACCTCCCAAAGTGGTTTGGCAGATCGCATAACAATCTTTCCTCAATCCGTCCTCCACCTGTACTTACTAGGCGCTATCCAATTTCAATCCGATCACAGAAAACACATTTTAATGCCAGGTGTCAAGGGAACCACGCGCTCACAGACACGCTGATAGCAGACACTTCTCTACAGCACAGACTTGTTAAGAAAACATGTGGATGTGAGACGAGCGACACATCCAGGATACAATTCTAAAGGCGCAGGTGTGAACACATCACTACGGATATAGTACGATAATACCAGGTCTGAATGGGACAATTATGATTCCTAGCACAGATTGGACCAGTCACAAACATTTATTAAAATCAACAATGGTTGCTGTTGTTGATGTGGGAGGTCTGTTGATTCAACTATTGCTCTGACTGATTGTAGCTCTATTCAGCTGCAAGGTATTCAGAAAAAACAAACAAACACCTGCTGCAGTTTTATGTGGGTGGTGGCCTGTGCTGAACTAGTTTCCTAGAGTATAAAATCTAGTAAAATAATCCAAGTGTACATTTTTTTTTCCCAGCCTATTTCGGACAACTATCCGTTACTTATTACATGATAAGTTGCTACAAGGCAGCACTGTGACAAAGAGCCCATGTTCTGTACTGAGGCTGAAATGGAGCCAGATGGAGTTGGGGTGTGGACAAAAGGGGTGAGTGGGCTCTGAATACAGCTGGAGAGGTGAGAGGGACCTACTTGCAGCGTGGTTTGTTAAGAGCTGTTAATGTGCACATCCCCTCATTCTGACAGAAGTAATCGCAGGGGTTGGCCAGCTCATCACAACGTTGGTTCTTGAACCCTGACGTGCAGCTGCAAAACATTGTGTTGGGAGTGATAAAAGGGCCCAGAGAATGTATATTGTTGAACTGTTGGCTGCTTGATGAATGGAGACCAACACACCTCAAGCAATTTAGCAGCTTCGGTTACAAGACGGAGCACGCCCGTGTTGTGTTTGCATCAACCAATTTAGCAAATACATAATAAGAAAATCAACTTCACTGCTCACCAAGTGAAGAGAACACCTGCAAGGGAAGAGTGTTACACAGCTCTCAACTAATTTATGCACAATTGTGAACATTTATGGTAACTTGATTGTACAAAAACTAAAACAAAAAACACAAATATTTGCACTTGTTTCCACACACTTTGAAGGCTAAGTCCGCAAAAGGACGTTCAGTGGAAACTGTAGAAAATATTGTTCAGTGAAAATCACATCCACCATAAAAAGGAAAACACAAAACCATACTAAAATGTTGGCAGTACCGTTTTTACTGCCGCACACTTGAAGTGACCCATAAACACAGAGACAATACACTATGCTTATATATAATATATAATGAGCCAAAGGTAAACCCCAACCCTGGAGTAAGGTTTTCTGAACAGTACATAAAATTGCTTCATTTGGGTCAATAATTGTTTTGCTTTTGAATTTTTTTCCCCCATCTTAGTGGCATTTACTGAAAGCTCGGGTCCAGGAGGCTAAACAACATTTCAACAGAAGAGACTCTTCAGTTGTCAGGCTGTTGAATGTTAAATTACAATGATATACAGTGTGTATCCACGCTATTGTTTATATATTTCCATGACGGCTGCAGATTTATTGTTCATGATGGGATTGTTGTTATAACAACCACAGGAGGCGGGAAAAGGAGAAGACACCTGCAGCTCCATGCATTCATGTTGCAGTGTGACAATACAGGACTTTGTTGAATCAGCTCAAAGTGTAGAGATTTGTAACTGTGGTGGAGAGTAGAAAAATGTGGGGGAGGAATATTTGTGTCCAAACATATTGCCGAATGTTAACTTTGCAGCAAAAAAATCCACACAGAAAAAACAGCCAAACTCGAACGAAACGGTAACAATACGAGCACACAATATGAGTTCATTTGTGAAAAACAAGTACACCTGTTGAAAGTGAGGTCCAATGAATCTGTCTTACAATCCTGCAAAAACACAAACTAATCAAATAGTTGCTGTTTATCTGAAAATAATATTATAAAAAAAATGGGATAAAATGTCTACACATAGAGCACAATTGTCTATCAGAGACAAATAACATACTTAATAACTTATTTTTTTAAAATAGTACATTTAAATAATCCTCAGTCAGTACCTTTACATGCACAGTTTAATCAGACTATCAGACTTAATCAGACTAAGACAGGATCAATCGGATAAGCAGAGTTGCAGAGTTATTTATTGGCCGTGTACATATGACTCTGCCTCCGTAGGTGGCGCTGTATCTCTCTATAAGCTAGTGCGCATTGAATCAGTTTCCTCTGAAAAACAGCGTTGCTAATCGTGATACAAATTAGATAGAGCATGGCTCTTGTGGTTGCTGTGTTGTACGAAGAAAGACGCCACCGTTTTGGTGCATGCGCAGAACGCATTGTCTGATTCCAGTCCGGCTAAACGTATGCAGGAGCAATCAGACTATGCATTGCGTTATCCAGGTATGTTAGTCCGACTTAGGCCAGCTCGACTGTAGTCGGACTAACTTGTTTACGCGACATTAAGAAATCCGAATTACTGTCTCAGTCCGACTAAAATCAGACTTTTAAGATGCATGTGAACGCACTGAGTGACAAACAGTAAAGACTGGAAAGTTTACCTTGGCTGTTTTCACTGCAGCACTGATGTAGGGATTTTTTTTTTGTTTTTTTTTCAATCTGTTTCAGGACTTTGATGCAAAAATTATCATTACAATTGGAGCAACTTTGCCCTGCGAGGTTGACACTCCGGAAAAGCATGATGAAATCTACTTTACTCTGAGTATTGAGGTCAAACATTATGATTTCTTGACACCGACGTATCCATCATCTCGCACAATCCCTGTTCTTTGCAGCAAATAATAAACCACATTATCAAGACCAGTTAACCTCATTGAAAAAGATGGGATCATTTGCATAGAAATTGATTCTCTCCCCTGGAATTTGTGATAGAGGATCCCCAATTTCATTTTAACTACAGTGGACAATGGACAGTTAGATAAATACAGCGCTGGCTTTTGAAATGAATTTCCAATTTCCTCCTTGGAGAGAGTTTAACACAGCAATGCATGTGATTACAGCTGAGGTGGTATTAATCTTTGGGAAGCCCTTTTGAGTACAAGGTTTTTGCCACTGAGATTCATGGCATGTTCAACCACAGACACACACCTCATCTCCTTCTTTCAGAGAGAAAATTTCTAAAAACCTAGTACTGACGAGAGTCAGAGAGGGCTGACATCAGCTCTTAACTGCAAGAAGGAACAGTGTGATATGCTCAAATGACAGGCTTTGGAAGAGTTTAAAATGCTCCTCTTTTTTTTTTTTTGTCAGACTAAAAACCTTAAGCCACACTGAGGTGTCACAGCACAAGATGGTGTACCAGCACTCAGCCCCCTGCTGTGCCACAGCGCTCACACAGTGACATCAAAACTTCCCTCAACTCAGAGATTTCTTTGGCGAGGACGTGTGTGTTGTACTGTTCTTGAAGCAGGGAAATGGTACCCCGTGATGATTTCCTGTCTCTGCTTGTAAGGCCAGGTTCACTGGGGCACAGAGCCAGCATTTAAATGTAAACCTTAGGAGTGTGAATAATAGGTGAGAAACATTCTTTTTTTTTTCTCCCTCCCCCCCACTTTCCTTCACCCATTAAGCAGTGACTTACTGACAGAAAGGCAGGTTGGTGTCGGGGTCCAGGTGACAGGTGCCTCCATTGTAGCAATAACCATCACACAGCTGGCAGCTCGGTGCTATTCTGCCATTTGTGCAACTGCGGGGCGAGGAAGAAATGGATGTAAGTGACAGAGAGCGGAAACAAAGCTACGATTTTACAAGAAGCGAAAATGACTCAGTCGCCGTTTTGTCAAATACGTGCATATTTCACTGACATTACCAGATCCTCAAGAGAGAATTGAGATATAATCAACATGAATTCACACAGCCATCCAGTCTAAGAAAAAAAAGAAGACCTCAAGCTTCGCATTACACCAAAGGAAGAAGAGTGACTAGAATTGTGATTAGACACCGAGCACTTACTTGCAAACCACATCCCCCGTCTCCTCATTAATGAGGCACGGCGCGCCGTGGCATCTGAGGCATTTGTCCACCTCGCACTTGTTTCCCTCAAACCTGGCAGGACACACACACTCCACATAGCCACTGCTAGACAGTGTGCAGGCCTTGGAGTTCACACAGTAGTGATGACAGATGTCTGAAAAGACGGGGAGGTTTGTCAGGAGAAACTGGCAGCAATTGTACACGTCTTTGCATTCAAAGGCTTAATTATCTACATCAAATGACATCCAAGCAACAGGAAAAGAGATATTAACCCTTGGGCAAGCAAGAGCAGAGGAAATACTAATGATGTGCAGTTGTTTTCCCACAAACCCATTATGTCAAAGTATTGCAAACAAAAATATATCTTCCGCATAGAAACACCCAAAGGTTATTTGATGGCAGTATTTTGATTTTGTTCATCTATAAATAGCAGGGAAAAGTGATGTTTGTGGAAAGGAAATACCTTTGGGAACTGTTTTTGTTCCACACTCAGTGTGTGAACTTTAAAATACTTAGTTCTGTAGATTTTATGCGGAATAACTGAATTCAAATCAGGCTCTTTGTTGTGTTGCGGTTGCTCATGCAGCTATTGAAGGGCTAACGTCATTCATATGAAGGCACAAAATTATGATAATCGTTGTTTGTTCTGCTTGCTGCCACCAACTCGTGGACGCAGCACTTACGGTAAAGACAGCGGTCCCCGGTATATTCAGCCATACAGCGGCACACTGGCTGGTTCCCCTGAGTGATGTCACATGTTCCTCCATTTAAGCAGTAGTTGTCGCAAATCCTTCTCTCACAAAAAGGCCCTGAGAAGCCAACATTACATCGGCAGGTGGGCTTACCTGGACCAAAATAAGCAAATAAAAACAGGAAAATGAGGAGCGAAAAAAAGCACAACACACAGAGCGTTTACTTTGAAATAACCGTAGCTTATTATGTTTATTGCAGACAATAAATGTGCTGCTTGAGCGATGTTTGCTAACAGCTACATGGGCCAGCTGTTCCATGAAATGGCTGAACCAGTAAAGTTTTATTTTAGACTCTTATATATTTGGGTGACAATCTGTCAGGCACAGTTACATGTTCAGTCAAATAATTGGGTCAGACTCAAGGCAGAGATCCACTATTCCATCCATCATTTTAGACACATATTCATGTGAGATGACCACAAATTCACACCGGTGGAGAGTAGTGAGGTGCACTTCTTTTTAGTTACATCCTCCAGAAGTTCTTCTATTCTTACACATTTTACGTTCCATAGTAAAGACATTTACCAGCTAGGGTGTCTATCCATAACTTGTTGAACCTGATACATGCAAATTAACTGACTGTGGTCTAAAAATATGCATCACTTTATAATAAACCATTTATGCTTATTTGTAATGAATACGGAAACTCATCACGCCCATTTCCTTCCGTCATCCTTCAAATAAAAGTGCCGTAGTCGTCTATAAACAACTACTTATTGAACCACCAAGCAGATACAGAGTGACTTTAAAGTTCATTTGGGAATTGTTTCTGGAAATCAGTTTCCATCTCACCGTCTTCCACCCTCCTTCTAGTTCTGTTTTGGTCTCCACCATCTCCTGAAGGAATATGTGGCTCATTAGCTGCTAAATGCCCCGCCGTGTTCACCAGCTAACTGCTACCCTTGTCTGTGTGTGCTGTGCCATTTGGTTCAGGGCTGTACATGGGTGTCTATAGCCGCTTTTTTATTGAAAATACCCACCTGCTGTAGGAGATGAACCAAAGCAGAACATTAAAAAACTAAAATATGACACGGAAATCCTGCAGAACTGCAGAGGCAGATGATAATTCTCTTCATAAGGAAGACAGCCAAGGCATATCCGTACTATAAAAGGAAACCGATCCAAATGTAAACAGAGAGCTTTCAGCCCAGGGATCAGCTCCACTTTTTACACAATGGCCACACTAAATCTACCTGAACCTAAAATCTCATGCTCTATTTGCTCCATTTTGGCCTTTGTTGTAGACATGACCCTGACCTATAAAAGCGTCCCACTTGTTACTTTGAGCAAAACAGAACCTTACTCTATACACTAGTATTGGGGTAGAATGTTATGTGTTGTTACTATAAGTGATACCTTATCGGCAGGTAGAGTTATTTCAGTCAGCTTCCTATATTCCTTTTCAAACTCTCCCCAAGACAAGCCTTTATTCACGGCAGATATTTCAGAGTAGTGCACATGTAAATAATAAAAGGAATGTGCTGTGTTCCTTTCACCTGCTTTCACTGTGTAGTTGTGGTATTGTGCGAGCTGGCTCACTCTTATGCTTGTAATGAATTGAGTATCGCAGATGCTGACAACTAAGTTGCCATGGATACAGGTCTTGCCATGTAGGTCACACTACACTTCTTGGTAATTTTACACTCCACAATTCTGTGGCAGGGATAGTCTGGGTTTGAAATGTCCAAGAGACAATCATGCTCCCTCCAGCCATCGTTGTGTTAAATCAATGAATGCTGGAGTTTTAAATGTTCTGTACGTGCAGCGAAAGAACAGCTCACGGCCACTGATCTGCCCACTTTTGTTTTCCGTTTCTGTAAAACTCAAGTGAACACTCGTCATGCATGATGCTATTCTTGAAGTAAGACACATTGTTTCTGGAACGTTGCAAATGTAAGCTCGCTACAGATTTGCATCCAGAAACATTTTGCAGCAAAAAAGACGGTCTTTTAGCCGCTTGTAATTATACCGTAATTATGAGTTCGGGCTCACTGAGGTTAAGAATGGTCAGATTTAGTCACAATCATAGGTGTAGAGCTGCCAAAGTACACTGTGATGATGCTCCACCACTTTTTTCTCCACATGAGAAAATGCAATTTTCATAGTTTTTGAAATTGTTAAAAAAAAAAAACGGCACTTTAAAATGTAATCATCCCTGCAAGAGAATGCCATATACAAAAGAATGAATTACAGACATAAGTTGCTGGTATACTGGTAGCCTTTGAGTGGGAACGCTGCCGTAAATCATTCACTGTATATAACATGCCAGATTACTCTTTTAATTATTACCAAGAAAAATTGGTTATAACGCCTGCTGAAAATATTTTCATATCATAGTCTCAAGGTCACCAATATGAGGGACCCAGATACCGTCTTTTGCAGACTCAGGCCGATAAATCATTGAAAATTATTACGCGATGACAGAGCATTTTCAGTGCCGCTTTATTTAGCCTTCACGGCACTCGGTTCAGTGGTGCAGCAATTGTATGCATTAAAAATCGCGTCACGTGATGCCACTTTCATTGTGACTCAGTGAGCGAGAGACGAGAGACATGAACTAAGAGGAATAAGTGTACAAAGGCAGGGAGTTGGATATGGGGGGGAAAAAAGAAACAAATCTGTTGAAGCAGATCAGTTGTTGTGATGTGCTGAGACTGTTTATTATAAAAGTAACTTGCCAAACGGTGCGGTCACACTGATATAAGACCTGTAAATGTCACATTTTTTGTACACACTGGGTTTGAAGGGACAATTTAGGTTCATACTCAAATATAACAACTATCATTAAGGTGGACAAAGGCACATATTTTGTTTTATAAAATAATAATAACAAAAAAAAAAAACATCTCTAGCAGATTATTAGTGGATTCCTGTTCCATCTGGTGACTGGATAATGTTCTTTTTTACTACATTCCCTCTTACTTGACAACATCCTGGAAAGTAAATGTGGAAATAGGAAGTGCCATAATGATGGCAAAATTCAATTTCTTCTATAAAGAATGCAGTTATCAAATAAAAAAATCCCCTCTTTCAACTTCAGAATATTGAGTTAGTATGAATGAACGGTGAAAGGAGAATCTGGGGTGAAACAAGTTTCAAGAGTCCTGTAATGAAGCAGACAGCGGCTTTGCTGGATGGGGAAATCTTTTACTGATTTACTTGTAGGGTTACTTTGGGTCAGTAGTAATAGTGGTTTTCTGCTATCACTTTCCCCAAATGGCACTAACCTAACACAAAGTAAAAGAGGTGAAATCAAAGTATAAAAAAAAAACATTTTGTGTATTTAGCATTGACTGTTTTGTTTAAGCTTGAGCAAATGTATGGGGGTGTGTTTCACTTATACTGCTCATTAGAGCTGAATTGTAGGAAAAAAGGACACATTTTCTGTCTTTCATTATTTAACAACACAGCATAAAATGTCTTTATCACCCATTAATATCATAAAAACCTAAAAGAAAAGGGAAAATATACAACTCTGTGGTTTGAATATGTGAGTTTTGCTGCCAAAAGTTCCATTAAAGTGCAGGTAAATCAGCCAAGAGCCCGAGAGCACAAATTCAGTGACACCTTATGTTTATATCAATATAAGTGGAAAGAATCCAGCATCTAAATAATTGTGAGGTTCTTTTTTATCATCATCGCAGGGACTTGAGGAAACATTTGACTCAAATTTCGCTCACGCTCATCCATTTAGACCGATATTCTTGACCTTCCAACGCCATTTTGTGCATGCACAATGCATTTTCTTCAAAATAAGCACCAGTGACAACCGTGAACTCTCTTTAGCCTTAAAAGAAGAAAAATTGAAGAATGAAAGCAAAAATCTCAGTTTTTTGCTTTAAACCTTTCCTAAGGGTTAATTGTTAAGGAAAAAAAGCTTCTTTTTTTTTTGCTTTCCAACTGAAAAATAGGACTAAATAATCGTACCATCAAACCCATTTGCATTATAAAGCAAACCCTCATATTTTTTTTGCCATGCCAATTCTGGCACAACTGTTATTTCTTATTCAAACAGCTCCGGTTCAGATTTCATTCACGGATTTCTTTCAGTGACTACACATATTCAGTGAATTCAAACCATCTGAATAGGTCCTGCCATTACAGACATGTGGGAATACAAGCCGCACAATAAGTATGTGATGAATTTCAAATAAGAAAGGCAAATACATTTGTGTCTACATTATATGCGTATACATCCTGATATCCTGACTCAGTTGCACATTGATATCTCAGCATCGTCATACACAATTCACCACACTGGAGGGTAAAATGGGATGTTCCAGGAACCATGAAAGCATGAAAGGAGACCTTGACTTGAAAGAAGGTTGATATCAGAAGTTTGTTTGACAGTAGCATCAATGACAAAATTGCTCAACTGGCAGATGTAACGTGGCAAATTTGAACTAAAGTGAAGAAGTTTGAACGAAAACAAATGTGGCCCGAAAGCCGTCATGCAAGTGGCTTTGTGAATTTCAGTGAAATGTTTTTCTCTCAGCGTGAACCGCAGTAATCAATAAAATGTTAACATGAATACAGGAAAGCATTTTGAAATACACTTACCGAGAGGTGAACCCACACATGTGCCTCCATTAAGGCAGTAGTCTGTACAGTGGTTAACTTCACAGCGCTCCCCTGAAAAGTCAGGCCAGCAGTAGCACCTCCAGTCTCCCTTCTCATTGGCTAAGCAGCGGCCTCCATTCTCGCAGGGTGGGCGGCACAGTTCACCTTCAACACAGCAGAGCTCGAGTTACTTACTGTGTTCTAGAGCGGTGGTTCTCAGACTTTTTAAACCGAGTACCACCTGAGAAAATATTGAGCTCTGAAAGTAACTTCTCGTTATAGCCAACGTTAAAATACAGTCATGTAAAATAGGCCGAGCAAAGTCGGGACTTTTCACAGGAGGCAGATTTACATCATTTACTCTCTCATCGTCCTCTTTCTCACATATCTTTCAGGTTTCATTTTTTATATGCACTCTGGTCACACACCCCGGTATATACAGTAAAACAGTGTTTTGTGATTTTCCACCAAGTACCACAATGAGGACGCTCACGTACCACTGGTGGTACACATGCCACAGTTTGAGAACCATGGCTTTATCGCAAAGCGGCCGTGCCGCTAATGACACGCCGTTGTGGGTGTATGTAAGTGGATGAATATGAACAAGAACTTGGAGAACCTGACGTGCACCTTTAGTTTTACAAGAAAAAAGCTTTGAATTGAGACCTTCTTTTTTTATATATACCACTGACATTCTGACATGTCTTAATAAGAAAAGCACAGTTTCACTGATGGGATTTATCACGGTTCTGCAGAGAGAGATGACTGTGTGATAAAAGGCCAGCATGTAAAACACAAAGACCTGCTTTTAAATGTCAAAAAGCCCAACATAAAAAGGGGCCTCTTCGTCCTCACTCTCGCAGTGCTTACACATATTTGCATGTTTCCTGTTTAAATGAATCGACTGGCATATGCAGAGGACCCTATACAGTAGCACTGAATGGGCCTCACAGCTGCAAACGCAGCATGACATCTTCAGTGTTAAGCGAAGAGGAAGCTGAGAGTGATATGTCTGAGAGAGAGGATAATGACGAGGACATTTCTGGAGTGAGAGGATATATGTTTGAACTGACGCGTGATGTCGAGGTGCTACTGTGGAAAGAGAGAGACCAGAGAAACGCAGGCTCATCTCCGTGATGGAATCTTCACACTAGCCCTTCTAAATCGAATTCTAGTTAGTTTGCGCAGAAAGTCCGGTTGGTTTGGGGAGATGTGAGTAAAACTCTGATCTGCTTAAAACGTAGGTCTCGGTTTGCTTCAACTGAACCAAATGGAGGAAGCGGATTGCAACCCAGAGTATTGTGGGTAAAGTAGTAGATAGTAGTAGATAGTAATTCTGGTGGTGAATGGTAGGTTGGGTTGGAGTGGGTCGGTGCACTGAAAGACATCAACAAAAACTCAAAGCACAAGGAGGGCATAGTAGCCTCCAATAGGGAAAATGGATTTAAAAGTGCTCTTTTGATATTATAAGCAACATTTCAAGCAACAAATACATGACTAAAGTACTTAAATATGCTGACTTTTGAAGACAATCATTCAAGGCTGATGTGCTGTTTTGAGTGTCTCTTGTGATTTTTTTTTTTTAACCCCTTTTATTTAGCTACTGCATAATAAAGAGACTACAGAGAGCTACTTAGCTGTGGCATGTAGCTGTAAGAGTTGGCCTACCTGAGATGTTGACATCACTACAGGTACCGTTGACCAGCAGCTTTCCCTCTGGACAAGTACACGTGGCGCCCGTTGGGTTGAGCAGACACATGAAATCACAAGACATTCTGAGGCATGGATTTGATGCTGCGGAGGAAGAAGGAAGGACTAATGAAAATACAGACAAGGAGAATAATACGTCAGTAATTACAAACAAAATAAACGTGTTTATGAAAAGTGTGTTTGTCTCATCCACCCGAGTGAAGCTGTCTGTTTTGAATGGTATTATTTTCCTCAAGTGCAGAGAAACTTTGCGAGTCTCTCGTCTGAATAATCAGAGACGGTGGGGATTTGTCCCTGCTCATTGTTTATTTGAACAGCATCACCTTAAAGTGGTGTTTTGATTGAATCCAATAACACGGCAAGATGGTGGAGTGACTTCTGTGATTGTACTGTGTTTTTGCAGAAACATGCATACAGCCAGATAAGGATCTCACTGCACTGTGGACAGCTTTCAGATGATTGCGATGGACAGGATTATATCACATATTTATGTCCACCCCCTCAGTTAACCCGGCATACAAGAGTATCTTTCTTTTTAAATAAGATATAACAATATAGGGTCGCACCGTTGCCTCAAAACAAGGCAGGTTCTGAGCTTAAAACTTGGTTCTGCTGGGGAATCTATGTGAAGTTTGCATGTTCTCCTGCGTGGGTGTTCTCCTGCTCGCTTTCACAGTCCAGAGACACGCAGGTCAGATTAATTGGCAACTCTAAATTGCCTGTAGGTGTGAATGTGAGCATAAATAGTTGTTTGTCTCCATGTGTCAGCCCCGTGATGGACTGCAGGCCTGTGCAGTGTGTGCCTCGCCTCTTGCCCAGAGTGAGCTGGGAAAAGCTCCAGCCCCCATGACCCTCAAAAGGATAAGCTGTATATCTGATGGATCGGCAGAATAGGATATAATTATGTCTTCCTACTCTCTCACTTATTCATGGTTACAGTTTTGGTTCAGATTTCTAATACATGACATGGTGATGAAAGATGGAGGAGGAATGGATCTAAATGGTTGTTTGTCATGTCACATTTGCAGCACGTGCATCTGCCTTCTACACACTACACACTACCTGGCCGTTCCTAATAAGTTTCTGGGGAACAGAACAGCTGCAACTGAGAGACTGGTGAATACTGAGATATCTGACACTCTATCACCATTTAAACTATCCATGCACTATATTAAACAGTTGAACTTTGTGCTACGACAAGAGGGAAGTGAAAAACACAAGTACTGACTTGCTGTCTAAGGATTCACTTTGTGAACTGATCAATCAGAATGTTTGTATGTATTATCTAATAATTACGTATTATTTTAGTTAATTAAAAGTGTCATCATTGCTGTGATTGCGCGACAGTTTGTGCTGACGGACAAAATTCCAACGGTTTCTGAAAGCTGAGAGGTTGCACGTCAAATCCACCGCGTGGTTTTTACAGTAATTTCACTCGCGTTGTTTCAGGAATTCAGCCGCTGTTCAAATTTCAGATTTAACACGCAAAATCTAGTGTGTTTCTTAAAATAAAACGTTTTATTTTTCCTCATTTTAAACTGTTAATACAGTACTTTAACATGTAGTGAATTGTAATTAACTGCCAGATATTGAAAGTTATTCTGGAAAAATGGGCAAAAGCCCTCAGTTACAGTACATTTTCTAGCCCTTTTATGGTTGAAAATGTACTGTACAGGGATAACCCAGACAGACATTTTGAGGTTTGAGGCTTAGGTGTTAAAGGGTGAATATTAATTTAATTTCCCTCATTAAATGAGTGTTATTTGTTAAGAAATAGCATAATAGCAAATGGCAAATTTGCAAATGGGCTTGACGAAAGAAAAAGTTTGTGTGTGCTGTGTTTCTTAAAGTTTTTTTAAAAAGTTTTTATCACCAAAGAACTGCTGTCCTTCAACATCCAGACAGAAATTCACAAAGCAGATTTAAGGAGACTACCTTACTCCTACCTAATTTCCAAGTACGTTACTGTTGGCTTTTAACAACTCCTCTTGAAATGAACCTTGTACAGGTGCCTTTTTATATGTATATATATATATATATATATATATATATATATATATATATATATACATATACATATATATACACACACAGTTATATACAGTAGACCCTGTAAGCCAACCCTCTCTGTCTTAACCTCAGCAACAATGCAAATATGAATAAGTAATAATAGAGAAGGGCTCTTTATTATTACTTATTCTTTTGACAATGGAGAAGCTTTCAGGACAATATTATGTGAGTCTAATATGTGCTTACTTGCAGGACAATATTGGAATTGTGCTTTGCCTTGTATGTTTGTCCATGAGAGCCCTTATGTGGTGTAACATTTATTTTCACCTCCTCTTTGGTCACGCATAATATGTATATGTCATTGGTGATGGAAGAAAGAGACAGAGAACGATGAGAAAAAAGTGACAGATGCTAAAATACAACAACAACAAAAACCTTAATTCTAAGAAAAACATAAAGTAAAACGATAGCGAATACTCCTCAAAAACTGAAATGTGAAATAAAAGAATACAAAAAACTGTGTATTTCATCTCTGTTACTGCTCAAAAGATGCATATTCATTGGCAAGCACCTGCGACTTAATGCTAACTACTAAAAGGGATTATGAAGACAATTTACCATCTTGTTGTTTGTACCGATGGGAGATTAAAACATTTGTGGGTTTCTCCACCCCCAAACTGAGGAATTCCACAGACTGCTTGCCATACTTGTGGATCTTGAACACCTCATGTTTTAGTCCGGTACCATAGATGTAGTCTTCAAATAGATCGATCCTGTATGGTTGAGAGATCCCTGCGGTTCCAAGCAAAGCAAAGAAAGCAGATAACATCACTCTAACACATTTAGCCGATGTGGGATAATTAAAGAATTTACTTTTTTTCTTTTAACTGCCAGAGAGAGAGAGAGGAAAAACATGGTACGGGGGCAGATTGATCAGAACTTGCATTGCTCAGAAGTTTATCCTTCCGAGACAAACTAGTGGTGTAGTTGTTACAAAAAAGTTGAGTCAACTAAAGTGCAGCACTAATAGTGTACTTAGAAGTTGTGCTTTGTCTATCAGTCGACATTACCGTGTCTGTCACTGATTGTCACCAGAGGGTCTGAGCCATCCAATCTCATGCTCCCTATGTGTGAGAGCTCAGGATCAGCCCAGTACAAACGTTGGTTGAAATAATCAATGGCCAGGCCTGTGGGAGAATAAAGAAAGGAGATTTATTTACTAGACAAATTACACAGGGATCACCGTGGACTCTCTCGACACCTCCAGACCTTTATATTCATTTTTTTCTTTTTTGAACATTTACATTCAGTGTGCTCCTGTCAAATAAGCTTTATCAAATCTGCCGTTTTGTTGTGCGGCGCACGTTTGTGACGGCAGAGTTTAGGTACAATTTTCAAGTGGTGACTCACTTTTACCTTCTCCCAAATGCGTGACTGCGGTGATTGAGCACCTGGCTGCAGCATTTAAATAAGCTGCCGTTTTTCATCATTGATGAGTTTTGCTTTCCAAGACCAAGACAGAGGCATGGGTGCTCTGAATTAAAGAAGACCAAAGCAGCACTTAAAATAAATAAATAAATAAATAAATAAATAAGGAACTGCTAAGTGTCTCCCCACAGACATGCCAGCACGTTTTCGAGTGGCTGTTAATTATTCCTTTTACACCATTTTATACTTTATATCTTTAGTACCCCAGTAAATCTTTTTTTTTCCATAAGAGCTACATAATTAGGGAAATGTGCACCATGATGGCACTGACTGTACAATATGCACAATTTACAATGCATATGTGGTACACTATGTTACCAACCACAGTAGGAGTTCATGGGTATTAACCCTTAGTGCTCACGTGGCACAGATCTGTGCTTGGTAAATTGTAGTGGGTATAATGCACAACTCCTTATATGGACATCCTGGGTGTGTGTGTTAATAGGTCACAAGTGTCTTTCTATGTGTTATTGGTGATATAAATGAGCAATAATTGTGCAGAAGTCACAAAATAGCATTTTTTCTTATATTATTGTTAAAAAAAACAAAAAAAAACTGCTTTGAACTGTGACGTATTTCCAAACTTCACACATTTGGATTTTAAACATTCTGAGTACTCTGAGCCTCTGTATATACTCTGTTTATATAAAAGCAGCCGAAATGGTCTGTGTTGTCAGGGTTAACAGGAAAAACCATGCAGCAAAAATAGTCAAAACACCTTAATCTGATTAAATAAGGTAAAGTAACATCCCCTGTGTACCTATGATAGATAGATAAATGATAGAAAAATGTCATTGCTACATCGTAGCTTCAATTTATTTCCCCTATTGAACTGACACAACCATAAGGCAAATAAGTAATTTAAATATATGGCGGACATTTAAATTGTTAAGTTTAAGTTTTGCAAACACAGTTTATTACTGCTTAACTGAGAAGCACTTAAAGTCTGCAACAGAAGAACATTCAAAGGGTCATGTTGACAAAGTTTATATGCAATGTTGATGCATTGAATTGAATTGTGTTACTTGTGGTGTTTTACTCTGTAACCTTCACTTCTTCGACGACTTCAACTCATGAATGTGAAACACAGAATGCAGACAACAAAGGTTTCACTTTTTCAATTTTGTGTGCGAAAGTGCAATCAATGCTCTGCGGTTTTAATGGCAATTTAATAGTGATCTTTAAAAGAAATATCTACCAGTGGGTCTCCTGAGATTTTTGTCCAGAAGAACCCTCCGCAAGGATCCGTCCATCGCTGATTCCTCAATATGAGAGTGATCGCCGATTACACTCCAGTACATCATCCTGCAGTGAACAAAGACAAATACTGTACCCAAATATTGAACTCTCTGTAATACTACAACAGAGTATATCACCTGAAATAAGCCTGCATATAACAGTTGCTGTAACAGTAATAATAGTGTCAGTAATAGTGACATTACCACACTGAAGAACACTGAGGTTGATTGTTTTTACTTATAAGAATTTACTTTCAGACATGCCTAACAAACACACATATTGTCTGTGTTGTTGGGAGGCACCTGTGATGGAGCTGGTCTGAGTGAACATTGAGTCACAACAGGCAACATCAGTAATTAAACCACCTCCATTATCACCGTGGAATATATGGATTACTCCAGTAATCCATATAGTTAATTAATAATGTTCTCAGTATGGGCTTAAGTGAGTTAAGCAAACATGACGTTGTTTACATTTCTTCAATTACACCGTTTTATTGTGGAACATGACAATGGTCCTTATCTCAATATTTATGCTATCTATGTTATCTATGTTATGCTATTCATCTGTTATATCACAGATACACAGTATCTTAATGACCACCGGTGCACTGCTTCACACTGACGAATGAAATGCTTTAATTATAGAAGGAAAAGCAAATGAGTTTCATAAATCATTCATGTTGACATTTGACTTGATAGTCAATTATTAGCGTCCAGCCCGATTCCCAGGGTAAAGTAGGAAAAATAGTAACAACGAGCGAAATTTTGATCGTGCCTGCTTCTTGGTGCCAATGTTGTCAGGTGCAGGATTGAGCTGGTAAGAAAGTATGAGTGGAGCAACATTTGGGTGGATTTGAATTTGTAAAAACAGGTGTATATTACAGTTTTAAAAACTGAAAATGAAAACAACTATAGCAATGTTTTTATGTAAAAATGTCTCTGTAGGTTGGAAATTGTTGGCAGGAGAATAGTTTGTTTAGAGATTTTTGTGATTATTTTCATGGACCTCAGCACGAGTGTGCCTCTCTAGCAGGGGTGTCGCACCTGTGGGGGATGTGGGTGTTTTAACACCCACACTTTTCCCGGTGAGAGGGTTCAACACCCACACCTTTTCTGCAGTTTTTCCGCTGTTTTGCACAAACACCTTACGACAGTCGCTCTGTTACTCTGGCCGCTCTGTGTCTGCGCTCGAAGCGGCTGCCTACTCTCCCCCTCCCTCTCCTGTTGTTGCCACAAACATGACACCAGCTATGAGTGTGACCAGCTAATGATTGGTCTGTTGTGCCTTAAGTCCCGCCTCTCTCGGTGTGTTAAATTTATCGTTCAGCTCGTGCTGAGGAGGCGGGAACTAGCTAGGTTCATAGTTCACACACACTATAGAGTTTTGACTTATTTTCTGTTACTGTCAGTCACTTTTGGACATATGGAAGCCCGAAGTTGTCAATATTGATAATAAAAAAAGACATTATTTAATTATCATATCAACAATCTGTGTTAAATATCTATGAAATAATTGAGAAAATTGTTCTAACCCAATTTGGCATTCACATTCACAGATACAATTTTTATTTTATTAGTCATGTGTGTTCCAATTTTTTTAAGTCCATTTTTATTTCCTGTTAGTTTGTAGCTGTGTTTATTATTTTATACTGAGTGTGTTTTTATACTTTTCGAGTAGCACTCATTTAAATGGGAAGCTTTTTATATCTTGTAGTTTATACCTTTTGTACCCTTCTGTCATTGTATTCATCGTTTTTATTGTTTGGTCAAAAAATATATGTGAAAACATGTGAAGCCAACGTTATTAGGATGACAAAAGTTAATGAGTTTGTATAAATGAAGAATTAAGATTAAGATTCTCAATTTGAAGCCATGGTGACCCCAAACGCTTAGAAAAGACATAGCACATTGCCCAAACAGGACATGTATGTTAAAAAATAGTGAGCAGCAAGAGAGAAAAGTACACAACTCACCCTTTAGCGGGGTTGACGGCAATTGCGTATGGTTCTCCCGCAATGTCGGTAATCAAGCGGGTGCAATTTGGTCCCTTGAGCTGGCCCACATTTATGGAATATCGTAATTTAGTCCAGTGGGCTGTGTAATAGCTGAACCAGTGCATCCGAGAGTGATCAGTCCAATAAATGTTGCCTGTGATCCAGTCAGCAGAAATATCTCTTGGGCGCCGGAAGTCTGAACACTGCAACCAAACATAACCATAATGTCAGCTTCTCGACGAAAATGCAGATATTCATTTGAGTAATGGTGTAAGACAAACCAGCGAAACAGTGAGAAACAATTTCACATGTAAATTAACAACTTAATACATTGCCTTAAACTGACAACTGACGCTGCAAATGAACTGTTTTCTGTTTAGAGGATGTATGACCAGATTTTTCATTTTGACGCATAATAAACAAACAAAACTGCAGCTTTCATTCATGCTTTCACACACAGTGAGGATCGTAAATTACAAAATGCAACAGCGTGATGTTTAAAAGCCACAGATCAAATATACTTACAATGTTTCTGACATTTGCTTTAGTTTGTGTCCTGTCGAGAGCGTCTTTGTAAAAAATCCCCCCAGGGTTAAACTGGGTGGCCCAGATAAATTTCTGGTGGTGGAACAGAGAGTCCATTCCAATAATGCGGGCATTGTCCTCGATATGGGTGAGCAGTTTGTGACCGTGGCTCTGGTTAAATGGATATACAAAACTTCGGATTTCAGTGTCATTTGCCAGGTAGAGCAGTCGATCCTCTGGACCTGCTCAGCGATTAATCCATTTTATAAAAAGAGAGAGAACACAAAGGGAAAAATGGGCTAAATAAGGTTTAAGGACAGCACACACAAACACACAATGACATGTATTCAGTATGCATGAATTACACTTTCATATTCAACTTCAGAATCCTACCTTTGGCTATGCAGTTTCCATTGATTTCTTTGTAATTCCTGTCACATGAGCATTTGAATGATCCTTTAGTGTTTGTGCAGTAATGAGGGCAGGTGTCAAACTGCAGACATTCATTTATCTCTGGAAACAAAGACAAGGGTTTTTAAACAAATTTTTTTTTTTTATCCTTTTAAAATACATAGAATCATTATCCATATACCATAAATGTTATGTGTTTGGTCACGGACATTGGACAAAATAGATAGTTGCCAACCACCAGCAGGTGTCATGGACACATGTTCAATTAAAACATTTAATTATTGATGTTTACAATCTTGTCCTGGGTTTTAAAGTATTACATTTCTCTTACCATAGAAGCTATAATGTTCATTAACTGGGAAAACAAGAGCTAAATAAAAAGCAGAAATAATTTTCAGATCCATTGTATCAAATTTCAAATCAAAGTGTATTTCCTGTGACCAGACATACTCCATATTTTACGTTCGTATCATGTGGCAAAGAGAGATTAGCCTACAGCTCCTGTCCAGAGGTTTTTCAGGTGAGACTGGCAAGTTTCATTGCTGTGTTCAACGGCTTTATTTTGACATGCTTGACATAAAGTCACATTTAAAAAGAAAATAGATAAAAACACATCACTGGCCACATTTCCTGGTAAAAAAACAGGTCATACTATTGCAAAAGGCACTCCACTAAAGTCAATAAAGTCAATTTCGTCTTCTTAAGTGGAGTCACAGTTGTGATTCATTTTATATTGCATTTTTAGTAGTGATATAAAGTAGTAATAATGTAAGTAATTGTGCAGAAGTCACAAAATAGACAGTTTTTCTTTTGTTTTTGTTCATCAAGACGAGCCAAAGAAACTCTGAACTGTGACATATTTCTAATTTTCACAAATTAGATCCTATTTTTAACATTTTGAGTACTTTTTGCTCAGGTGTGTTTATACAGTTGGTGAACTGATTATTGTTTTTCTCTTTTGTTTACACTCTATATTGCACATTCTTATACCCTCTGTAAATACTGTATGTTTAACATATAAACAGGGGAAAATCATAAACATGATCATAGATTACCTTCACACTGGCCTGTGTTTTGGTTCCTTTTAAAGCCAGACTTGCAATGACATACGGCGTTACCATACGTCTGGTTGCAAATGGCATCTTCCCCACATGGATTGGTTTTCTTTCCACACACATCTCCACTCGAAACTACAAATAAAGACAGGAATTATATCAGGCACACAGACACACACACACATGCACACCAGCCCTCTGGATCCGATACACCTGCTGTGCTCTTCTTTTGATGTTCAAAAGCCAAAAGGACAACATCATCACCATCTTTCAGACCTCAAACATGTGCATACATGACTATTAAAACATCACATGTAAACTGTGGAGATTGTTATGCTCTCCACTGACATCGTGGTAACACGCCACACTTTTCATCTCTTCCGAACGCCGCCTTTGATCTGCTTATTCAAATTAGCCGGCGCTGCACTTACAGGTCTTGCAATCTTGCTCGTCTGAGCCACCGTCTCCGCAGTCGCTGAAGAGGTCGCACTGCAGCTGGATTGGGACGCAGCGCTGGTTGCTGCAGGTGAACTCTGTCTTCCCACATGGCCGAGGTCTTCCAGCCACCACCTCTGCTTTGCACACAGCGTCAGTTGAAAAAAGAGAGAGGGAAAAAAAAGAACTCATACCTTAACAACATTTTAAAATTGTAGCAGCTGTGATTAGTGGTAGAGGAGGTTGTCTTTCAACTCGAGGTGAGTGGGTTCAATCCCCTACCCCTGGGCAAGATATTTAACCCCAAGATGCTCCTGAGGGCTATGCTAGCAGCATGTGAATGTGTACGATAGATGTGTGATTAAATAAAAATCGCTGCACATAAATGCCCTGCATAAATGTGTGAATGGAAAACATTAAGTGTAAACACAATACATACCATTTATTACAGCATACCATTGGGGACGCCCAACAATATTTTCAGGGACCGGTATAGAAACAACTGAAACAAAGTGTGTATAAATACAACTCACCTTCCCGATGATTTAGTGGTTTAGTGTAGCCTATTGCTACATATTATGCAGAGCAGAGCGGACTTGGTGCGCGAGAATCATCTGTAGCGATAAGCCCATATTTTAAGTAGGAATCCGGATAATATCGATTAAATGCAGCTTTCTTTTTCTTGGAGGTCAAATGCTCCTCTTCTTCTTCTTCTTCTGTCTCCTCCTTGGGTCTTTTTCCCTTTCCAAAGAAGCTCTCCAAAGATGTTTGTTTTTCACTGATTTTTGCTAGCTTGTAAGCTAAATTTTTGTGTTTTTTCAAAATAAAAGATCTTTCAGACTCTGATAATAAATAAATCTGTGGCCTGGTAGTTGGGGACTTCTGCAGTAAATTACTTATTAAGCCATCTGCATGGGGAGAGACCCCAGAGAACCGTCTTAACATTAACACAAGTAAAAACAATGAAGTGTTTGACATACAAAACCAGCACAACAGAGGGAAGGAAGGAAAGGAACAAAATGATGGAGAGGAAGATGAAGGGGGAAAAATGAGATTACACCAAGACTGAAGAGATGGATGGAGGAAAGGAGCATACAATGGTGAAAAGTAATGGAGTGAGGTAAGAGATGGATAGGTGGAATAATGGAATAAGAGAGGGAAATGAATGGAGGATAGATGGAATGAAAGAGTGAAAGATGAGGGAAGTGATTTGTCCCTTTCTTCTCTGTCTGCTGTGTGTGATTGTTCACAGTATGTGTAAAGGGAACATGACGGGACACTATATGCCTTAGGAATGGTGACCCTAAGAGAAAATTACCAAAACTTCTTCCGCTCTTGGGCCCACTATCCGCGAAAAAAAAGATTAAATCCCCCTTTTTACACACACCTCATTAATTTTGAAGACACTTTCCCTGAACATTGTTCACATATTACATAGTGATGCTTAACTGCACATGTAGTTGATGTAAAAAAAAAAGAGAGAAAGTCACTCTTTCATTTAACTATTAAACTTAAAGACATTACATTACAGGACTTTGTTATCGGGCAAAACTAACAGTGGTCATGGGTTGCCAGGTTCTACCCCATTTAATGTAGCAGGCTTAGACGATGTATCTACCTCCTATAGATGTACCTTTGTGGGTCAAGGACAAGCATAAAAGTGTGATTCTCAAATAATAGAACTAGACTCGATAGCAGTTTTTTTTTTTCTTTTGCACATGAGTGCATTTTGTGCTCACCACACTCTTCTTCATCCGAGTTGTCACCACAGTCATCCACCTTGTTGCAGACTTGGTCCATGCGCAGACACACGTGATCATTTCTGCAACGGAATTGCCTGGTGGGAGGGCAGGGTAGTTTTGCTGTGAATGAAAACACACACAAAAAAACTAAAGGCCGCGTCTAAGAAGACAGCTGCTTTAAATCTAGCATGAACTGACAATGAACTATTCAGTCTTGGATGATAACAACGTAGTCCAAGGAAAACCCTGAGAGAGCACAATATCAACCCACCACACATGTCCATGTCTTCATCAGAGTTATCTCCACAATCATCCTTGCCGTCACACACCCATGTGTGGAGTTTGCACAAAGTGTTGTTGCAAATGAATTCATCAGCTCGGCAGAAGAAAGCACCTGCGATTACACACATGCAGACTTTTAGACGCAGAAGATATGATACAAAGCCTGTGTGCACGATTAGGTTCTCTGATATATTTTTACCTACAGATCGTGGCAGCTACAGATTTTTCGAGGCATGTTTTTCCTTTATTTAATTTCAAATACCTCATTCTCATCATCATCAATCAATCCTCTACTTCTTTAATCAATGGTTAAAGAGGTAAGGGATGGTATGGTAATATAATATTATTGCACAGTCTTATATTTTAAATTAAATGCTCTGAAATGGCTGTCAATTATATTTGAAATGGTGTTAACTTTTATCTTTGCTTCTATCGAGGGTGAATTGCTATAGTTATGTTTTGTATTGAAAATAGATTTTCTTTCCATCCGTCTGTCCTTCCGTCCTCCAATATCATTTTGCCTGCAAGTCCACACTCAAACGCACCCTGATTGCAGTTCTCCTCATCACTGTGGTCCATGCAGTCCAGCACGTCATCGCAGCGCCAGCGTCGGGGGATACAGTGAGCACGATTCAGGCACAGAAATTCATCTTCTCTGCACTCCTTCACACAGCCAATCTGTCAACAAACACTCATTGTCAACAATCAAAACTGGTGACGGTTAGCCGTGATTTCACGCGCAATCAAAGAAACTTTAAGTACACGCTACATTGTCAGATAAGCAGCGCCTCACTATTGAAACACTATCCCTTTTTGGAAAATACTATACGTGGAAACATAGAACAAAACACAGAAATAAAAAGAGGGGGTAAAAAAGACAACAACCAGGAACATACATACACAGGTTAAAGCATTATCGGAATTTGATTAAGGAAACTGCAGGGAAAAACAGCAGCGTATTGGTTAGTCTCACAAGCAGGTGATGCATAGCATTGCCCTGATGGATGCAGACCAAATTCACCTGCTAAGTTGTGCTCGATGAGCTTAACTGAGCACATCTTAGGAGGCGGGCATGCCGAAACTTCTCAACTTAAAATGCTTCTTTGAGTCGTGTGAGGCTACACTGACCTCATCTGAGCCATCCAGACAGTTGTCATGTCCATCACACCGCAGGGTGGCTGACACGCACCCTCCACTGGCACACACATACTCGTTCACAGAACACGAAGGGATTACTGGAGAAGGGCAAAGTAAGTCAGTCAGTGACATTTCCTCCTTATTTGTCAGTCACACAGAAATCGCTCAAGTGAGACTCTTCAGTTTTTGACCCTTGTGGACGCCACACTGGTGTAATGTAAAAATAAAATGTGGCTAAACATGAAATTATGTCTATTTTGCCCAAAAGGTTTATAATGTGAAGTGTTCGCCGCTGAGACAATAAGGTGCTTTTACAGTACTTCACAATCAGTAATCAACAATGAAACTCAATAGAGCAATTAAGCAGAGCTTAGGCCATTTTACTGTTCCACAAAATTACCCCATATTGAATTGCAGAACATTTTCAATGTCTGCAATTAGCATGGATGTACATGGACCAGACTCAAGTCATTTCCGATAATCAGCCCCGTTATTGTACCATTTTTTTATCCTACAAGTCAAATAAATGGATGGGTTGACCACTTTCAAAACCAATTTCTACTGCGATTATATGTATGATGATAACAACCAGCGCTTAACATATAATGGATTCATGTCCATGCAATATAGGTTTCTCTCTTTTGAATTTCAATGACAGAGTTGATCCAGGAACATTTGCATATTTGTCCTTTGGCTCTGACTCTGTTTAGGATAGCAATTACTGCCCCTGTTAAGCTGAATATTTACTGACGCATAATACATACTGTACCTTTCCAAGCTATCGACCTTTTCATTCACTTTTAGTGAAAAAAAAATAAAAACGATGCAAAAATGTCTGAATTGAAAGACCTTCACACTCCAAACTGGAATGGACATATTTTAATTATATGCTTCTCCAAACCAGTCCAGGTGCAAGAAATAAAGTCACTTCCTTACAATGGTTATGGTGTTCAACAATGGCCAGAAAAGAAACATTATCACCACATCATGCTATTTCATATTAGCTTTGTTACAGTCAGCTTATGAACCGTTGAGGGATAAAAAATGAGTTTTGGGAGTTCAAAGTAATCATTGTGTCAAATTATTAGAAATTGCCTCAAGGTGTTTCTAATTTATGCTGCAGTCAAATTTTCATTTGAGTTTAAACTTTAATAAGTCACCATACTTTTTATTTGTTGGACATTTTTTTTTAACCTATTTTGAACGTTCTAAAACTGCCACTTTCATCCATCAGCCGACTACACCGCTTTCTCCCTCGCGGACATGGAATGTGCTGCAAAACATAATTTCACTAGAAACACCTTTTTAAACACCTTCAAATGTGTTTTATGGAGTGCTGTGAAAGAAACATGTTGTTTTACACAGCCTTTTTGAGGGGTCCGGATTAAGGATCGTGTTGATATGGCTTGTATACTTCCGCACTTTACTTTATTATATCTCTCTCTTTTTTTTACTCTCCTTTAACTACTTCCCTTTAGCTTTTATATTCTGCTGTGAGTCTAACATCTGAAATTGTTTTCTCTATGTAACTATCTTGACCAGGACTCCCTGGAAGAAGAGATCTTGTATCTCAAAAGCACCTTCCAGGCTAAATAAAGGATAAAAGATAATATGCTGACCCTTTGCTGTGACATTATAGCCATGTGCATCTTGTATGCTTAACCCTTAGTGCTCACGCTGCCACCCTCGGTAAATTGCCGTGGGAATAATACACAATTCCTTATATGGACATCCTGGGGAATGTGTGTTTATAGGTCACAAAACATGTTTTTCGTCTTCTCATGTGTTGTTGAGTCAAATTTTATATCGCATATACATTAAAAAAAATAACAGGATTAGTGGTAATTGTGCAGAAGTGACAAAATAAACAGAATTTATCATATTTTTGGTCATAAAAACGAGCCAAGCAAACAACAACAACAAATTCTATCAAATTTTTTTTTTTTAAATTGCGAATTGTTTTTGTTTATATAATTTCATTGAATTGCTTAGTTTGTGCTGGGGAAAAAAAAATACATACATGACATATTGCACATCATTATAGCCTCTGTAAATAAGTATATACATGAAAGCAGCCTAAATGCTCTGTGTTCTAAGGGTTCAATTACGGTTGGGGATGTGGTTAAAACAAAAAACCTGAAGGCCTGAAGTCCAGGGAACTCTCTGCAGTTATTTGTATTAAAACTGTCAGATCAGGACAAGTGCATAACAATACACAATGGCTGTAATATCTTGATCAAAAATAAATCTGCAACACAGATGTGTTTCACAATTTCAAGGTCATTAAATGTGCACCTGTTGCCTGGCAGCTTTTCTCATCTTCCCCCATCTTGCAGTCTTCTTGGCCGTCACACAGCCACTTCAGCGAGATGCAGAGGTTGTTGTGACACCTAAACTGGTCATCTGCACAGTGTGCCTCACAGGCTCTCTGTAAACAAAAACAGCAAAACAAAAAAATATATAAACACATCAAAGAATAGGAAACAAGCTTCATTCATCCCCACCGTTATGCTTTAACGGACGATGGCTACTGTGAATAAAAAATGTTAATAATTGCGTTATATTCTAAAAATGCCCAAACTATCTCTCCTCAAGCCATATTACTGCACTGACCCAGAAAGCTAGTACTCGGGGAGAGGGTTAAATAAAGAGTTAATTAGGTTTACGCTGCTTTGCATGGAGAGGGATTATATATAAAAATTGCTTTGCAAGTGTGGAACAGAGCAACATGAAGAAGAGTAATGAATCATAATAACAAGGCTTTGTCCTTGAATTATACAATACACTGAATCATCTCTCGTCATTTCTGTAGGAAACCTGCAAAATCTCCTTACGCTGTACAATACATGATAATGGCTCTCATATGTGAATTTCTTCATATATAATTACACAAAAGTGCATTGTGTGACTTGTTGGGTATCTCTTCTCTCCATAATGTTGACTATGTACAGTGCCTTGAGATAATCTATGTTGTGATTAGGTGCTATACAATGAATTGAATTGAATTGAATTGAATTGAATTTCTTTGTTATGTGCCTCATTGGCAGCATTGGTGTGGCTTTATGAATACAAATCTCAAACACTGGCCTCATCTGAATTATCCGGGCAGTCGTAGTCCCCATCACAGCGGAAACGGGAGGAGATGCAGTCGCCATTGGCACAGGCAAAATCCTTGTGGTTGCATGTGACTGGCTCTGAGTGGAGAGAAGCACAAAAGATACAGAATAAAAAACAAACAAAATACTTTTTCCAGCATCACAAAGAACAATCAGACATCTTCAGGTTATTTGCCAAATTGTTCTGCGTTTACGATCACATGCTCATGCAGTGGCAAAAACCATGGTTTCAACTAAAAGCATAATTCTGTATAAGAAGTGGAGTATTCTGCAGATGAAATCCATATGTGAATATATATCTATTACGACTGGAGGGGAGCAATGCGCTCTCTAAAGCCAAAAATCGTTCAAAAGGAGTTTAACTGTCCCACAGGACAATATTAGGACGCAGCTAAACAGCTGCATCAGATCCACTGTCTGGGTCCTCCCTGTGTTATCATGGACTGTTCGCTAACTCAAGGGTGAGTATAATGAGCTGCACTGCAACGGAGACTCCCAGCAGGCATTGCAACACTACAGTATGAATTCTAGCCTCTCCCCTGTTTGTTGGTCCACCTGCTTCATTATTTGCAGTCTAACACTTGACTAACTTTCATTTGCATTTTAAGTGAGATGGATTAAACGGCTGCTCTTCATCCTTGTATTTATTTAAAAGGTACATTTTGTATTGTTTTAAACTGAATTTTGTTTTTACTTGGCTTTAATTCATCTGTTAGACTGTTCCATAATTTAATGTTTAAGTTGTTCTGACCCTTTTAAATTATAATAATAGCTATGGGATATAAACATCTGATAAATCACATAAGAGATGCATAAAACATATAAGAACAATAGGCATGCACGCACACTGACATGTTATATAGGCAGGCAATTACATACATACTGTATACGTACACATGCAAGCAACTGTCAAGCATCAAAGAAGTGAAAGACGTCTTTTTTCCTCTAAGAGTGATGACTAATATCTAAATAAAAGGCAACTTTACGAAACAGCACAGGCAATAAGAGGATGCTTTAAAAAGAGCAAAGTGAGTCTAGCTGATGGGATAGTGGAAGAACAAGGAAATTTGTGCGTGTCTGAGAAAGAGCTGTGGTGGCGGGAGGGGCAGTCAGGTGTCTTCAGTGAAGTCAAAATAGCTTCATCGCTTCTATGAGGGAGTGAAGCCGAAAGAAAGCAAATGGAGCCAGGTACTCACTGCAGTGCTCCTCGTCTGAGTTGTCTCCACAGTCATTCTGACTGTCACACCTCCAGTGGTCTGGGATGCAGTTGTTATTCTTGCAGCGGAATTCATGTGGTCCACAGGTCTTTTCATCTTTTTCAACAGGAGCAAACAAACACGGAGATGAAAATGGCTTCAAAGAGCATGAATATTAATGGCGTGCAAGCGATCATATTTTGTATGTGTAATCATCGTTTCCTCGGGGTTTTGCTGAGCAAGTCTGACGCCGAGTTCAAAACACAGTCTGTACTCAAGAGGCTAACGCGCCCTAAGATGAAATACCTGACTTTGCTACCAATCATCTTCACTTTTTCAGAATTTATGACAGGAAGTGGGTGAGATTTCTAAGAAAGCATCTAAAGAAAATTTCGGGGAGAAAAAAAACAACAAACAAACAAACACTACACATACTGAATCATTTGATGCTGTTGTTACAGACTGAGCCCAAACTTATTGTTTATTCCTGTGAGCACTAACAACTACCAAATAAAGTGAGGAGATATCTTTATTTTAAAATGTCCACTCTGTGTGACAAAAGTGTTACCGCTTTAACACTTAAGGTGAGTTACGATGAACTGATGACCAGATTATATTTGCTCCAGCAACGTTTCCATCGTTTGGGTTTTCAAAGTCAAACTGGGAGCTTCTGATTAAAGTCATCTCCATGTCGATTACATCAGGGGTAATGGCCGAGGAATTAATGCTATCACTTGGGAAAGTGTCAAAAAAGCGCAGGTTGGCAGATTGTGCTTGAATCTCATTCTAACATGACAGCAGAGGATCAGAAGGGGAAGCTGAGTGCAATGACAGAGGAGACAAGGAAGCAATTCATTAGAAAACCGGCTCCGTCACCACGTGAAGAATGTGATATGGGGGGGGTAATATTTCCTTGCTTGGACAGAGATCATTAAGGTGCTAACAAGCAAAACTTTGCGGAACAGTCTGAGGTAATTCAAAGTGAAATATCTGCAAAGCCACAATATCTCTTCTGTTCTCTGAAGTGTTGAAAGCATTTAGATGATGAATTATTGGTAAACACTACTGTTAATGCAGTTTGAGGGGCAGGAGTCAAACATCAGTTAACTGCACAAAGTTAAAGATATTATTTGACCTCTGATAAATTCAAGGTAACAAAAAAGAATCGTCTTTCATCGTGCCGATGTGTCCTTGGGCAAGACACCATTCACACTTTGCACACGTTGCTCCCGGCAACGTGAAAGATGAGTGATTTGCACATAGATGTGTGAAGCAGCTTTGTGTGGTCATCGAGACTTGAAAATATAAATACAGACCACTTACATCTAGCTAATTTTACTTCAAACTGAATGGTGAAGTTGGTGTTGAGGCTGTTGGTCCAACAGCTTCATTTCTCAGTGAAAATTTGAAAGGCTTGATTGTGTCACTGCAACATTAAAACCACACACGCTCCAGGTGAAGTGTGAGAAACGTGTGCTTTCTAGAAAAACAAAAGGTTTCATGGTTCTTTACCTATGGCTTTCACCTTAAACGGTTGCCACTGAGGAGAAACTCAATTTGATTGTGATTGTGTTTGGAAATGAAAATGAGTGGAGTGATTACGCTGAGCTCACTATGGTGACAGGGACAGCTGAGTCCAGTAAAATCATTTGGATAACTTCAGTTTAACTGATTTGATGTTTTTTTTATATTTTTATATTGTTTTTATATTATTATTATTATTATTATAATATTAATATTATATATATATATATGTGTATGTATACACATAAATATATATTTATATTTTATATTATATTTTTATTATATTTATTTTAATTTTATATTAATAGTATTAGTTGTATTAATTTGTAGCTGATTGACTGAGGTTTGATTTATCATTATTGAGTGGGCTTCAACAACTCACCACAATTAGCCTCATCAGAACCGTCTGCACAGTCAGGGTCCTCGTCACAAACCCAGAGTTTGGATATGCAGTGCATAGACGCTTTGCACTGGAACTGGTCTGGGGAGCAGGTGCTTTCAGCTGCAGGCAAAGAGACAGATGGCGTGTGGCAAAGAGAAATGCAGTCCAAATCAACACGTAAGAAGACATTTGGGTTGGTAGAAAATAACCTGAAGATTTAAGCTTGCATAGAACTATTGTAATATAACAGACAATAGAAAAAAGCAATGCCTTTTTCATTGTTTCATTACAGAGAGGGTGCCATAGTTGCATGTTATGAAAGCCTTACATTGTTTCAGATAGCATTTTAATACCAGTGATCCTTTCAAAAGTGTATTCAAAACCACATCCAATCATGTTCCAAGTCTAAGAAGGGGAGAAGTAATTAGCCTTATTTTAATTAAAGCTGATATTAAAGTTGCCTGCATTGTCGTCGGCCACTTTCGTCCCTCTTGCAATCACATGCAAGACAAATGCAGCAGCCTGAAAGCTTTGAATGGGGTGTTATATTCTGATGAGTTACATCATGGCAGAGAAAATCTGCTCTTGTCCTCCGTGTGATTCAGCGCTTAATCCCCTTTCGGAGGCACGGGCTATAACATGGGTTGCCTTTAGAATACTTAATGAAGACAAAGTGATGTTAGCATCACATACTCTGTCTGAGCACAGAAGTAAATTAACCACTGCAACAAAACACAACTTAGGTGATTTGTCGTCATCAGTTAAATTATATGATAAAAAAAAAAGAAGCAAAAATCTTAAAATAGTGACCTTTGCTTGCAACCAAGGACCAGACTGATCAAGCACAAGATATATTCATTGGATTTCTGGTCTAAAAGCTCATCAAAGCCATTTCTAATACCACCGGTCTGAAAGTAATAATGCAGAGCCTTACGGCAGTCGGTTTCATCCTCTCCATCCCCACAGTCATCCTGACCATTGCAGCGAAGGTTAAGAGGGATGCATTTCTGTTTCCTGGTGCACTTGAACTGTCCTGATAGACAGATGTATGTCTCTAAAAGAGAAAATGGGTATGGAAAGTGGGAGGTAAAATAAAAAAAAAGAACTGAATTGAGTCCAAATAACAACGCCTCTATTTGAAATATACTGAACAGTACTGACTATACACACAGCATCACGCAAGTATCACATTTGGAAATTGAACAAAAAGCGTAATATTCAGAAGAAATACGAAAATGTTGGGACTTTTCATTGGTGAAGCCTCAGAATTTTTTTTGCTTATTTTAACCATAAAAGGGCCAGAAAATGTCCCGTAAATAAGTGCTTTTACCCATTTTTCCAGAATATCTTTCAATATCTGGCAGTTATTTACAATTTACTGCATGTTAAAATGGTGTATTAACAATTTAACAAAAAGTCGTATTTAGAAAAACACACTGGGCACGTTAAATTTGAAATGTAGACAGTATAAAACATATTTAAAATAACATTTGTTTGACTTTTTGTATCAGTGTCTGATTCTCTGGCTCCCTGCAACAGCACGAGTGAAATTACCGTAATAACCACATGTTGCAACTAATCAGCTTTCAGAGACAGCTGGAATTTTTCCGATAGCACAAACCGCTGCGTACTTACGTTAACGCAAAGCAGCAGCAGCAACAAAGAACGGCAGACACAAAACTGACAACAGTGACGTTTATTTTTGATCCTTACCGCAGTTTGCTTCATCTGAATTGTCGCCACAGTCGTTCTCTCCGTCACAGATAAAGGGAGGAAGCGCACAAAGGCCAGTGCCACACTGAAAACGCCCCGGCTGACATTTGAATTCCGCTGTTGAGAACAAAATCATAAGAGTGTGTATGCTACATATACTAAAAGAAGAGTCAAGATTTAAAATTAATGAGAGGCAAAGACGGCAAGCTCAGGTTCCATTGATTCCAATTTCCAATTCAATGTTGACAACCTTCGCGGCTAACAAGAAAAACAGAGGCAGGCTTCTGGTTATAACTACGCTTAAGCCAACCTCGGAATAAAATAGCACTCACGACAGTCAGCAGGTTCGTCTGATCCATCCCCACAGTCATCCACAGTGTCACATTTCCACCAGAAAGGGATACACTCATCTGTCCCACAGCGAAACTATTTGTGCCACAGAAAATAATAAGAGAAAGAATGAATACTTCCCTGTCCATTAAAGCTACAATGTTCTTTTTCCAAACCAAATCAATCAATTTTTTTGTTGTTGTTGTACAAACTTCACTACCTATCAGAAGTGGGAAGCAAATTAGACTGAAGACGTTTCCCTTCAGGGGCAAAGCACGGAGCAACAGCGTGTTCAAAACTACATTTACATGTACAAAGGTAGAGAAATGCATCTCACCTGACTTGAGGTGCAGTTGGACAGGCAGGTCTTATTGTCAGCAGCCAAGTAAAAATTAGTAGGACAGGCACATCTGTGTCCTCCACCAGGAGACAGAAGACACAGGTGGCTGCACCCTCCATTTGCAATCTGACACTGGTGCTTGGGTACTGCACAGAAGGACAGGAGTACATGCCTGAGTTCAAACTGAATTACACAAATCATTTACTTCTTAAAAGTGTATTAGAGGCCAATGACCACAAATCTGCATGGGAGGATTGGAATGAAGCAGCAGATGGACTTCATACCTTCAGGCTGGCGTAGGGAGTGGTAGACCTTGATGGATTTGATGGCTTGCCAGGAATTGAGGAGCTCCATCCCCTGAGAGCCAGTTGTCTTATGAGCACGTCGCAGTGATTTCGACTTCCCATCCGTCCAATAGACAAAGTCCTCAAACAAAGTCAGAGCCATTACCCCTTGGATGTGATCGTAGGACACTGGAGATGGACAAACAGTCACATTCAGTTTGACTAAATATCGCAGTCAAGCTACTGGTGCATGCAAAACAGTGAGGACATTTCTTTGGGGATTTGTCACAACATCAAATCGCAACAAACGTCTACGTTAGGAAAACGACGTCAGTGGCCTTGCAAATATTGAGTAGTACATGGACAGCATGTCGTAGGAGAAAAGGTCAAATCATTCCTTTACACTTTGGTCTTACCTTTGCGTCTCTGTGTACCATCCATGTTGGCAAACAGGATGTGGTTGTCATCGGCCCAGTAAAGCCTTTTGTTGGTATAGTCAATGGTGAGAGCAGTGGGGCTATAGATCTCTGTGTCAATGATAACCGTTTGCCCTCCTCCATCCATGCCGATACGTCCAATGTGAGGGGGGTCACAGCAGTCCACCCAGAATACATACCTGGTGACAAGTTACACACAGTTTATGTACAAAAATCATGTGAATACTGTCACAAGATTCCTCAGATTAGAGCGTTGGTGGATTCAAGGCTAAGCATTTGAAAAAAAAAAAAAAAAGTATTGTTTCTGTGTTGTTTGTGAATCAGTTCTCATTATGAAAATAATCGTCTTAAGCTATACAGTGAATAATAATATGCTTACCCTGTCTGGGGATCCAGAGCCAAATCTGTGGGATTCTTGAGGCTAGAACTGATAAGGATGGTGGGGTAGAGTCCATTGGATTTGGACACCTCCATTGTTTTCCTTTCCACATCACACCAGTACAGATTTTTTCCGATCCAATCCACTGCCAATGCACTGGGCACTGCTGTTCTGTGGACTATCTAGTGAGGCAAGGGCAGGATTTTGAAGTGTTTTGAATTCTTTCAGACTGATGAATGTCAGCAAATATTTTTTCAGTAGTAAATGAGAACATGTAAAAGGTACAGGTCTTTCTCTGTAAGGCGTGATCACCTACAAACATCACAAAGGAAGTGACTCACATCATGATGCATCACCTACATAAACTGAAACCTTTTCTTTTCGTTGTATTCACATCCAGAACTAAAATGAAAGCTCTTGTGATGAGTGGGACAGCTTTCTTTAAGATCTGAATTTGTGTTGCCATGGTAACCTCCACTCTATCAGATGAACTGTAATTTGCTCTCAAACTCACTCCCTTTTTGATTTAAATAAATCCAAATCTTGAATCTTAATGGAACAGTAGCACACATTTCTGAAGCAGATAATAATAGCTTGCTATCGCTTGCAACTAAAAACATACAGTACACCAAATTATTGCTATTCAAGCACACTAACTTACTTACTTTTCCCCACTGTCAAATGAGATTTGTCTGGCAACGTGGAATTCCATAATAATACATTAAATAAAAAAGAAAATGGAAAAAAAATTGGAAATTATGAAAGGTCTCCAGCAATATCATCATCTAGTTTTTGGGTTCGCTAAAGCAGTTTAAAAATGATCACTGTGCCAGCTGGCAGATACAACCATTGCCTTACAAACTCCTTTTACGATGAATGAATAACCAAATTAATACAATAAAAAATAAATAAAAAACCCAGAGGCATACACAATCTCTCATTATGGAGCATTATGTGCTTTGGGGAGCTTTTCTATCATCATTTGCAAATATAATGAATAATATAAGAATATAAATATTCTACACAGTATATGGTCCTGGAAAAAAAGCATTAAGCACTTTATCCATAGTATCACAACATTGCTTAACTCATATGCAACTAAAGGGCAACATGAAATGTTGATTTCTGAATAGAGTTTATTAAAAAATAAAGAGCATTCCGAGAGAGTACGCTTTCATAATTCAGTTTTTCTTAAGCGTGCAGTTGAGAAAACGTTTAATTATCTTGTTTTGAGATATCTATATTCTATGCTTCCCAAGCTCTCCGTACTAATATGGCAAGTCTTAGCCAATTGTGCCATGTATCAGTGACTCTTTAAAAGAACATAATGTGTGAAACTCCTGATCTGTCTCCCAGAGAGTTTGTCCTCTTGCTAAGCTGTGGCATTGGCTCAAAAGGAGACTGTGAAAGTAATTGAGCTGAATGAGCTTAATGCCCTCATACACCAGTGCTAATGAGATGTAGGATGGAGAACCATCAGGTGCCTCGCTAATGTCCCAGAGTCCCCAGTGTCTGGCTCTGATACGATGACTCAGACAAACTTGATGCAGCTTTGTACTGAATTATTATGCTCGTTTTACGTGTAATTATTTAGAGGCCAGTGGTGATCATTCAACAAAGAAGCATACGCACACAAGAAAAGTACAAAAGTGAATGCATTTTGTTTATCTAAGTAAAAATCGCCAGCTTAATGTGTTGCAGGAGAAAAAAAAAAGCAAAGAATCCAAGGCACCATATGGCACATCTACACAGAGACTAAATTGTGTGTTACCTTGAGGTCGCTCCCATTGAGGCGCATTCTGTTGATTTTCCGACCACTTGGCCTTGTTGAGTCCACCCAATAAATAAATTCTTTCTTGTAGTCAAAGTCTATGTGGATGATGTTGTTGAGACCCTGGGAATTACAACAGAGGGAGACAACATAAGAATTACATTTTTTGGTGCGATGTCCTCGGTCCAATTATTACAATTATAGCATTTTATACAAATATGATTCTTCTCTTTCTTCTTTATCTTTTCAAGATATAAAATGTAGCTTGCATTTTCATCCCACCTTATGTAACCTATTGCTCAGTGTATGCACATTGTTTAAAGGAATACCCGTCCCTCTACGCGTGGGTCTAAAAAATGCGGAATTAGCGCTACAGTTTCACGCCTCAGACCAAGTGTCACTGGTGGTCACATAACAAAGAAAAGAATGAAGATATTTCGCAAACTCAGGGGAAACTGAGGTTCGGAAGCACAATTTTTCAAAAATACTACCCCTATTCTAGTAATATAAAGCTAAATGCAAATCGGTGAAGTATTCCTTTAAATGATCTATGAACGAGATTGACTAGAGGACAAGATAACATTAATAACACAACCTGAAACAAAGCAAGCTCAAACACACACAAGATATAGATGACAAGCAAACTATTTAACAAAAATAACAGGACTTCGGTCGAGTATCCCCCCCCCCCACGAGTGGAGCAAAAGTGGACGCCAGCGAGTGATTTATGCACAGTACATTATCAATATGTCAAATTTAAAATAACATTAATCAGGCACACCAGAAACACTGATATCACATTGATAACTGAGGTTGAATTCAGTAGAGCGGAAACAATTACTCGATGAATCGATAATTAATCGATTACTAAGTTAATCGACAACTATTTGGACAATCGATTGATCGGTTCAAAGCTTTTTTCATGATTAAAACAAGATTTTCGATAGTTTAAGCTTCTTAAATGTGAGTATTTTCTTCATTTCTTTGCTCTGGATTAAAAGTCAATCATTTTGGTTTGTGGACAAAACAAGACATTTGAGAACATCATCATTTCCAGGTTTGATGAACTCCGATCAACATTTTTTAAGATTTTCTGATATTTTATGGACTGAACGATTAATCGAGAAAATAATCGACAGATTAATCGATTAGAAAATAATCGTTAGTTGCAGCTCTACAATTCAGTGATTATGAATGTCTGCACGTGAGCGGAATGTGAAACATAAAACAACAAGCTCAGCTTTTACAGTATCAGCGCAGTTGATTTAGCTGCTTTCCCCACAGAGCCCACTGTCTTCCCAGATATGCAGTGTTTGAAGAGCCAGTGGAGAGCGAATCAAAGTCGTATCAAAGTGGAAGAGTGAGGCCCTTCGTTCCTCTGTCATGCTCACAGGACCCCACTGTCAGTCAGACAAAGCTGCTCGCCAAACAAGTGCCCCTACCCTGCTGTCTGTCACTGTAGGTGCTGAGAAAGGATGTCAGATATTCTGACAGACAAAATGAGACATCTTCATCAGATCATCAACGCCCTCACAGGCGGGCGCCAAAGTGTCCTGGGGGAACCTTTTCCCAACTACAAACATCAGCTGCACAGATGAAACCTGCACGCCACTTTGATCTAGATCTACTGTATGTTATTTTCTATTCACTTTCCCCAAATCAACCAGAAACCCAAGCAGCTATGAAAATGAATCAAAAGCAACTGAACGGAGAGCTCTTGCTAATTCTACAACAATACTTGCTTACTTGTATATGTAACGTAAATTCATTAATGAAAGAATCAATTATTGTTAGACCTCATAATCATGCTTTTATAAGAGCCAGAAAGTGAAGTATCACCTCTGTTTATAATATTTAACTCTGTGGGAGAACATAAATTCCAAAAACACACCACATTAGTTTAAATAATGCATTGGAGTGATGCAATATTTTGAGTCACTTGTGTTTGGGGTGGGAGAACAATATTAAGCCAGGAATCCGATAAGTGCAGTTTTCTATATTTTCATGAATGTATAATTTTAAAAATGGGAGGTAACGGGGTTGCTAGGTGATGTGAAGTTAGTTGCTGCTAAAATGGAGACAGGAGAGTGACTTGTGGCCGCTAAAAGCACAGATAGGGAGAGTGAAGAGGACACTGTAGGAAACCCCTTGGTAGTGTTACAGTAAATCACAGATAACCATTTATGATAATCAGCAGGCAGATTCAAGCATTGCCCAGAGCAGCTGTGATGAGACCTAGGAATGATTAAAATAGCTTTTCCATGGGGTCCTCAACAGGGTGATTCTGATCTCTGCCAGCCAGAATGGCCTCTTTACTCTGCCCATACGGTGGGGGTAGGGAAATTATGATGGACATTAGATATCTCATTGAATGCAGGACACCACTTTACATAAGCTTGAGCACCCTTTCCAGTTTCAATCACAAGTACTGAGGAGTAGTCTCGTGCACATACACAGATTTCTTTATTAATGCTACTGTATATATCCCTTTTTCTGCATTGCACATAACTCATGGCTGCTCAGGGAAATAGATTGTGCGTGTGCATCATTCATGAATGTGCAGGTGAATCAGGTGCACTCAGGAACAAGACGGCAACCAATGATAGATTTTTTTGGCAGTGTGTTAACACTAGTGTGTTAAAGCATGAAACTCATACATTAGTTCTACTCTAGTATTAACTGTAGCCATTAGAAAATCATTATCATATCATTATAGAAAGCCATGATTTGAATCTATATGTATGATTATTGTCCATCCGTGTTTTGTAATACAAAGCTATGTATTTACAACGTGTTTGCTTTTTCCTTTGCACGATTTCTTCCACACATGGAGCAGATGGACATGATCATGCTAGCAACAAAGGTGATTAAAAAAAAGGAGAATAAAGGAGGAGGAAGAAGTTTCAGAAGGAGGCAGTAATGCAACATTATGGATGTAATATCTGCGTGAAGCAGAGGGGATCAAATATTAAACACAAGATGAAAACAAGATGGCAGTTTGATTGACATGCTGTTAATGCAGTCACATGTCACACTGACGATGACGCGAGCATCGCCTACAGTACCTGTTTCAAGATGGTGTAATTTGAACCGTCCACACTCAGCTTCCGTATCTCATGGTGGTCTGCCATAATGAGAAAGGGCTCTTCGGCTGAAATGGGCAACATATGGGGCATTAGAGGACATGTGACACACACACCTACAAGTTGAAGTGCCGCACTTTGCCGCGTCGACAGAGCCAGACTGACCTGACAGAGCTTTACATGTATTGGGACTGCGCTCCAAGGCTTCGTAACCGTCCACACACAAGCACTTGTACGAGCCGTAAGTGTTGATGCAGCGCTGGCTACAGGGAAGTGTGGTGGAGCATTCATCAATGTCCACACATGTCTTCCCGTCATCCTTCAGGTGGAAACCAGGCCAGCACTTACACTGATCATAAACACACAGCAGATGAAGAGTTTATTCATTCACCAAGCGATTATCATGGACTGAAAAACAAATAATTCAAGGTTCTACGTTCTACTTGTCAACAACTTCAAACAGCTTCTAACTGACTAATTGATTTATTAATGTTGGATGTTTTTGTTGTTTGTTTTTCAGAGGAAGCACAACACATTTCTTGTGCGGCGACAGAGAAAGTCTATTCTGTTCCGTTGTATTCTCTTCTATATTTTTGTGTTGTCAAAGCTGTGATACACACACACACACACAGCAGCATAGCTCAAAAGTCCCATCACACTTCACTGACCAAGGCCCCCCAAAATAACTAAAAGTGCTTGTATCAGCGTATCAGCTGCTGTGGACCCAGTGCAAATCCCTTTTTTATCCAGCATTATAACCTTGAGGACCTTTGCTGCTGGTCTCCTGGTTCAGGATGAGTTAAGGGTCTACATTGATGTGCTCTCTGTCCAGCTTTGCTCCTTTCATGACTGGAAAGAGGTTTCTGACACTTTTAGCTTTCAGACACTTTTCTGGTGCGGTAAACACCACCTTGTATGGAAGAATAGGAGTGTAACCTCCAGGGATGGAGGCAATAACGACCATGGAATGGCCACCTGAACACTCCAGCAGATGTGGCCTTGACCTGGATTAAACCCTTGTATCATATGCCACCATTACCAGGCACGGCACAACCTCACGGCTCAGCCACGGAGCTCAGACGTTTGTTGGCATATCATTTATACTCCCCCTACAGCATTCAAGGTTATTCAAAAACTGAGGAGACTAAATGTATGTATGCTCCCACCCATCTTTATCCGTTTAATGATGTGAGACGTTAGGCTCGATTCATTATTGGTCATTAATCATTCATGTCCACACTATAACTAATATAGGCTCCACATTTTGTCTGCCACTGAATTGGAAATTATGTTCACGCTGAGAACTAGTGGTCAGTGAAATCTCTAAATCATAATCTCACTCTGTGGTTATAAACACCAATCAGCCACATCATTAAAAGCCAGGTACCAATTTTAATGTTGTGGCTGCTGTTTTATACTCACACAGACACAGACGCACATTTAATCTTGAATAATATGATGCAAGGCGCACTGTTTGATGTGAGACAAATCTGTGAGCAACACTGTGCAGTGGCTGAACGGATTTGCATAGGGGAGCGAATCTGACGTTACTGGCTTATCTGTTGTTTTAGATTTTTTTCTCCCGCTGTTATCTTCCATTAGCACTTATAGTGTAGCTAGTTTAACCTTTAGATGGATGAGTAAGACTTTATAAAATAACCGTAGCAAACCAGGAGGAAAACCCTCAGGTAGCGTTCACTTACCTTGTATCCAACAGTAAGATCTTGGCAGTCCTGTGTGCACCCGCTGACCCTTCGATTCAGGCATTCGTTCACATTGCAGTTCTTCTCATCCGACTGGTCTCCACAGTCGTTTTTCCCATCACACAGATTCCCCTCAGAAATGCAGCGTCCGTTGGAACACATGAAGAAGGAGCCATTGCACAGGCTGCCTGAAAAGAGCAAGACAACGACATTCACGATTCCTCAACTAAGTTGGGGAACATTTTTTGACCTGACAGTGGATTTTGACGGATTAATCCCTTTCAGGAACGCTTGTTGTAGCACCTTTTGTTTCCACCATATGTCCCCATCAGTTTCCTGGGGAAGTGGTGCTGCTTGTGACACTGATGAAAAGATTCCAGCTGTGAGCCAAACAGCAGTCTTACCTGCTGCCAGACATTTGAGGTTTAGAGGCAGTTCGTCAGAGTGGTCGGGACAGTCTGCGTGGCCGTCACACTCCCACTGAGAACTGAGAAGACAGCGGCCGTCCCTGCAGCGGAATTCCTCAGATCCACAGGAGCGATAGACTAAAGAAAGAGAGAGAGAGAGATACAGACATTTTTTTTATCAAGTCACACTCGGCTTGGCAACATTACTTGAGTAGAATTAAGCACCAATACTGGAAACAAGGCCATATTTTTGTCTTCATTCTCCAACAAAACACCTCAATAGTGTCAGAAAAACATAGTTTACTGACTCTCTGCGCTTTGGGTAAAGCGTGTTCCTTTTAGTTGAGACGTCAAATATCGTTAATGTTTAAATAAATCCATTTACAGTAGGGGGAAGAGAGTGAGACAAAGCTACTTGCCACATTCCACTGACTCATCAGATCCGTCTCCACAGTCGTCGTCATGGTCACAGACAAATCGCTGGGGGATACACGCCTTGTTGCGGCAGCGAAATGAGCTGCCATCACATGTGTTGTTGGGCGCTAATGTATGAAAGGAGGTAGGTTTAAGTGCTAATCAATGATTTTTTTTTTTTACAATACAATCAGTATGTCAGGCAACATTAGTACATTCACCTTATGCTTATCCACATATGAGGCTACAAAACCTATTATCTATTATTTCCCTCTTTTCTTTGGCTGAATTACACTTTGCAGAGACTATTTGTACTGTGTGAGTTTTATGATCTACGAGCTAATATTTTATGTTAATGTAGTTTAAGGTTACACAAGGACAATACCATGTCAGTGTGGAGCATTTTATTCTGGGACTTAACACTTAAATGTTATAACTGTAATGAGCTTGTCAGTGTTTTTGAACAAGAAGGCAGAGTTTACCACAGCCAGCTGCAGAGAGTTCATCACTCCCATCAGGGCAGTCCCTCTCGCCATCACAGAGCCAGCGTTTCGGAACACAGGCATATGACCCAGGGCAGCTGAACAGCCCTGGAGCACATGTCACTGAGCCTGAGAGGAGGAACACAGGACCACATGCTCTACTTTCAAAAGCCAAAGAATAAAGCACAGAGGGAACAAGCGCAAAATATGTTTGGATGGTACCTCTTGTCAGTGAATACTTAAGCACTTCTTCTGGAGTAACTTAATTTGTCTTCCTTTTTTGTCTCCATCAGTTTCAGTACGACACATAACGGCCACACATTTATGAGCAACAATTATCAGCTCAAATGTTGAATGTGAGTAATAATCTCCTTCAATTTAGGACTTGACTGCACTGGGAAATAAAGGTAAACACACTAGTACAGTAATGTGTGTCAAGCGAATGTGCATATCATGTTTTTGACTGGAATTGTGCTTCATAAACCTTTGGGCAATTTCATTAATATTTTCTTGACACTTCATTACAATCCAATTACACAAGCAGTGTTCACAGTGATTCTTGTCTCTTTATTGTGGTTGGATTCTCTTTGTTTTATTGTAGTATTCATTACATACACACATCTCATTTGCCAATTGAAATGGCTGTGCCTCTTGGGTCTAAGTGATGAAAAATCTATTTGCCTCAGTGCCCACTCCAGTCATCAGAAATGCAGTTTCCTTTGTTGTCTAATTAAGATTGTTTCATCTCTTTTTTTTTATTAATTTCCAGCTCTGCTAGAGGGACAGTCAAATGTAATAATGCAGATGTGACCTTTTAGAACAACAGTGGATTCCTTGTGTCATCTGAAAGGCCACTCACCACAGATCTGGACGCTCTCATCAAGGCCGTCCTCACAGTCGTTCTCCCCGTCACACAGCCATTGTTTGGCAATGCATTTGTTCTTTGAGCAGGCAAACTGATTCCACAGGCATGATGAGTCTGCAAGGGGCAGCGGAATTTAAATTCCATAAATCAAACAAACGTACGGCGGACAAAACAATGAAAGCAGCGCACCGCATTGAGGTGGCTCCTAATTGTTTCCAATTGCTTATTTTTTTCCACCTTAATTTTTCTGCTTAGTGACACACACACAAGTATAGCTGTCACATCAAAGAGTGGAGAAAGTATTTTTCTTCTTCCTTTTTGTCTAACATAAAGGCATTGTGATATATGTTTCCAGTTATTAGTTAATAACTTTAAATTGTAAAGCTCTAGGGGTGATATGAAACAGTTGGATATCAACTAAAAGAGCACTCCACTGATCACTGTGCGAAAGCTATTGTGTAAAATGTTCATAATCTGGGCTGAGTTTAGCGCCAAGGAGCCACCCACTCTCCCTGGAGAACTGTTCTTTCCCTTGATGTCATGCCTGCCAGAGCTTTGATGAGATGTTGAGAGAGGGAAGGGAGGATGTGCACTTCAGGTCAGACCACAGTGCAAGAAATTATGGATCCTACTGAGGGTGGTGGGGGCAGGGATTGGGATGAGGCATCTTGCACACTGCATCACTTTCCTTCCTGTCATAATTTGTACATCACGCCAGCTTTGTGTGCACAAATGATGTATGATATGTCGATGAGATAAAAGAAAAGTGGCTAAAACTAGAAACAGTGATTATATTGCGTTTCTTTCGAGATACGAGATTTACACTTCAAACACAAACAGCTGCTTAAAGTGTATAGCGAAAAGCAGGTCCCCAGCACATTAATGTATCACAGAGAGCCTTTCATGACTCATTTTCAATAGTGTTTCACATAGTTGAAACGCATTGTGAAGTGACAAATGACTATTTTGTCTAATCGGGTGTGGAATGGGAAATTTCTGAAATGTAATGACATTTTCCTCAAACCACTTTGTCTTTGCAGTCAGATTAAAAGTGGCTGGAGCTTTTTATATGATAATTAAAGCAGAGAAAGGGGGAATATTGTCTACTTGTCCTGAAAAACTATTCAGAACATCTCAAAGAACTGAGTGATGATTCACATCAGTTGTGATATAAGCACATTTGAAGCACACAATGTCGGAAACAGGCAAATTACAGACCTGCAAGCATCTTTGCCAATATAAAAACAAGTATGTCTCATTTTGTGTAGTCTTTAGTCCTTAATGGGAACCAAACTGGTTTAAAGGCAAAAATACCATCTACATAAATCTATGATCCTGCGCTTGTTGCAGAGCAGTGATTTGAGCTGGCAATGGTAACACAATGATTTTGAAAGAATACATACGATTCATTTTAATCATCTAAAAACGGTGAATCGGCTCTTGCTAACGGACACCGATTATGATTAGCCAAGAAAATAGCAAGGGCAAGATGATGCTATGAAGATCTTCAACCAACACTAAGCTATGCGTGTATGTGACGGGATATGAATGCATTGCAATACTCCTGATCTGCACACAGATGGCACCACTAACTACTACTTTATTACTAACTCTTTTACACCAAAAATATGTATATTGTAAAAAAAAAAATAAAACAAAAGAGACCCAGAAGAAAAGGGCAATTGACTGCTTTTCCATGGCAAGTAGAGGAGTTTGACTCTGTTTTTTTTCCCTCTCGAGTGACTCATATTCAATGTCACAAATTCTCCGTAAACAGCCAATGCAGTGAAGCAGAAGTGCAACACACAACAGGAAAAAGCACCGTGGAGAGCAATGACAGTATCACAGTGGTAACACTCTTTTATCTCCCACATCAGTCCCTCTTTCAAACTCAGCTGCAACTGAGCGATTTCAGATCACTTCTTGAACTGTGCACATCGTAACGTCACGCTACTACCAAAATAAATTAGTCGATGCGGAAATACCTCACTCACCCAGGCGTCATGTTTACATTTCTGTGGATCAGAGCCAGAGCTGATAAAAAAAAAAAACAACCCCACATCTCTTGTAGAGTCATTTGTTCCAGGAATGAATGCAGATTGTGTTTATTTCAATTGCAGCAAAGGCGAGGTGTTGGGGGATTTTTTTGGACCAAAGGGGACTGTTTTGTGTGTGTGAGTTTTTTATTGTATTTGTTACCTCTTTATGATCTTTTCTGGCATAAACACTAAACTTGTCAGGACCATTAGTCCTCATGGAGACCAAAACCTGGTCCTGAGGCTGAAGCTCAATTCTGAGGAACTGGTTCAAGGAATACTTGTTTGAATGACACTGTTTACATTCAGGGAATGATGTCATGTCCCCTGACGAGTGGGTCTAAAAAGTGCAGTTTCAAGCCTTGGACCAAGGCTTGGACCAGGTCTCACTGGTGGGCACGTAACAAAATAAAGAATCAAGATATTCCTTGAAACTGAGGTTGGGAAGCACAATTTTTCAAAAATACTACAAAGCTAAATGCAAATTGGTGAAGTATTCCTTTAAGTTTAGCCAAGATTTGAATTGTGGTTAGGTTAAGGTTAGGATTAACTGGTTATGGTTAAGGTAAGGGTTAACGCTTTGTTTAGGCTGTCCAAAGGAATTGTAGTCAACACTAGTCCTTAAAAGGACAGCTGTGTGAACCTGTGTGTATGTGTGTGCAATAATACAAGACTGATCTGCAAACAGATGACAGCACTAACTACCTAATGACTTCTTACAGTTTAAGCAGTTAGACCACACAGTCAATGGCAGAGTGATGCAAGTAGGCTGCCAGCTTCAAAATAGACGGTGCGTGTTTCCAGTGTGAGTGAACGACTTTGTCAGCTCTTATTATCTTGTGCATGTGTGTGGGACAGTGATTAAGTTCTCCGATCAACCTAAATAAAAACATCCAGTCAATTTTGCTTAGATACTGGGTTAAATGACATATGGACGGGTGTGTGAGAGAGCTGTTGGTCTTGAGGACAAATTATATCAAGCCATATCGGGACTTAATTACAGTCCTGTTTAAAAGCAGCAATCTCGACTTTGTCATGGTGGCTTCTGCATACATTAGCATGGATCAAGGCGAAGGGGAGTGCACAATTTATATTATTACCCTTTCAGTGATGGCTCATTAATTAATTCTTACACTGAGACTTCTGTATATTATAATTCATTGAGATAAGTTGAGAAAATGTGCACCTACGACAGCCTTACTTTGAATTCAGCGACGCACACTTGAGAAATCTCAAACGCACAATAAGCGGGAGGAAAACAGAGCGAGAAGAAATTGCCTTGTGGCATGAAAAACAATCAAGTGTCCTTCTGTCCCCTCATATACTGTATGCAATATTTGTTGCAGACCGATTTAAATGACAAATGCATTCCAACAAATAGCTTCTTGTTATTGGAAAATAAATATCCTTCCAACCACTGACAGTATATGTTAGAGGCAAACACCTCATCTATTTCTGCCAGTTAGAAAATAAAACATAATTTCAGTTCATTGTGTTGAAGCTCTTCCATGTGAGGTAGGATTTGTTGACTTACCACACTGGAATTCATCCGCACCGTCTTCGCAGTCTTTTTGGCCGTCACACAGCCAAACACTGGAGATGCAGTTCCCGCTTGGGCATGCAAAGTGGCCTTCCTCGCACTTTTGACCATGGGAAACTGGGATAAGCAACAAAACGGAGTCAGTCCACTGGGCATTTGCGATGATTGAGGTCTTAATCTGACACTAAGCTCTCGGAATCTGCTATTCCATTGTCCTAATCATCTCTGAAAATGAGATGTGTCCTAAGTCTTTTCTAATTGAAGCTGACTTCCTTAATCTGCCGCTGGATGTGCAGGCAAAAACGTGTGTTAACTCACCCTGGCAGTTGGTCTCATCAACATAGTCACCGCAGTCGTTGGCGCCGTCACAGATCCACGAGGGGTGGATGCACAGCGAGGTGGTGTTGCAGCTAATGAATTCTTTCTCTTTCACCCCCAGCTTGTAAAAGTGTGAGCAGTCGGTGTGGTCTGAATACAAAGCACAGCGCCACAATAATTGTCTTGTCACAATGGCCTTAAAGGTGGCAGAGAGACCGATGGTGGGTCACATTCAACGTAATCCGAGTGATTAACACACATCCAAGGTACTGGATTGGGATTTTTATGTCTACATTTTTATGATCAATGCAAAGCAAAGACTTACTGCAGTTTTTTTCATCCGAGGCGTCGGCACAGTCAATGACCTGGTTACACCAGGCTGAGCTGGGTACACAGCTCCCATCTTTGCACGATGATTCTGATGAGCCACAGGTGACATCTTGGGGAGAGAATTAGCATTTCAAAACGATAAGAGGATAGAAAGAGCACTCAGAGACAGTTAACAGGTACAGCTCATAACAATACTTAGGACCTCTTTCTGGGGGCAGTGAAAATTAGCTCCAGGTTGAAATCTGCCACAGGAAAAAAAAAGGGTTTGTGATGAGTTGCAGTAATTGCAGTTGGACTGCCTGTGCTGTAAAAATTGCTTGACTGTCATGACCCTCTTAGTGCTGTGCAAGAGCAATTCACACTTAATATGCATAGGGGGCTTCTTGATTCTGTTGTTCATTTACAGGCGACTGCACAATGGTTCTGGTCATTTCACCTCTCTGCATTTTATTATCAGCATATAACATAACACTATAATTAAATGTTACAGAGTTATCTGTAATAGAAAAAGTTAGTGTTGATGCCCCATTAAAAGGAAATTGCAAGGTTGAAGATGACACACCACACTGCGATAAACTCCTCCTCCTTGAAATTGCAGAATGAAGGTCCACATTAATTATGGGAACAATACCGTTCGGAATCTATACACATTATTGTTTTTCCCACTTTCACACATAAGAGGGTTAAAATAAACACAGCTATTCCTTTTCCAAGACTATTTTACTCTTAAGGCTCAAACAAAACCTGTACTTTGAAGGCTCTACAAAGACATTTTTAGGGTGTAGGTTTGGAGTGTCTTTGATTAGTGCACTCTTTATGATCTTGGGCATCATTAGACAGCGAAGGCTTAGCACAGCATGTGGCGTAACGCGCTGTATTAGTATGAGCATTAGTGTGGCTGGATCCTGCCCTCGGAGGCAGAACGGATTGAACAGGAGATCAAACGGATGCGACTCACTAGTACAGAAAGCTTCATCAGAATTATCCCCACAGTCATCGATCCCGTCGCAGAAGCGACTGTTGGCCACACATCGCTGGTTGTAGCACGGCCTGAAACCCTTCCGACAGCTTCTGTTGTCTGAACAGATTGGATTGCACGAATGTTATTAGAGCCACAAATATCAATGACAGACAACAATCAGGAGCTACACTTTTTTACATACTCTCTCTCTCTCTCTATATACAGTATATGACAGTATAGAGTTGTGATGTGTCTCTTACCACAGTACTGCATCTTTTCATCTGATTTATCTTTGCAGTGGGCTACTCCATCACAGGTTAGCTGGTAGTTGATGCACTCTCCGTTCCCACACTCATATTCAGTGTGGATGTTGCAGGAGGAATTTTCTGCTGTAGAAGAAGACGACGGTGATGGATTGTGATGATGATGAAGAACCACAACTGTCAAAGTGAATCTCAGACTCCATACATACAGGTGAGCTCAGTGGCTACATTTCAATGCGCTGAACATTCACCCCAGCGAACCACGTTTGTGTCGAGATTTGTCAACGCCATAAACGCCAACAAATCCCACCTGCACTTTAAACTAAGGGGAAGATGATGTAGGACACGTGATAATTGTGAGATTTTATCTATATCTAATTCCATTTCGATCTATACATCAACACTGAGCTATGGGTGAGTTTCAAACCCCATCGCCGATACCACATCTACAAATAACTGCAGCTTTAACAATTTGAAAACATGAAACTTTTGTTTCCCTGTGCTGGCAATTAATGGATGCAATATGTGGCTAAGAGCCTGCTGTCCTCGACTGTGACACCGAGACTAGCATCCAGCTCTTCTGAGTTACTAGCCATGATAATTCTGGCCAAACCTCATCTCAACAGCTCCTCCCACCTTATGTTGTATATCCTCACACTGCACATTAGATTCAAACAGCAATGTGTCACATTAGGACTTCTTTCTACTTGTGACTTCAGGCAAGTAATTGTGACAAACGTCCTACTCTGCTCAGCTGTGTTTTCTGCTCTCTACTTAAATGTAAAGTAGTGCTGCATGATAGCAGCATTTTCCTGAGCGGTATCAACTATGACTCCTCCAATCATTACAGATTCAGTGCTTGGTCAAAGAAGTGACGGCAGCTGGTCAATGCCTTCCTGTTTGTGTGGTTATGTACAAAGGGATAAATTCTGAGCTGTCAAATGGCACAGATAATATCTTACTTTGAGTGAGTGCGTGTGTGTGTGTGTGTGTGTGTGTGTAAGTCAGGGTACAGTATGCATATCAATGTAGAAAATGACTTTCAAAATAACAAGTCCATAAAAAGGGGCCATTAAAATCAATACCTGGTAGCGAGAATGCTCAATGGGTTAGAAGATTTGACCTCCATAAAATCGGATGTGAAGCCGCTCATTACTTACACACGCATCTGTTGTTGTCCAACAGTACACGCTCTCCGCGGCAAGTGCAGTTGACCCTCCCATACGGGGTGAGAAGACAAAGGTCACCGCAGCCTCCGTTCATGTGTCGACATGGGGACAGCTCACCTTTATCAACAAATCAATTGGAATTAGAATCATTAGAATGCGTCTTGTTTAAATTCCGTCAACTGGCATAATGCTGGACGTGCTATTCTGAAGTGAATACTCGAATAGAATTTAGTGATTTAGTGAAGGACACGCTGAATCTGAATGAAAGTTCCCTCTTTTTGAATCTAAAACCAAATTTGATCTTTGTTTTTAATGGGTTGGATCAGTGGTTTTCAAACTTTATACCAAGTACCACCTGAGAGAATACTGAGCTCTCAAAGTAACACCATTATCGCCAACGTTAAAAAATACAGTGCTGTAATAGACTTTTCACAGGAGACAGATTTATTCCCATTAAGATAATTCGCTCTCCCATCATCCTCCTCTTTCACACATAATACTTCACACACTGGAACAGTGAAAATTAGATTGAGATGGAGCGAGAGACTCTAAGGTGACTCTAATTATTATTATTTCTTTATTATTATTGTTGTTTTGCTATTTGTTTCATTTTCTATGCACTCCTCACTACTCACACACCACGTTCTATACAGTAGAACAGTATTTCTGATTTTCCTTCCTATGATAAACTTAGTTAGAGATAAGATAGAAACATCTTGACACAATATGCAAAGGCATTACATTGGTGGTTATTCCAGTTAATGAATACAAGGCAGAGGAATCAATATTCTCCCAAAAACTGGTGCTTACATGGTGTATAGGCTTATTTAGCGGAATATATTTGCTATTGACTTTTAATCTAAAAGATAATTTGTGGTAAACAACATGGATAAAAGGGCAGTTGTGACTGTGGTAAATGCGCTGTACTTATTTTAAATGCAGACAGGTATCCTCACGGACAAGCAACAAATGTATTACATTGTGAGATATTTTGTCTTTCTCTGCCTGAGGTGCTGTGTACAAAAGCCGGCTGTAGCTCAATGGGATTCAAAATTGAACTAAACTGAATTGCCAAATATCATAAAAGAAAAAAAAGGAAGTGCTTGTCCAGCCCTGAGAAAAATGGAATTAGAGATGCTTAGTAACAACACACAGTCTCATTTGTAAAACGCTGAGTTGAGACCCTCGTTATTACCTGCCCTCTTCTATGAGACTCTAAGACGAGAAGCTCTTCTAAACCACTTGTATGGTTATTTATAGCGGGAATATTCATGAAAATGCAATAAAATGAATGATCAAACTCAGCATTGCTGGTCATTGCACATTACGCTGTAGACTTCCAGCTATGCCCGCGCACCTCATAGGATTTGATTATTTCTCATAACGAGATAAACGAGGAATAGCATGGCTCTCGGCATCCGAGTCCAACCACTGGGACACTGAAGCCCACTTCCCTTTGTCCTAGTTGGAAATTAACTTTATATGGCGCTTAGGAGGCTCCCTTTACAACATAGGTCACCATTTTATTAATTACCTATGAAACTTTAGTTTCCAGCCATTTTAAATAAGACTATTAATTTATCACACTGTTTTGTACACTAACATTAAACCCCCTTTTGAATTACTTTGCTTTTGGTACTAGGCTGATATCATAAAGCATATGATTATAACAAATTGTTAATCGTACATGACTGATCTGACAATTTCTAATTTACATTACATTACATGTCATTTAGCAGACGCTTTTATCCAAAGCGACTTACAATAAGTGCATTTAAATTTGGGTACAAATAAGAGCTAGAAGTAAGTAAGAGCTTCAATTTACTTTATACATTTAAATTAGAAATATAATAGATCGCAAATATTGATTGTGCAGTGGGCCTTGTCAATAAGGCAGTTCCTAAACAGGCACCTGCAGTATAAAGGTATCAGTTTGACTGATTTTACAGTTATTTGTATTTATACTTTACAATTGATGGTATTATTAGATCTTTGGTACAGCAAAATCAATGTGTGAGTAGTGCTGTATCTAGCTGCCATTTTATATTCAGGAGCATCAGATAAATGCCAGAGGGACGACCAAAAAAAAGAAGAAGCTCCGATACACAAATCTATTTTCATTTGTCACAGTTTTTCTCTCATCATTTTTGGGATTTTTTTTATATATATAAAAAAGCGATGTAAAACTACACTACACTGCTTTTTGTAAGCGGCCAAGCACCATCTTTTTAATCAGTGTCTCGAATTTTTTCATAAAAAGGCTTTTTATGAAATTTGTTTTGTAAAAATACTAATTCTAAGATTTACTGAGAACAGAAGTTATTAAATAAATCTAGTGGCGAGTACAATTTATGTACAGTAACACACTCTTTTTTAACATGTTTAAACACATTATGAACACGCAGGTCTTTACAAACACATGCACACCAAATGTCAAGGTGGTGACATACTCACAGTTATTTGTATCTCTGGACACAGCTATAATTCCCATGGGTTGATGGGGTATATCGGCTCGCAGTACTTTGGTGTCCCCGCCTGTGTGTTTGTTCGATCGCAGCACAGACCTATGGGCCCAATCCGACCAGTAAATAAAATCTGCATAGATGGCCAACCCATAGAAGTTTCCAGGTCCTGATTTGACAATGACCTGAAATTGTAGAGCAGAGATTTTTGATGTTCAATAAGTGAACGCAGACATTTCACAGTCTGCATATTTTCACTTCCACTCACAAACCAATCAAGTGTCTCTTTGACATCTGGCCAGAGACAGCACAGGCAGAATTGTTGAATAAATGTGAAGGAATAACATTTAAACCCATGCAGCAACATCCACCACCTCACTCACGACTGCTTAACCCAGATGTTGGAGAAGTAAATGACAGTGTCAATGGCAGGGAGGTAGGAATCCATCAAATCCCTCCTTGTGGGACTCTCTAGGCTTGGGGAGGTTCAGGGCTTCCAGTGGCTCTGTAGTCTAAGCCATTAGTGGGACAGGCTCGTAAGCAGCATCACATTAGCCCTGTGCCATACTGGGATTAATAGGACAGGTGTTGATTAAAGGAGCCCAGCGTGTGGAAGCAACAAATGGCCATCAGGCAAGTGAGAGACAGACAGAGAGAGGGAGAGAATGTGAGGGACACGCCAGATGGTTTAGGATGGAACATATTGATAGAAAATTAGATTTGGGACACATTACGTTTACAGCCAGGAACAAATTACTTTCATTCCCGGCTTGTGTTTTTGGTAAACGTGAACACACAGTGTTTCATTCATTCTTATCATTCGTATCACTCTTTTACTACTCCACAACATCCAAAGGTGGTACTTGAAAAATGTGACAGCTCTCAATTTATATTCCCTTCTCTTTATGGTTAAAAATGACATCTTGTCCAGGTTTAACATGCCGACATATTCCCTTTTAATGCACTGTTACGCTGCTTTCAATATTGACATGAATTCCCACTCCCAAAATGGCACAGGGATGATTCATGTCATGGATTTAATTCTTCTGTCACCACCTACACTGGCAGCATGCAATAGCACTGCTGCAATGAAGAGTAGCTGAGGCCCCGAGGGCATTTCTCTGCCATCCAAGTTTACGTTAATTTGACTCGGAACAAAAATAAAACAATCAAAAAACTTTAAAGTGACACAGAGCCTTAAGCTCCCATCTCTGCAGTATGAATGTCTTGTACAGGGCGGACGGGCTGTCTTAAAAATTCCACGGCTACAATTTGGGGGAAAGTGCTGAAGTTGACAACCAGCAACGTCTGTTTAATTTACACATTTTAATTGGAATGGAGAACATACACCTAGAGCAATCTCACAGCAAAACCTTCATTAGCAGGACTTGACTGCAGCGAGGGCGGGTGGAGACCCAGAGGTAAAGACTCCTCTCAGCCTTGTGACCCAGCTCAGCAAACATATGGACAGAAAAAACTGAAATGGGTCTCGGTGCTGCGCTGCAAAGGTCATGTTCAAAAAATGTTCAACCCACAGCCTAAAAAGCTTGTACTGTAATTCTTTGCACATAATATGGAATACAGAGGGTATACAGTACATATCCAGGTGGGGTGTACATTATGCATGCATTTGTCATCGATATGATAGGAACTCCCCGGACGACTTGTTAGATTAAGTGCGACCCTGAAAAAGTGCCTTTGATTCTCAGATGTTTTGAAATCAAACAGTTCCATCAATCAGAGACAAACGTGGGGAATAGATTCTACCTGGAGAATCACAGGTTTAAAAACAAAACATCAGCACATTCTGTACAGAGCGTAACTGTTCTTATTTATCATATTGATAATATTCTTATTTGGTACATGCGCTGTTTCCTAAGGGATGTTTTTTTTTTTTATTTACGTACTTTTCACTTATTATATACAATGCTTAACAAATTAATCAGAGCACCCATCATAGAAAATACATAAATATAATATTATAGAAATCTTTAAAAAACTTGTTTAAAACTAAAGAAGTTGTTGTTATTTATTTGGCAAATAACAAACTGAATTCACCTTTTTTATACCCAAATTTGAGCTGGCTCTCTGGGCTTCTCTGAGAAGAACATTGAACCACTAAAACTATTTTTTCTGTTTCATAGTGCAAGTAAATAACTATAATTTGGCATCTTAATCAAGAAATGATATTAACATGTTGTTCAGTTTTTGTGTAAAACAGTAAATTTGAAAATTCATGGACAATAAAAATAAATATATGTAAGCATTAAAAACATAATTTCATTTAAAGAGCTTTTACATAACGGTGTGTAAACCATTACAGAAACATAAAAATTGATTTTAATAATTACCAATGCTGTTAATTTACGGCAGCTGTGGCATACAACTTACTGTTAGCTGCTAACAGTTAGCTTCCCCTGCTAGCTGCTATCCGTTACCAGGACCTCATGTAGCTTCCACTGTTAGCTGCTAACATTACATTAGCTGGTGGTCTAATTAATTTGTACTCTATAAAAGTACTTATATTCTTTTGTAATATTTAATACTTTCTTTCTTGTAACCATATCTCTTAATCTGGCATGGAGCTGTGTGACAGCACAATTTCCTCTAAGGTATTCGGATTCAGATTTACTGCTGTGAATTCATAAAATGTACAAACATAGAAAAACTTTCATTAAAAATAAATATTCACCCTGTGTTTATGAAAATCAAATGAAATACATGCCATTACTTAAGACCTCGTGGGACCACTTTTTACCCAGTGTTCATTATTTTCATATACTCACATATCTGCTGGAACCATCAAAGTCACATCTCTCAATCTTGCCAAGGCTCCCATCTGAAAAGTACAGCTTCTCTGCTTTGTGGTCAATAGTCAGTCCGCTGGGGGACAGAATGTCTGAACTGATGATAATCCTCATGTTCTTGCCCGATAAAGTGGATCTCATGATGCTGGGCCTCTGCTCATTCCAGTTGGTCCAAAACATCAGGCTGTAGGTAAAAAGAACAAAAAAAAACATTTATTAAGACATGGGTAGAAAGCAGTATTTTTATTATTTATATTATATTTATAGTGGCTAAATGTATAGGAGTAAAATATGCAGAGATTTTTTTTTCTTTTTTTCTTCAATAAGAGCCCCGAGATCTAGCATGCTTGTAAAACAAACTCTAATACACTGGGACCTTTCGTCAATCAATTAGAATTGCTGGAGGTCCACGCGGCCACGTCATTCATCAACATCATCCCTGCTCCCTGTCTGTTTTTTGCAACTGTGTGCTACACACCTGAAATCCACAGTTATGCAGAGAAAAGAGCTGAAGAAAAAAAACAGCTGTTTTTAAATTACTTCATGTTCTTCTTTGTCTATCTCCAGGGCTCTCTCACCCTATACTTGTAATGAAGTCATGGAAGTCCACTGTCATGTGATAATAGGGAATCTGGTCAGAAGTCACACCCACGGACTGCTAATTAATCATTTGAGCTTGAGTTCTAATTATGAGACAGTGGGATGGATATGGTGTCAAATTGCCAACCAAGGATATCGTCTGAGGTCAGGAAATTAATTTAGTTAATCCAACAGCAGGATCAAGATACTAACTCTTAGTAAAATTACAAACTACATACTAAGGGATTATGTTTTTCTTCATTAGAATAACATGTACTGTTTATTATGCACTATAGGTGTGCAAATGCTGATGAACATACACTTCTTTAGGTGCACCTTTCCAAGCACTACACAATATAATCAGTCACATGGCAGCAAGATGATTTAACCCTTAGTGGTGCACCCATGGTAATTTGCCGTGGGAATAATACACAACTCCTTATGTGGACATCCAGGGAGTGGTTAGTTCACATATTCAGGCTCTACAAAAATGCTGGGTTTTTGTCTTCCTATGTGTTGTTGAGTCGAAGTTATGATTCATTTTATGTCACACTTTAAATAGGAATATAAAGAAGCAATAATTGTGCAGAAGTGACAAAATTATACCGTTTTATTTTCTCTTTTTCATTATAAAAACGAGCCAAGCAAACTTTGACCTGCAACAAAATTTCATTTCATTTTGTGCTTATGTAGTTGGTGAAAATTTTGCTTAGGTTGTGCTGAAAAAAAGGATATAAGACACTCTATAGTGCACATTCTTATACCCTCTGTATATACTGTACATTTAAACATAGTAAAGGTGAAAAAAAAGAAGCCAAAATGCTCTGTGTTCTAAGGGTTAAATGACTTTAAACGTGGCATGGTTGTTGGTATAAGAGGTGTATTTCAGAAACTGCTGATCGACTATATCTCTGAGGTTTATACAGAATGATTTTTCTGAAAACAGAAAAATATCTAGCGAGTGGCAGTTGCTCTCGAAGGAAATACGTTGTTGATACCGCAGTTCAGTGTAGAATGGTAATAAAATGATAAGAGGAGGCAACAGTATCTCAACTCAGACTCTTAACAACCATGGTATGCAGAGTGGTATCCATCTCGGAATGCAAAACACGTTGAACCTTGAAGCAGATGGGCTGTAACAGCAGAGGACCACAGTGGGTGCCACTGCGAACACTTTATTAGATGTCCTGTGTGTCTTATATATAGACTGCCGAGCGTACATGCGTTCAATTTCTAACTGATGCTTTTGTCCTCATATCCAGATATTTCATTTGTCTGCTTTTTCTTTTTGTTACAGTGAGCACTAGACAGTGCACGGCTTTAAGAGCCCTTTCTGGGCTATATCTTGGCAACATATCAACAATATAGTCAATGAAAAGATTTATTGACAAGTGAAAGATCTTAAAATGTGTCATAAAACTAATAGGGCAGTGCACATATTTAAAATCAGCAGTGATGTGAGCGTACTTTTTTCTTTAACACTCTGATAGTGACCTTCTGTATTAAATGCAATTTTTTTTTCCCCCCAGCAATTTAATAGGAAATGTAAGAGCAGTGCATAGCGGTAATAGACAAACCTCCTTGTAGGAAAGGCATGAACAAGTTTATCTGAATCTTACACTTTTATGATGTCATTTAAAAAAAGGTGTATCTATTTATTTGGGGGGAGGCATGGTTTAAACAACAAATGATCCCAACTGCTACATACAGTATATATACATATATATACATATATATATATATATATATATATATATATATATATATATATATATATATATATATATATATATATATATATATATATATACATACATATGCATTTATATACATATATGTATATATATATATATATATATATATATATATATATAAATCGTGTATTGTGTCAGAAGCCGGAAAAACAGCAATGTACTGTGTAGGTAAGAGCTACTGACTTTTGACACTCATCCAGGGCCAGGACGTGTGGATGGTCGTCCTCAGAGAGTGTGACCACAGCCTGCCTGCTGAGGGCACCGACCCGTGTCTGGTCCACAGTTTGCCTGGTGATGGTGGAGGTGGTGGAGCTGGTCCAGTATAAAGTGTCCCAGGCCCGGTGGTACGAGAGGCCTTCCACTGAACCCACATCTAAAACAAAGACAGACGTACAATCACAGCTCAATCTGCAATGGATTCATGGAAACTTAAACCAGTGACTAAAGTTGTGCTTGCCAAGGAAGATAAAAGAGAGATAAAGTTACGGTTTTAACCCTTTAACACTGAGTGTATCGCAGACGACACGTTTGCGCAAGTGCACTTTGCACTACCGTGATTACGCCACGGTTTGTGCTATGGGAAAATTTCAGACACTTTCTGAAAGCTGAAGTTGTACGTCAAAGCCAACTTGTGGTAATTTCACTCCCGCTATTGCAGGAATCCGCCAAATCAACGTATTTGTCACCATGGAGGAGAGAAAACGCATATAAAACGTTATTTTAAATGTTTTATACTGTTCTATACTACTCAAATTTAACATGCAAAATCTGGTATTCATGTACAACTACAATGCATTTTAAATTGTTAATACACCATTTGAACACGCAGTAATTTGTAAATAACTAACAGATATTGAAACTTATTCCGGAAAAATGGGTAAACACACCACTCACAGGACATTTTATGGTTAAAATAAGCAAAAAAAAAGTCCAGACAGACATTTTGAGGCTTAGGTGTAGATTGTGTAGCGTGTCCCAAATGTGAAATTCTGGGTAAATTCTGTATGCTACTAACATCTGTGGTCACAATAAAAAAGCTACGTCGCCTGCAGATTCAGGTAAAATCTCACAGATGGCAGATTCAGGCTGTGATGAATTGGGACCATGTTTCCTTGTTGACTGACAGGGAAATAACTTCATGCCTCACCGCACTGGACAGAAATGTGTTTGTTGATGCAACAATCATTCAGCCACTGAATGTTTTCACTGCCAGCCAATTTCCTAACATAGCATATAAAAGGGGACTTCGCAGCCTCCCAGGTATGTGACTGACAGGGAGGGAACCTCCAGAGAGAGACAGTGATCACAGGCAGAAATGCCGGCCACACTCGCGCTTCATCTCTCGCTTGCGACTTGTATTGCGGCGGTGTCATAAGTGACCTCTCGTATATGACCACCACTGTTTCTGTGTTACGCAAGTATCAATCTGAAAAAAAAAGCATACAAGGTTCATTATGCAGTCATATGTGGTTTTTGATCTCCTATGTGCTCATATATTAAAATGAAAATGTTGCCCATGGGCCTCTGCAGTGTTTCTGTGGAAGCTTATGACTGGGAGACTGTTTCTATTATGTTGTGGGAAGCGAAAACAAAAAAACATCTTCCGGGGGAAAAACATGCAAATAGCAACCCAAAAAAATAAATAAAAATGTGATACTTCATAAAAATGCGAGAGCAATATTAAATGTAACAAGTCAGAAATACACAGGGCCACACGGGCGTTGTAGTGGTTGGCACAAGATGGGTTCGGACCAAGGGCTTTTCTGCATGGAGATCGCATGTTCTCCCCATGTGTGTGTGGGTTTACTCCAGGTTCTCCATCTTCCTCCCACAGTCCAAAAAACTGCAATATGGGCTTGTTATCTATGTGATACATGGTTGTTTGTCTATGTATGTGGCCCTGGGATGTGTGTGGTGTGACCCCGCCTATCGCCCTAGGTCAGCTGAGATTGGCACCACTCCCCCCCCCGCGACCCTCATGTGGAGGATAAAGTGGTAAATGATGGATGGATGGATGGATGGAATATACAGCCCATTCATTAAAATACAGGTATGTTTTACTGGACTGTCGTTGTCACATATCAGATTTTGTCCACTCGCTTTGGAAGAAAAAACAATCTGCTGCATGAACAAGGTTATCTGTGTGTCTGCGAGTATTATGCTGACAAAACAAATGATCTTTTATAAGCAATACACCCTATGAAAGGCCAAAGATCTTTTAACTACATTTAATATCACCTCAGAACTGACATATCATCCGTGTCTCTCCATGCAGCCTGTTAATTCATCTCAATAGTGACTATGTGGAACTATATTATGCATGAGAATTTGGCTTCCTCTTATTTTTCTTTTCCCCACAAACACATAAAGCATACTGTAGAATATTTAAGACACTACCTGAGTCAGCGAGCACTAATTAACAGTTTGCAATAAAAAACGTTGGGTTTCTCACAAATTGTTGGCCGAGCGAGGGAGTAATTAATGAGGGACATGGAGTTTAATTAGGGAAATATGGATGATTAACATCTTCACCTTTCTTCAGTGATGAGATGCAGGGGAAACTTCTGGAGAAAAATGAATTTCGCTTTTAAAGTACAGTACGGAATCGGCTCCAGAAGGACACGCTGCGTCCACTCGACACCAAATAAACCACGCTTTAAACTCACACATCACGAGTGCCGAGGTGTGAGAGACGCTCACAAATCTTGATAAATACACAAGCAGAAATACGTCCCAACGGGATTCACTGGAGAGAGTTTGAGGGGAGTGAGAGTGGATCATTACACCTCCAGTCCAGGAAGGTGGTGGGAAGGGGCTGAGCTCTGTTCCCAGTGGAAACGTCACAGAATGGCAGAGGGTGCTAACTGAGCAGAACAGAGGCTTTTGCTGTTCATATGAATTCACTCATGCTTGTCAAGACATGCCTTTCTGAGCTTTAGTGGAGACACAGAAAGGGACCAGGTCCATCACTTACTCTGCGACGGTCAGTCAGCTGCCTCTTTTCTAGTCTCTCTATGAAATATATATATATAGGTATTATCATTTCTTTCTCTACACATGGCCCTAATACTCTTCCGTAAATACTGCAGTAACTGTTTTAACCACAAAATTAAGAACAGTATGACTGCAAGAGTGTATGTTTGTGGGGAAACTTGCAGGCTTTTAAAAATATATTCCAAAAAATTAAAACGGCATGAATTCTGAGAAAAAAGCTGGAGAGTCAGAATTCTGACTTTAATCTCAGATTTCTGACTTAAATCTTGAATTCTTACTTTATTCTCAGAAGTCATGCTGTTTTATTGTACTGTCTTTCTTAGTGTCCCTACAACTCTGCAGTGATTGTTTTAACAACAAAATGAAGAACTGCATGACTGTACGAGTGTAAGTTTGCAAAACTTGCAGGCTTTTTTAAATCACATAACAGACACATGAAAGTTTCAGAGTGGGCGTATGGCATTCACTTACTTTCGGCAATAATAGTTCTCCCTGTCCAGTCGTCATTTATCATCTGGATATTTCCAAAATGGACGTCGCTGAAAAATATGCGGTTGGTCCCAGCTGTCTCCTGACTATAGTCAAAGGCCAAGGCAATGACATTCTTGAAAAATGCAGGATTTTCAAAAGGCTGGACAGGTGAGTTGAGGTCGTTCTCATCTGAAAGATGGATGCTTTTCAGTATAGTCCTCTCCGAGTAGAGAAGATAACCTTCGTAGCGCTCACAGGCGAAGCCATCGTCTGCCAGGCGGCCGTGGGCGCAGGAGCATGTGCGGCGCCCACTGCCCAGGTGAAAGCACAGCTGTTGGCAGCCTCCATTACTCCTCGCACACGGGTTGGTACCTTCAACATCAAATATACGTTTGATTACTCTTATAGTCTATCTGCCAATTCAATGTACAGTGTCGCAGCCATGTGTGGGTAAATTGCATTTGACAGTACATGTGTACTGTAAAAAAAAGGGATAAAATGAATGTACAGACCGATAAAAATGTAAAATTGAAAGCTGTAACCTTTTTCTCTGCCTCTATTGAAGACTGTCACATCCTTCAAATTGACCCCGAGACCACTCCGTATGGTCACGACCTCAGAGGTGTCAGTCTTGAAGGCGCGACGGATTGAACCGTTGGAGTGGGCCCTGAGCAACACCAGAAGACAGACTTAATTTCCACATTACATAGCCCACTGGATACTGAGTGTGGGAAAAGACAAAGCGCGACTAACATAAAAGGAGAACTGAATTTCACCACAATCAAGTTAAATTCATAACTGCGATCAGTTGGTTCAGACACACACACACACACACAGTTCAAGATGCTAAAGATAAAAGTGCAATAAAACTGACAGCTTCTCCAACTGATGTCCTCATTGTAAAGATTGAGAGCGAGATAATTGTCACGGCGCGCAAAGAAAAGAGAGGGGAAAACGTGCACAGCAGACAACAGAGACGTGTCGTCGTCTATCTTTTCCTATTTCAGCCCGTGCTCCAGAAAGCCCACAACAATCTCACCAAAAAAAAAACTAAAAAAACTGCAGCAGTGTATAAATATGAATAAAGCAACTGGAAACAAGGCAACATTAAATTTAACTGCAAGCCATATTATATAGATGGTTGAAGAAGGCTCTCCTCTTGCTGCTATCGCTGAATTGTGTGTGTGGAGTATTTACAAGAATACTGTGTGACCCTCACTGTCAGAAACTGCTGTTCTTAATATTTTCACATTAGACCTGTAAAGGGGAGGGGGGGAGGATTAAAGTCAGGTTAGTACTGCAGGCCAATATGTGTGTGCGTGTGTGTGTATTTAAGAATATAATAAATTACCTGTCAGACCAGTAGATGTAAGGCCCAAACACAGCCACCGAGAACAGGTCCACGTTGGCCACAGACAGTACAATCTCTCGGCCCTCACCTGTCTCAAGGTTGATCCTCTCGATTTTATCCGTGCGGGCGTCGCACCAGTATAATGTATTTTCCTGGAGGGCAATTTTAAAATTCATATCAGACACCGAGTCGGTTAAGCATGGTCATATTTAGGCCACAGAGTAAGATAAAGTAGAAAGCGCAGTGCGTGAAGGTGGATGACAAGTGTTTGGGCAAATGCACCTCATAGTCTATGGAAATTCCATTGGGCCACATGATGCCCGAGTTGACCAAGGTCACCTGGTCCGAACCGTCTAGACGGGAGCGGCCGATGCAGGGGTTCTGGCCCCACTCAGTCCAGAAGAGATACCTGGAGAGCACAGTGACACAAACAAAAAAAATATACAGTGTACTGCAGTGAACTTTTTTTTTACAAAGCACCTTCAACTTGTGTGTGTCTGCGATATGTATTCAAACACGAGCAAGGAAGGAAGGAAGGAAGGAAGGAAGGAAGGAACAAATATTGTTTGGGTTATTATTATAATTCTGCGCAGGTGTGAGGTTGCGCAAAACAAATGCTTCAAACATTCACTTTGTCTACAAGGAAAGCTTTTTTAAACCAAACGTACGAGGGATGCTGCTGAGTGTTCTATTGTGGAGCAAACAAAATGACAAATTAAGGCATTTCCTACCCTTTCTGTGGATGTACAGCAATGGCCCGGGGCTGATCTAATCCTTCAGAAATAACCACTGAGCGGTATGCACCGTTCAGTCGGGAGATTTCAATTAAGTTGACACCGTGGTCTGTCCAATACAGATTTCCTGTGTGGAAAGATAAAAGAAGTGAGGTGCAGGAATGAAGCAGGGGATTGACCATTAGGAGCACACGGCAAAAAAAAATATATATAGTGAACACATGTCCTTAAAGACGTAACGAGACGCTGTGCACATCCACAGTCAATAGCGACACTAACCAGCTATCCAGTCAACGGCGATGCCTTCCACGCGGCTAATGCCAGTCGTAATGATATCCTCCCTCCAGGTCTGATCGCGCTTGGCACGGGATATTCTGTTCAGGCCCATGTCTGTCCAGTACACCGTGTCATTTCCTGTGCACAAAACAGATAATAACAAGAGGAAACATGTTGATAAATGTGGCTTCCACAAACAAAGCAGCTCACGAAGACCACATTTCGCAGCAGCTTGTCCCGTTTCACTGAATAATGTGTGGGACTATAAAGTATGATGGGAAAAAAAAAACCCACACAGTGGCACCACAGATATTTGTTGACAGTGTGTAAACAGGAAAGGCTGCTGTTCGCCAAATTTTACAGAGCAGTATATTTCTCCATGCAAACATGGTGTTGGTAAAACTGTTATGACCCTTCTCTGATTTTACAGCGCTATTACTTAGGCATTGGGAATCGTTTGCAATTCGTTTGTGGAGCAGTCTTCAAGTGCATCTCTGTGTATGCTTGTCAATTTGGCTCAGGTTGTTAGGAGTTTAGGAGGCGTTATACGTTCATTTGTACTTTCTTGTTTCCTGCCGCCTTCACACACTTAACACGTAGCTCACATATGACAGAATACGACTGCAGGGCTTTCATCTGTTCTGCTCCGGCAGCCCAGCTCCTGTAATGACATGTAAATTATGCTGCTTCTTTTCGGAGGGGGCTTAGTAAAGCATTTGCATGCTCACCTGCACAAAGTAACAAAGGAGAGAATGATCTGTAGTCTTGCGCTACATGTTGGCAATGGCAAGTATTTTTTTTTTTGCATGGACGAAACAAAAACGTTATCGCACGTCAAGATTGCTGTTGACCTTTGACATTAGTCAGATACAAATACTCTTTTCCTCTGGAACTACACTACGTAAAGTATTTGACATATTGACAAATTCCGACTGGATGCCAGGAGATGATGAAGTGTGCCCAGTCAATGATTTATGGTTCATTTTAAGGAGCAGTAATGACTTGGGATGCTATTTGGCAGTTACAAAATATCATGTTCACGGGATTCATCCCCCCCATAAATATCTGTACAAAAATGTCTGTCAAGTAAAAACGCGAGCGATTTCACAGGAGAAGCAAAGAGTCTGGAATGGACACAATAGCACAATGTTATTGACTGTAAACAGTGCTTTGTTTTCTTCCTCTTTCGTCTGTGGAGCTTCTATGACGTGAAGTGAAGTGAAAGCTTCTGTATACATTTACATTTCCCTCCCTCTTTTTTTTTTTGCAAATCTACATCGGAGCCCATCGCGCCTGTGTTTTTGTTCCGATTTCTTTCCTTTGTTGCAAATCCTTGATAGCGGAATGCATTTTGCTTCAGATGTGCACATGCAATTTCCTTTACACAGGATTTGTTATCATGCATCAGTTGCAACCTATACTCTGAACGCACTGTATATAGAATGCTGCAAGCCTATAGTATATTCATAGCATTTGTCATATTACAAATCTATCATCTTTATCATAAGCAGAGACGTAACAAACGACGGCGCACGCGGCATATGCTTCATGCTGTGCAATGCGTGTTACGGAACCTTCATTTGATAGAATATCTAAGGAATTGCTTTATATTAGGATTTTATTCATGCTGAGGTTCCCCTATAATGTGAACTTATTACTCTTCCATGTACACATGGTAATCCACAAACTCACAGACCATTATTCAAAAGCCTGGAACCCAGTGAAACTAGATCATTTTCCATCCCCTTCATTGCTTTAAAAAGAAAGAAAGAATGAAAAGATTGTGCTGTAGTTACCTCTAACATTGGAAGGGCTGCAGTGAAAAATAAGAATCACTCCTCGAGGCTTATTTTTTTTTTAACGCTGAAAATAGAACTGGATGGTTTCAAATCTTGAGGTGCGGCTAAAACATTTCAAAGTTTCAGTCTTGATTCTGTTCATTTAGGTGTGACTAAAAAAAGATGGCAATTTTCCGTCCACTTGACATTTCAAGCCCGCCAAAGAGCACCTTGCCTTGAAGGGGTTCCACGTCCCAGATACTTCAGGGGGGCACGTGAAAACCACCATAGCCTTCCCAACCACAATATCATTCTCTCCTTTCTTAAGATTATGATTATTATTGTTTGGTATTTCATACTGGATATCCAAAGTGCAGTGTTAAACTAAATAGTATAACAAAATATGAAATCAGAATGATACATTTCCTCTCCCATTAAAAGGTCTTTCTAATTTCGCACGAGGAGCTCATTTCCAGATAGACGCATGGCCTTTTAGAGTAAATGTCCTGTGAAAGGGTGTGAAATTACAGTCTTTCCTGTGAGTTGACATTTGAAATGGGACATTTTAAAGAAAACAGGGGCTGTACAATAAATAAAATAAGGCATTATTCCATGAGGGGAATTCACTCTGCAGGCTTTCTGCATGAACTTTGCATGATCTCCCCCTGTGCATGTGTGGGTTTCCTACTGGTTCTCTTGTTTCCAAAAACATGCAGATTTGGGGATTAGGCAAATTGAACACTCTAAATTGACCGTAGGTGTGAGTGTGAAAGTGGATGCTTGTTTGTCTCCATGTGGCGCCTATGTCGGCTGAGATTGGCACCAACTGCGACCCTCACGTGGAGGATAAAGCGGTAGAAGATGAGTGAGAGTGAGAAGAGTTTATCAAGTGGATGATCTTGCTTTGTTTTTTTTTAAATAGACAACAGACACTTCATTTCCAGATGTTTCAGCATCTGTCTTCAACCCAGAATCCAGCGATTCATCGGCCTAATCTCGCCGCGTGGTTTCCTACCTGCGTGAAAGTCCACTCCCACAGCGAACAGTGTTCCTGTGATGGGCATGAGGGCTTCACTGTTGTCATTTGGGTCGAGAGCGATTCCCCGGATTCCCTCATGGATGGAATACATCAGAAACGAGTCAACACCTAGAGAGTGAGACATGACTTACTGTACTGCGTGAAAGCATGATGAGCTGCGAAATCCCACTTGAACCAGGTGTCAAAAATCAATCAGACAAAGATATGTTGAGTATTTTGTAAGAACGTACCTTCGCACGACATGCGGTCGCTGCGCAGGTTGTAGCCAACAGTGCAGGCGCAGCTCCGGGTGTTCTCAGAGGTCGGGAAACACAGCTGTGAACATCCTCCGTTGTTTATCTGGCACGGGTTTCGTCCTGAGTATTATGCACAGGCAGCAAAGCGTAAACCATGTGTATGAGGAGGTCGAGCGCGTCTTTATTTGTCTTTACACGTGTGTGTGTGTGTGTGTGTGTGTGTGTGCACGCTTACCCTTCTGACCCTCTCTGTCATACACTTTCATATGAACCACCCCATTCGTCTTGTTTCTCAGAATCACATGGTTCCGTCCATCTCTCTTGTTCGCCGTTCCCAGCTGTGCCGATTCCTCGTCTGCCCACCACAGTTTTCCACCTGTAACCATGAAGGACATTTTGTTTTTCAAAATCTGGACACACAAGCGGATTTGGCAGACATTTTGAATTCACACTGCAAGAGCAGTATTTCATCCTCCTCGGTGTGAAACGTACGCAACACGCCGTCATCACCAGTTTCCCAGTGCAAACGTCAGCTTGTACTCAGCCGCGTGCTGATTCTCGCATTCCTTAACTGTAAAAACCCCTAAATAAATGAAGCATGCTCTGAGCTTGATTTGATCTGCTGCTAATGTATGCAGCTTGTAGTTACGAAAATTACTTTGGTTGGCACCAACAAAGGCTTCAACAGTTTGCGAGTAGTCAGATGTCAGTGATTTTCAATGCTATATCTTCAAATCCAGAAAAGGAGCAGATTTATGCATACATTTACACATTTGTAGGCCACTGTAAATTAATTAAAGCAACACTGACAAATGGATTCTTTTTTCCTTTTTTTTTTACTTGCATAAAAACAAAATCATACTGATGGTTATATTACAAGAAAAAGCATTGCAGCATCTTCTGATGTTACTTTATTACTATTTTTTGGTTTCTTTATCCCTCGTTTTTGGAGAAACACACATCCCCTGCACGACCCCTAACCCTGGAAGTCCAAGGTACCACCACCACCATACACTGTACTGCTCTGTTTTTCAAAGGAAATCACTGAAGGACAATCCAGGCACTTAGCAACACACTCAGCAGGCATGACATGAACTCTCAATTTTAAAATCCCCACTGAAGTGCAAAACCTGGTTGCTCTGACACCGTGGGTGGGATCCAGGTGGACATGATTTGACTTCTTTTTACTTATGCATAAATCGCAAAAATGTGGCTCACTAAAAATAACACGGTGGAAAGTCAAAGTCCCTCACTATGACTGGGGGGGATAGGGGTCATCTTCAGTCTAAATAAATAAATGCATTCATAAATAGATATAATGGCATTCTAAATCACATTTTGCAAAGATAAAATAAAACACACACACACACACACACGCGCGTACAATCCATTCCCACCTGCATTAACAGCTTCAGGCTCAGTGGAATGCACAGCTCATTTCCACAAATCAGACAAATTCCCATGAGTGAGAATGACAGTCTACACGCAGTTTACAAAACATTTGACCCTAGAGGGCATGATAGCCAAGATTAGCTGTGCACCCTGTGTTAATTTGATGCCGTGGGGAACAGTAGCTAGCTGTGATTGCTGGGTTGTGGCACATCATATTCAATTTCCATCGCTACGCTGTGAGGTTTGATTCCAGGCAAGTCAAGCCTGATGGATCGCTCACACTTCCTGAATATAAGCCCTCACCTTTCCTTCGAACCAATCAAATTATCACAAGGCCCGAGGCCCTGAGTGGATCGACCTTGTGTCAGTAACAGTGCCTTCATTATACCTATTTTTTTTTTCCACAGACGGTGTGGGCAATCATTACAGCATGCATACAAAATGAAAAAGCCAACAGAAAACACAATCATCTCAGTAAGGCTGGACAAAATCAGTTTGGGGAAATGCATTCAACCCCACCACTATACTGAGAATGGCCATACAAAACCTATTCTTTTTGGTGATCTTAAGTCTCCTCTTACCTCCTGCAGCAAGGGAGCAACACAACCTGATAGAAGCCAACCTTTCTTTATTTATAACTGCTGCTGCATCAGAGTAACCTTAACCACTTCAAATGAGACCAACTGATCAATAAAGCTTTCACAGACCAGAGGAAAGAGTGGAACCATTGTTTGATTAATCCTCATTAATGTTGATTGGTTAAATCCCCCCACAGTGAACCCAAATGCCTGCGATGCAAAAACTAACTTGATGAAACCTGCAACATTCGCTGCCTGTGTGCATGTCGATCTACTCCATCTGCAAATTCATACTGTATTTCAGGGGTGTCAAACTCAAATGAGCCAATGAGCATCTAGTCTGGTCAAGCGGGGGCCGACATAGAGGGAAAAAAGTGGAAAAAACAACTATTTTGTAGCCGGTGGGCAATATAAGATATTCATTATGATATTAGACAGAATTGCAATATATGATATAAAATGATTCACAATAAAAACACATTTATGATGCACAAAAACAGAGAATTCAATTGGATAATTGTGATTAAAACAGCTTAAATATATGTAATTTCATGTTGAGTGTAATACATTTAATAAAGCAATGATTACAACCAAATGTCTTATTTCTATTATAAAAAATATTGCAAATACATTTAGTCTTATATTTTGTCTCTATTCCATCACCTTGGCGGGCCGCGTGTAATTGATTGACACATGTGCTGTATTTTAAATACAAGTAATATCTCCCCTCATTCAAAGTTTGCAGAACAAGTGAGGGAATGAACGAACAGAGTCTCTCTATATACTGTAAAAAAAGAGTGAATCATGAGCAAAAGCACTTAATTGCATCTTTCACCATGGCTACAAAAACATCTGCGGAGGGGACATCACTCAGTAATGGAATCACAAATAGCCTTTCTACTTGCCATGAAGCTCGCAAGTGGAAAATGAGCTGTCATGTTGTCTTTTCCCTTGCCTCATTTTCAACTGACCCTATACATTTTAAGCATCTTCGTGTGAGAGACTGTCAGACGGCCGACAACAAATTAACATGACACCAACTGCGGGGAGAGGCCATTAAAATGGACTCTGAGCTCAGCAGCAATGTTAACGGTAACGAGAGAGTTGTTAAATTGGTACAAAAATGTTAAAAGGTATCCATAAATGTGTACTGTGTATGCAAAGCAATGGACAGCACACAGGAGAGGTGAGTGCAGGCAGGGTGGAGACGAGTGTCTGGGGTGATGGAGAAGGTGTGGACGATGGTAGTGAGACCTGCTATGATGTATGGCTTGGAGAGAGTGGCACTGTCAAAAAAGACTCTAGAGGCTCGAGGGACAGCTCATGTTGAATGGTTTGGAAATAAAGTGTGACAGGTTGGCGATGATATTGGAAAAGAGTGTTGAAGAAGGAGTTGCTGGGCAAGGAGGAACAGAGGAAGACCACCGAGAAGGTTCACGGAGGTTGTGAAGGTATGAAATTAGATTTGTGTCAACATTTTCAAACACTTTTCACAGCTCAAACAACACTTTTCAAGAAGTAAAAAAAAATATCGATTTAATCATTCAAAAATATTGTATTTATTGTTTGAAAAAAAACACTTGTTTGTTTTGGAGTGACAGCTCAATGGAGCCGCCACGGGCTTGGAGACGCTGTCCGTCTGGAACTCAATCCCCGTCGATACCCGACAAAATAATTGTGAGTATCTCATGTTTATAATCTTAGTTATTTGCAATTTTTTTGTCATTGATTGGTTGATGGGGAAAACTTGGTCCATTGAGCTGTCACTCCAGAACTTCAGCCAATCAGCAGGCAGCTTCCTAAGCCCCGTCCGAAAACAAAAGAAACATGGCACAAGAACAAATCACGGTGCACAAAGAACAAGTGTATTTTCAAACATTGAAATGCAATATTTTTGAATGATTCAATCGATATTATTTGCTTCATAAAAAGTGTTGTTTGAAAATATTCCATATGAAGGAGGACATGAGGACAGTTGGCGTAACAGAAGGGGACACAAGGGAGAGGACAAGGTGGAGGCAGACGATCCGCTGTGGCAAACGGGAGATGTAAAACTTTAATGTCTAAATAACAAAACAAAACTTACCATCACTAACGTCCCATGTTTACTTTGTTTGTTCCATTAACATCCATACACTGTGAGAGAGTGAAGCTAATCACCGTTTAAAAGGTTATATTTCATTAGACAAGGTAGTAAACACATTTTCATGGTTGCAGGAGCTCAACTTTGAATCCACTAGATTGCCATCATCTATATATAGGCAGCCGCTCTTTCCCCTCCGTCTTTGGAACTCCATCCCCCCCGACATCAGGAACTTTGACTCATTTTCCACTTTCAAATCCCTTCTGAAAACCCACCTTTTTAAACTCTCAGTGTTCACCCTCTGCATTTCCGAGTATCATGAAAGGCACTATTATTATTATTATTGTTATTATTCATGTTAAATAACTGCAATATTTCTGCATTTATTATAGTGCACTAATAATACAGTACAGTACTGTTCATTCTGCCATTCAAAACAGTCTCCTAAACATAACAACATGTCACTAATTGTGATTGATGGACACCAGAATGTCACCATTTTGTTGGACACGCTCCCGTGCAAGAGTCGGGCCATTAGTATGTGTCACCTTGTGTTCTACTTATAATAAAAACAACAAAAAAACAGTTTGGCCACAAAAGCTATAAACATACGTGTGAAGCTGTGGCTCCGTGCGAAGTCAAACAAGTCAACAGCCAGAAAGTGGGTGTCTGACACTGTTGTGTTACACTGTGATGTTGTAATTCATGCATTAAGGCACAGAAAATGGAGGCCTGTCAGGATTAATAACAAACTACAGACAAGTATCGCCATAACAGCAGTTGCTGGTTTTATTTTATTTTTTTCCCCTCAAAAAAGTAAAAATAATACTTTGGTCCACACACGCACGCACACACACACACACACACACACACGACTCACAACTCTATTTTCAGTGTGTCTGCTTCCTTCAAATTACCACATTTGGCAAGCAAAACACAGAATGCAAGCTTGGAAGCGTCCCAGTTGTCAAGCTCATACAAGTGATATGATTTAAAATTCAAATTTCCGTCTGTTTTACTAAATAAATAAATAAAATTAAAACGGCACAAAAATATTAATTTGTGAACGTGTGTGTGTGTTAGTGTTTTATGCCAATATGACGTCTTATGAGTATTATGATTTTGTGCACATTCACATTACTATACGTAAACACCTTCTGGGTGTTTTTTTTTGGTTTGTCACAACTATGTTTTGGTTACATAAATGAATACAAACCAATGGAGAAAGTGACTCTATGCGGACACGCTGTCCTTCTGGCAGTTATTATGTACGTAAAAACACTTCTTTCTGGACCGGTGAATGGAGAGAGAGACACTGGATTCAGCGCTGATACAAAGAATCAACACGTGATGAACACCTTCCTGCCTTTTCATTACTGAAAGGAATAAGAAAATCAATCATCAATCACTGCTGTGCAGTGTTTTAATTATCTAATACCCCTGCCACTTCACACAATGTGAAGTACAACTCTTCCCAGGACCACGATAATGGCCCCATTCTACAGCCACTTAACTGGTTAAACAAGTAATCCCTCCACACTCTTGGACTAATCCCCAACAGCAATCTAATGCACTTGTGACGAGCTCCACTCACCCATCACTGCCAGAGCTGTGCCTTTGGCTAACTCCCTCTTTAGAGTCTCCAACACTTCCAGCCCATTGCCATCAAGATTGCACCTGTTGATAGTGCCATTGGCCGAGCTGATCCAGTACAGCTTGTTGGCTGTGTAGTCCAGTGAGAGACCTGAGAGAAACGGACAAGGGACGAGTGGAAAACCACAATTAGTTCTCGTGCCAAAATTCATTAGGGTACAGAGCTGAGCTTCAAACTACGGAACTCGGCATGTAGAAAAATGGCAATTAAGAAGTGAATAGATGACTCAAAACATATAAAAGTAAATCAGAAGTGGCCAGGAGATGTTTACTTGTGGCTCTACCTTCAAATATAACTTTTTAATATGGAAAAATCTCGGTTACATTCAACCCACTCTCAATTAAGTTTAACAATAATGATTAAGCCAATTAAAAAAGAAAACCTTCAACTAGCTCTTTTTTATTCCACCCTGTGTTGTGTTGTTGTTCATTTGTATTGTTGAGTTTATTTTAAAGTTAAAACAGAGTATTAACCTCCTGACTCTAGCCCTTTCCTATTTTATTCCACCGTGTTGTATTTTCTTGTTTTATTTGCATCTTTTGTTTTATCTCAAAGTTAAAATAGGTTGTTTTTTTTTTTTACTTTAGACTTTTCCTTTTCATTCCAGCCTGTGTTTGTGTTTTATTGTTGTATTTGATTTTTAGATTTAATGTTCCTTTTACTGTGAAGTTTATTTCTATGAAAAGGTGCTATAGAAATAAAGTTTATTATTTTTATTATTAAAACAAGCAAAAAAAAAAACCTATGACACCTATTTCAAAGTTAATTCCACAGCTCAATAAAAAAAGAAAAGAAAAGAAATCCATCCTCAGCAGTTGTGCCCACCCGCCCCGGCACTGCCGCTGCACACACACAAACACACCCTCAGTCAGGTCTGATAGTATTGCTTGACAGAGCCTGTTTTCAGATGAAGGAAGCAAAAAAAACCTCTCAAAAATGAGTTATTGTAACATTTGATATGTGGGTACTGCATTTCTCTCTGTTTAGTGAGCGCTCACAGAAATGTCTGCGTGTGTGTGTGTCTTTTGGTTCATGTTTGCGACTGAGCTCTTTATACAACACCAGTTGGCAAGAAAAACGAACAGGAATGAGACTGAAATCTTTTCGATCAATTTCCTGGCTGACATTATGCCTCCGTGTGTTAGATTCATGTCTGGCAGATTCACAGTCATATTGGGTCATTAATTCACTCTTGTCCCCAGGTCTACCTCGTACTCATAAATGAAGCCGGGGATATTCACCGCTCTCTGCTGTGTGAACCGCTGACAGGCCCACGTGAATGAAGAAATACCGTGAAGTCATTGTTGGTGTTTTGTGTGACAAAGGGTCTGACCTTCATCTGTGTGCCGGCAAACATAAGTGATGAGGACCAGAGGATTTTTTTTTGTTTTGGCTAAATTAGGCTTCAATTGCCCACTCAAGCGTACTTCATGGGAAGAGAGTTAGCTCTAAAAAGGGAAGCTGGTATAATAACTGAAATATTCGTGTTAAAACCAGACAGCACTGAATAACAAAGGGTGCTCACTACAGGAATTGGTGATTTTGTTAGGTTTGGGGGGAATTAACGCTCCCAAAATTCAGCAAAACTGTCAACGACATCCACAAACAGTACTCAATTCCTTTACAGTGATACATACATCATTATTTTTGACAATAATTACCCAATTTACACTTCATAAATTTACACTGTGAGACATAAGAATCCTGTCTTTACTTTTCAAACCATAATTCTCGAGGAAGTCCTGTTTCTTTGGTTGTCAAAGACGTGAGCGGTTGAAACAATGATACAACAGTCTGTGAAAAAGGCGTCATAGTTGGAGTCAGACGAGCAGTAGAGGTGTGTTTTTTTGTTTTTTTTTTAAAAAAGGTGACAGTTTCAACAATGTGCAATAGATGAACCAGAACACAAGCCCTCATCATGCAGTGGTGAAGGCAGCCTGTGGCAGCTGATGTGGGAGACGGTGGACTGGAGTAATGTGCAGTTCACATTAAAGCTGTTGACATTACACAGAAATTGTAGGGTACACATTCACCATTTATGACACTGTGCAATGATCCTTTTATTCTATACTCGCACAGTGACATGTTGAGGAGTGCACGTAATATTAAACCAGGTTCATCCTCTCATAGCTGCCATGTTCTCTCCCAAACAGAGGGATACACCTCATTTAAATCACATATCAAACCATGAAATTAACCTCCATGGATGCACATACATGTAAAATGGAAAATTAGATTTGGACGTAAAGGGTTTTTTGAGACTCAAAGGGTGAAGCCTCTAAGAGAACACAAAAGAACCTGTCAAGATTTCAAAGAAATTCAGCAATATTAGACTTGCCAAGCCTTGACCAGTCTTTACCTGACATTTTGACACGTTTAAAAAAATGTCTTTGACGTTGCCTGCCGAGCAAACATCACCGCCAAGGAGGCGGTTGACGATGTGGATACAGAGGAATTGTCAGGAAACAAGCACCGCGTCTGATTCCTTCTGTAAACAACGGTGTATAAGTACATGTGCGGTAATTAATTGATTATGAACTGATTATGGCATAAGTGAGTTGATTACAACTTTCATCTCAGCACCTTTACTGGGGCTATCCTCATCTTATTACAGTTTAAAAAGGGGAATTACTTCAAATGAATTTGGAATGAAGTGAACACAGATGCAAAGTGTTGCATCCAGTGGCACAGCTGTTGAAGCTAGAAAATTTAATTGAATTAAATTACCATAAATTGAATCCATAACCAAACAAAAATGACAGATTCGCTCAGTTTTATGTGTGCGGTGGTCTACCACATATCCTTTTAGACAGCGGTAAATCAAGTGCCCTTGAGGTGTCGGAGAACCTGGGTTATTGCAAACCGTGTTACGTGTTTATGTCGGGTCATGACTCGCATGTAAACATACATAATTTAAGTATGAATAACGGCTCAGAAATGGAAAAGAAATGTTGTTTACAGTCTTGTTGGCTTGGTGACATGCAAGCTACGACTTGTTATATTGAACAGAGCTTTCATACTGACCTACAGGGTCCCTCTGATTCTGTTGGAGGACTTTGCTGTTACTCCCGTCCATGTTTGCCATGTTAATGGTGTTGCTGTCGGTCCAATAGATTTTCCTGTGTGGTGACATGTGCGGTGATTCAATCAGGCCCATGATATAATCAGGTTTATAACAATCGCATAATGAATAATAACTGCAAACTAATTAGTTCTAATTAGCAGGGTTTGAATTTTTATTTATAAAGTCGTAACATTACAAGAATAAAGTCGTAACATTGCGAGAATAAAGTTGTAACATTATGAGAATAAATTCGTAACATTACGAGAATAAAGTCGTAACATTACGAGAATAAAGTCGTAACATTACGAGAATAAAGTCATAACATTATGAGATTAGTCGTAACATTACAAGAATAAAGTCAGAACATTGCGAGAATAAAGTCGTAACATTACGAGAATTAAGTCATAACATTACGAGAATAAATTCTTAACATTATGAGAATAGTCGTAATCTTATGAGAATAAAGTCGTAACATTACGAGAATAATGTCGTAATCTTATGAGAATAAATTAGTAACATTATGAGAATAAAGTTGTAACATTACGAGAATAAAGTCGTAACATTACGAAAATTCAGTCACAATATTATGAGAATAAAGTCACTATTAATCAAGCAAAGACAATCAGTTGCAACCTGCGACAAGATGAGAAATGCAGCAGTCGTAATAATACGACTTTACTCTCGAAATATTTGTTTTCTTTCTTTGTTGTTTGGCCCTAATACTCCGTCCATATAACAAAGACGTCATAAAATTTGTTTGTTGACAAAACAAGACATTTGAAAACACTAATTAAGATTTTTCAATGTTGTCTGACATTTTACGGCCCACACAACTACTCAGTTAATTGAGAAAATAATCAACACATTCATCACTTATTAAATGAATTAGTTAGTTGCAGCCCTACTGTAGTTTCTAACACTCTGCATTGGAAGTGAGGTACTTACAGAGTGAACGTGCTGCTCTAATCTACTTACCCTCTGGCAGGGTGCACGACAAGACACCCCGGCTTATCAATGCCATGGATGATGGAAGTCTTCAGGGAGCCATCAAAGCGAGCCACATTGATTTGTGACTCATCATTTTCAGAGCTGAGCCAGTATAAGTTCCTTGAAATCCAGTCTAAAGCCAGGCCGCGGCAGTTCACTATGTCTGTCAGGAAGAGCATGAAAGTCCAGTCAATTGAAAACTATAATGCAAATAAGCTCACGTATATTGGCTGTACCTCATATAAGCGAATCGAAGGTATGAATGGCAACATTCTTCACAAATGACGCAAAGAATGAGCACAAAAATAGAGACTCACCTGTGGAAATGATGGTCTCAAGCTGGGTGCCATTGATGAAGGCCCTTTTAATGGTCTGTGTTTTAATGTCAGCCCAGTATATCCTCTCCTCCTGGGCATCATAGTCCACCATGGAGACGTCATCGATGTCTGGCACCGTGAGGGCCGTCATGACATTCATGTAAGGGTCGTCGATGTCCACGCCGCGGATTTCAGAGCGCCGCACATACAGGAGGAACCTTTTCAGTGCTGCGGGGACGATCAATAAATCAGTCATTTGAAAAAGGCGCAAGTTCCCTGACCAGACAACATAAACATGTGTATCATTCTTAAGAAATATCGTTAAAAAAAAACAACACTCACCAAAGCAGGACTGCTTGTCGGTTGAAAGCTTCATGAGGTGTGGACAGGTGCAGGAAGCCGTGCGATTGTAATTGATGAGACACAGATGTGAGCACGGACCACGTCCATCATTCTCTTCACATGGGTTAGAGGCTGACGGGAAGAAAGGACAGAATCAAAGAAAAAGAGGAGAGGACAAGACAGAACACCCAGCATTAGAAGTTAAGATAGCAGGCAAAAAAGGGGTTGGGCTTGGATGAGCATAGAACTTGAACAAACAGCGTTTTTGCGGCGTGATAAAACATCATTTGTTTTGTGTCATTGTTTGCACAACGTCGTTCGGAACCAATATTACAACGTGGATTAAACGCATTAATAAAGATAATAGAATGCACATGTCCAGTAAATATACAGTGTCTACAGAAAATGGATGACAAAAGTTAAAGGGATTATTTAAAAAAAAGAAGAAAGTGAACAAATGAGTCTGAGGCAGGTCATTCATGAGATTAGATGCCCCAACAGCGGCTTCGTGTTTCAAGATCAAGATCAGGAAGGAAAACAGCAATGAGGAGCCTTAAAGCAATCAGGGTCTATCTTAGTAAGTGATTTGGTAGCCAGAGTAGCAATCCTAAAGCCCTGTTTAAGTTTAAAGACGAGCAACTGCCTATTGATCTGACCTCATTTCAACCTTTTAAAAAAAAAACGACAACAAAACTTTGCAGTAATGCAATCACGAGTACACAAAGACATGTCAAATTACTCTGGAGTCCTTTTTAATTATAAAAACAAAAACAAATTCTGAAATGATAATTAAGGCTGAAGCCACAATCAAACGTTTAGTGGGGCAACATCTCGGGTGGAAGTACAAAGGGAAATTGATGTTTCTTACTAGTGCATCAATATCAGCTGCGTGAGCTGGATTTTGAAAGCACCCTCAATAGCCAACCCCTATCATTGGCAGCTTTGCTGATATGAGGAAGGAGATGATACACAATTACGCGGAGTTGTGTGTGCGCACTCCATGATTCTATAGTTCGCCACTGTGGCAACTTTGCATTTACAGGCAAGTGTTACTTTGCAACTCAAAGACAATGCATTTTCAAAGTGGAAAGAGGAAATTGGCTGATAATAACTGTGAATACATTACTACACTTGCTGGATACAAACTTCAAACTATTTCACAGATTCTATGACACAAGGGGTTTAATGTGTTGGCAGCTTAGTCAGTTGGAGTTTGAACTTTATTTATAGTGCTTAACTCATTTATTAGACCACCAACCAAAGCCGCAGTTGCATTGGTAATGTTCCAGTATGGTCTTAAGAAGCTCTTGACCAAAAATGTAATACTAAAATATAATTATTATGATTGTTATCCGTGAATTTTCAAATGTCCTGTTGGAGAAATAGTAAAGCACATAATTATTTCTTGATTAAGACGTCACATTATAGTTATTTAATTTGTTTTAATGCTTGAATGTTATGCTTGATTCATTTCTCAGTTTGTTATTCGCCAAATAAATAACAATAACAAGTTTTTGAAAGATTCTTTAGGTTAAGAGGCTTGGAACTTTGCGACGACTTATGAAATACCTTGTTTACTCTTCTCAGAAATCCATGACACCGCATTACTCTCTTCTCATAGGACAGCAGAATATCAAGGTTACGACCCTAAGCCGGTGACATTTTTCACGACATGCACAGCGAGGTTTTATTTCACAGCTATTAAACGTAATTGTAAAGTAGCAATACATTTCGGACGGCCGAGTTCAGAAAAAAAAAAACAAAAAAAAAACACCGCAGCAAAAGCAAAGAAAGTCACCCACAGTTCAGTTATTTTCCATTATCCAGAGATCACATTTCATGCATCAAACACCACCATTCCTCTATCTCTTCTGAATGATTCATGTCAAACAAGCTCATTCAGAGTTCATTTCCGTGGCCCTTACAGTAACATATTGGAGAGGCACGTTGCGTCATAAATGTGGCTTACTTTAAAAAAAAATAAAAATAATAAAAAAAATAATACAAATCTGTCTCCGCGAGCTAGAAAACGGCACCCAGCTGACTCACTATGCTAATGGGGAGACATCACAACGGCGCCATATTCACCTGAATCATGCTCTTGAGGGATGACAGGCAGCAACAACAGAGCCAAGGTGTTTGCCTGCTCTCACCTGTCAGGTTCCTTTGCGAGGAATAGTGAAAATAAGGGCACTCTCTAAAAATAAGGAGAGGCGCTTATTCCATGCAAAGGTCCTCATTCAAAGACAAAAGCACTGTGGTGATTAGAGGCGCAAAGAGGCATCATTATCTGCCTCTGTATTCAGAGGGAAGACAAGAGGCTGGGATTGTTTATATTTCAAGTCACATTAAATCAGGGTGATTTTCTTTGTGGCTAATATGTATTCAGATGTACCAGGATTTATGGTATATGTATATTTCCACATCATCACACTGGATTTGGACATTCTTTCCCTTTATTACCTTCTTTTTTTTTTACCAAATACAATTTTCTGAACTACAGTAGAAGGTTGTGTTTGCAGTCGATGTGTAACTGATTTTAAATGTTCTCGTCACGTGTGGTGAAGAAAATTACATAAAAGTCCTATATGGTATTTTTTGGAATATTTAAAGTAGTGTATTAACCATTTAAAATAAAGAAAAAGGTTTTGTTTAAAGAAAACACTCTGGTTGTACATGCACACTAGATTTTGCGTTTTAAATTTGACATTTGAACACGTTAAAACATATTTAAACTAGACCATTTTGAGTTTTTGTCTCAAGGTGCAAAAACAGGCCAAAAAATGAAAACTATGTACAGACGTTTCTGATGATACCATTTTTTGCCAAATATTGAAAGTTATTCTGGAAAAATGGGCAAATGTACTTACTCACAGGACATTTTCAGGCCCTGTTATGGTTAAAATAAACATTTAATCTTAGGGTTTGAAGGGTTAACTTCCAGTTATAAATAATGATGCAAAAAAATTGACGCACATTGCACGTCAGAGTCAATACGTCTGCCCTTTATCTCTAAACTGAATGAGACAGTGGTACAAAGCATTTTTTTTTGATTGTCCTGTTAATATTCAATGTTCAGTGATTTTTGTCGGGAAATAAAATAAAATGCTGGGCCAGATGAATAGAGCCTCTCAAAACAGGACACAGCACAACATGTGAGCCTTGAAATTGAAACTGAACAATGCATTTTCAAAACCCTGTATTGCCGATAACACTGATAAACAGAACTGCTAGAGTTGCCAATTTACTTCTTGAGGGTAAACTGCAACTGCAACTTTTAGTCAATCTTGCAAGTAGATATATCATGTTTCTATATATACATATATCCATTATATATATATTGTATGTACAAGGGTAATGATATACATTTAATAAACCTAAAGGGTGGCACATATTTATTTTTCAAATAATTACATTCTCAAACAGAAGTATATCTGTTTTTATTGCATTATTTACTTACTTAGATAAAATAATGCATTTGAATGTAGGTTCTACGAATGTGAAAGTTATTAACGCCACAAAGTGACCCAATGTAATTGTGTTTATTTGTTTCAAATCCTAATAAATATGGATTGATAACGTTGTTGACACAGACTGCAGCTATCCTCCAAATTGACTTTGTTGTACAGAACTGTGCAACAGTTGCAATTGCTGTTGAAATAGTAGGACAACCAGAAGCTTTACCATCCATCCATCCGTCTTCGACCACCCTGGACAGTTCACACATATACAAACTACCACCCACAGTCATAATCCCACCTATTGTATTAGAGTAGATCACGCTAAATACTTTACACGTTATCCTGTAGAGGCTGCGTACATGTCAAAAAATGTCCCGTATTTTCTTGATGCGTTCCAATAACGTGAAATAATTGTGCTGTACGGTCGTAAAAGCATTGCTTATACAACATTATCTAAAGGTGGCATAAAACTTTTGCACAGTACTGTGTATGTCAAGTAAAAACATTGAAGCTCCACTCATTTTCGGCATCATTGACTTTAGGGAACAGGATAACTAAAAAGAGGAGGGGAAGACAGACTGAGTGACTGCCACAGTGCTCCAGTCATAAACAAATGACTTGTTGTACAAAAACTGTAACTATAGTAACAGGCCAATCAGGCCCAGTCTTATGTTAAAAACGCTGCCCTGACTTTCAAATGACACCCAAACCACTTAAGGGCTGTTTATGCCTCCAGTGGAGCTTAACTGTGGCACCTGCTGAATAGCTGCCTGAGACGAGCTGCATATTGCTGCTCAGTGCAGTCGTCTCCATCACATCCCTCCCTTTCTTTTGCTTTCTCTTTCTCCGGTCCACATGATCAGGGTCTAGTGAAGTAAGACATCTCCGAGACCACGGTTTGTGGCATGAGTGGATAATAGCCAGCCAACCTTCCTATGTTGAGCCCTTTTAAATCGGATTAGGAACGCTTACTGTCTTCTTTGGAAAAAGCAGTCGCATTTGCTCACACTTATCTCTGGTGAACAGTCAGGAGCATGCAGATACAGGAATGAAACAAGTGAATTATCTTGTGGCACAGTGAATAAGCAGTGAATTACCACCATAATAATGTGCATTTAAGGATAGTGAAACTTGGCAATGGAGAAAAGGGCAGCTGTAGAAGAGACTGATCAGTCAGTTGGTCTTGGCACACTTGGCCAAAAACGATCCATAACTGAGTGTTTTGCTTTGGCAGGTCTGCTTTAAAATTCAATCAAAATTCTATTCCTACAAACAACCCTTTTTTAACAGAGAAAAAAAAAAAAAACGTGATAAAGTGAATGAAAACAGATTTCATGCTTTTAATTTCAAACTTGGCACTATATCTTACAAGCTGATTTGCATATCAAATAAAAAAAAAAAACTGGCTTATATATCTAGGCCTTTTATCAGACGGCATAACAGCAGTGGTGTCATTTTTATGGTCCGAATCTTGGATTTCTTGGCTTTCACACAATTGATTACTTATTCAACTGTCACAGTTACAGATTCAGAGGCACTCGCCGAGGAGAAATCACTGGGAATATTAATGACGTTTCAGACTTATTTAATGTATTTCCCGTCATCACAGCACTCCATTCACATTACTAATTGAACTGAATTATGTGATGTGCCGCGCTTGTTCACTGGCAGATGTCATTCTTGTTCTGCGACTCTCTCCATCTCCGCATACGAACATTTGCACAAAGGTGAAACATAAAACAATATGAGCCAACTACTATAATTTGAATAATAACAAACCAATCCAGAGGTAGCACTTACTTAAACTAGCTAATTGTATGCCTGTGTACCTTTTTCCTTTAGACACACACTCATTGATTGCCAGGTCAAATAAAGGCAGATGCAGGAGCGATAAGAGTTGTGCCATTTTTTCTTTTTTTTTATTAGAATTTCCATATTATGATGTGGGTTTGAGCTGTTGTGAAATCTGGACATCTTACAGTCACTGTACCTACCATAACATAGTGATTGTTCTTGACTCTTTTTAATAGCTCTTTTTGCTCTGACCTGTTTTTAATGGTAATTATTTAATACATTTTTACGAGGTAAAAAAAGATAATAAAGATATTATATTAGACGTAACACACATTTGTGAAAATAATACTGTGTAGACACTTGTTCCACCCAACAAGGGAAAAGTCCCTGCTATATCAGTGTCTCATCTGTGTCTGTGAAGCCAGAAAAACAGTTCTCACCTTGTGGCTGCCTGCTGGGATGGAAGATCTGCAAGTCAAAAGGCTGAGCACTTGTCTTTTGGATAACTGTGACATTTTGACCGGTCCACTTATTGGCTCTTGCCAAAGTATTTGTCCTCCAGTCCGTCCAGTACACGTTGCCTCCGTAGAGAGATACGGCGAAGGGATGAGACAGGTATTCGTGGCCCTTGAGGATCTCAATGACCCCACTGCCGTCATAGAGTGCAGAGAAAATGGCATCGGATCTGTTGTAGAGGGATGAACACATGAAAGTTTAAGCTGCTCTTCAAATGCATTAACAGGGAACTGCGGAAACAGTCAAAATCAAAAGTGTTACCACTATTAATAAGTGTTCAAGACCTGCTCAAAGGCAAATAAAAATGAAATGTCTACTGATTGGAAAGTCAAGCAACTATTTATGCTGAATCATTTGCAGCATTAAAAATGTGTTAAAAATGAAAATGCTTGTGTACACAGCGGGGAAAATGAATGGCGTACCGTGCATCTGTCCAAACAATCCTCTTTTCCAGATGATCCAGAGTCAGTCCATTAGGCCAGGCACCAATTTCCATATCTTTAAACACAATATGACGACCTCCTCCACTCATTGACGCAGCCTCGATTCGGGGAAAAGTAGCATCCCAGTCGGTCCAGAAGAGGATCCTGGGCACAGAAACAAAAACACACAAAAAAGTGCAACAATAAGCACTCATTTGTTTGCTTCTGTGAGGAAAAACAACACAAAACAGACATTTTTTCTCAGAAACTCTTTAAAAGGGATGTCGCAACCAGATGAGCCATTATCATTAACATTGTTTGTTATTGCCGTTATACTGTAAACACAGTGACTCTTTTGTGGCTGTGTGCATTAATGGACAGTGAAGGTGATGGTTGTCCAAGAACAGCAGCAATGATCCAGTGCAACCCTCAACATCTGTGACAGGCCTTGAAATGGCAGGCCATCTGTTTTATTATTACTTTTCACAGCTCAATGAGGCCTGAAAATGAACAGTGTCCTACTGCAACCCAGCACACATCACTTCTGTCCTGACATGGTTCACAAAGTCAGCTAGAACACGGGAGAAAATGGGCGTTCAAGCTTAAATCACATACTGACGACAACGAAACAGTGTTAGGAAGAAATATCCGTGTCCAGATCAATAGCAGTGTTCACTTGATAAGGCCTCCCTAATCAATGATCCACTCCTTTGAGTGGATTCAAGTAATTAGATTAGAATTATTGCCCTGGAATGGAAATGCATCTTTAGGCACCAAAAGCCCCCATTAATCCTACTCTCCACAGCCATGAAATGTAGTCATCCTCCCAAATGTGAAGGAGTACTATAGGAGAGAGTGCACAGGCAGATAAGTCATTTTTTTTAAGAGCATTAAATTGATTTTAGGAATGTCTAGGCTTTACTTTAATCTGTAATTTACTGGCCAAAGTACACAACCACTGGCTAGTTCTCAGATGCATTAATCCAAAGTAAGCGCCTAATGGGAAAAATTAGCAACATACCTACAGCAGAGGAATTGATTATTTTTTCACACATCATCCAAAACGCATAACATTTGCAGCACTGCACTATTATACTCTGCCACTTAAAAAATAATTGTTATGTCATAAACCTGATAATAAGTAACCACACATAATATAGCACTATATTTAAAAAAACATGTATGTCAATCTACCAAATTGGAAAGTACCTGCAGGGAGGAAAAGTTGCCCTCCGAGTGTCATCAAGCAAGCAAACACTCGTTTAATGCCGCAATAACAGTGTTCCTGCTAAGTCTTTTTTTTTTTTGTAGATAAGGATAAGTGTAAAGAGACTGAAAGGTCAGAGCTGACTCATTACGAGCTGCTGAGGCGAAACACGTGAGAGAGTGTGGGAGCATCTGTTGAAATGTTGAGCAGTGCAACAAAAAAAGAACTTGAATTTTATTTTAAGTGTCTTTTATCTATTATCCAAAATACTTTGTTTCTTGAATCTCTATTCACATTGGGATAGACATCAATAAGTTAAGTTCTTTGTGTAAAACAAAAAAAAGAAGAAGGTGAAATTGATAGCAGTGGTGGTTGCTCGTCTTTGAAACCAAGGAAGCTGAGTTCAGGCCCAGTTATTTATACATCAATTATACATCAAACCCCCAAAAAAATAAAACACAATAATTATGAAAGAGCTGAAACAGGGAACTATGTGTATTAGTGCAAATAACACAACGGGCTGCTATTTGTCTAGACTTCACTCGCATGGACTGAGACAGAAAAGGCTCCACTCTATATTTCTCCAGTGCTGTCAATCAAAAAGTAGTTCCGCCTCTCAGACAGTCCCTCCAATCATCAATCATCATGCATCAGCCCAGCGTCCGCGCCCACCCACTGCTCCGTTGACTCCCAGAGACGCCGAGCTTCCCTGAAAGTGACAACTTTTGCCGCATTTATCCAATCCCCGTGAAAAAAGAAGAAGCTATTCTATGCCGTGTCATCCAGATCAAATGAAGCCGAGCTTCCGCTGGTTTTTATGTGTGTTTATGCGTTGCAATATCAGGGCACAATGCAACCAATACATCCCACTCCCTCCTGTCTGTCTTGTAAAAGTGCCATCATTAAAACACACAGTGCTTGAAGCTGAGTGGAGGAGAGTGCTGGGAGAATAGCTTTGTTGATATAACTACATCATGGCTGAAAAAAAATTAAACATCTCAAAATGAACCTTAATGGCAGGCAGGTACGTAAGGGATGCAAACCCAATTTTTTTTTTTTCCCTAGACAACTTAATTTATTGATAGCTGGCAGGGCATGAAAATGATTTCATATAAATTGTGTGTTGGAAAGCAATTAGAGACTATGGCTTGAAGAGATTAGCGGCAGAAAGATGCCTACATCACTACCAGCTTTGCATTATGATATCACTGCCGTGTGCGACACAGATTCAAGTCCTTGATTCAGTCTAGTCAGACCCTCAAAGCAGGGAAACACATTTCTCTCACTGATGAGAGAGAAAATCGCATCAAAACTGTCTTGCAACTCGCAAGCTCAGACTCTCAAATTAGGTGGCAGCGAGGACTTGTTTTTTTAAATTTACCAACATAGGCTGACATATTGCTGGTTAACAATGGGTCTATTAAGGACCTTGCATGCACAAGAGATGTCAGGGGCAAAACTGCAAAAGCCTATATGCTATTCATAGAAACCAATAATTTGACACTTTCTACATATTTCCTTTTCAGACAAAGACTAAAGTACATGTCATGTTTGGCAGAGTTCATGCACACAGTTCAGTGCCTGCACTCTACAAAACAAAGACCGCAGCACTGCTCCATTCACTGCCAGCACTCTGCCAAACACGCATTAATCGTATCAAAATCAAGACATCACATAATATTTGCAGATGTGTGCAGACTAGTAAGCCACTGCAAGTAAATGTGACCTTCAAATCCATAAAAAAAAATAAAAAAAATTGTAGCACAGCATCCAGACAAAATACCACCTTCCACCATCAACACAGCTCATCACCACCAGATTTAGAAATAACACCTTCCTCACCTCCTAGTGAGTGTTGAAATAGGTTAGAAACCTAATGACCAGGATGTGGAGTGCAGGACTGATGAGGTCTTTCATACAACGATATAAAAAAAAATAGAAGCTCAGGCACGAGAAGTGGATGACTTACTTTAGATCTTTAGGAATACAGAGCTGTCAGTTATCCATTTCCCAACAGTGCAAAACAAAGGTAAAACAAAAACAGCAAAACTATTGCTCAGTTGCGAGGCAGACGTGACACAGACATGATGGACAACTGCCAGTATTTGATACGTCCTGGATCAGTAATAAAACGTTAAACCACCATATGGTGACACCAAGTGTCAGCGGAATCATTACTTGTCTTGAGTTATATAGCGTTACCTATTGAATACCGTATTAATAATGCATATCATGTAGGCAAGAACTGTTGCCTAGCAGCAGCTGCTTTGAACCGAAGAAATGAGCTCTGAGAGGAGAGATGCTGTGAAATTTTTTTAAATATTTAAGCGCATCTGAGTGGGGTACAGAGAAAAAAAAATAAAGCTCACACCCGCCACTGAGGAGCGTAGGGTTCACCTCCCAGCAGGTATGCCACCGTCTTGGTCAGGCAACTCATGAAACGCAACTGTCAGTGCCAATACGGGTGAAGCTGAAGGATCATTTTCATGTCACTGTGCTGTGACTTAACTGGTCGGTGGGGGAAGGATGCTTTACTTTCTTTTTAGGTCAACTTTGAAAGGGTTTTATTTATGTCTTGATTCGTACATGATGGATACATGTTCGGTGGAGTTAGGGCCGTGTAAGGCGCTTTATTTTATAGACTGCAGCGGAATCGCGTTGGATTGTATTTTATCATCATAATAAAATACAATGCAGCATAAACACGTGTGTCGTTCCCTTGAGCAAAGAGTGAAACGCTGTATATTACACGTGTGATTTGTGTTCTGGTTATAGGCACTTTTATTTGATAACTACTCCAGATGTGAAACACTGGAGGGAGTCGGTCCTGTAAGACGTCGGTAACTGACCCACCAAACATATTGACAAATTCAAGACGATACCATGTGTCGTGTTTCCTCTAATGACTTGCTTGCTGACTGTAAGGCAAAGGGAAGTCTGCCATTTCGGAGCGACAGATTAGTCTACAAATGTTCTCCCCCATGCATCTCAGGATAAACAATCACAATTTTGAAAATTGGGCCCTGAGGAAATTGATGGACAAATCAGAGCCAAAGTATAATTTCAGCTTCGATTCAACTGAGGTGCTTAAAACGTGTTCTAAAGGAACAAAAGTGAGTGGTAGTAAAGTGGAAGCAGAGGTTTTTGGGGGTGGGGGGGGGTAGTGGCTTCATCAGCTGGCATTACTTTAATGTACAACACCGTACTATTATTGATGCATTATGTATCTTTTTTTTAATGAAACCCTAACACGGCAGACGCAAAAGTGAGGAATACAACGGAGCTGTGATTTGACTTAATTCCAATAATCTCAGAGCCTGACGGGTAGCAGAGCCTCCAGCAGGTGCTGTGTGTGCGAGTTAGAGCATAACATACCCCTGCCCGGGGTCCAGAGCAATGGCCCGTGGATGCTCCATGCCTCCAGCAATCAGTGTGGTGCGCATATCTCCATTAAGCTTGGCAACCTCAATCTGGTCCAGATTGCTGTCAATCCAGTACAGTTTTCCTGTAATCCAGTCCACAGCCAGACCCTCTGGGGTGGCCAGTCCGTGCTGCACGACCACCTCAATCCCAGTGACTCCTGCAAAGCAAACATCACATTAGCACGACTGTTTTGGCACCAGCAGATAATCGTCAAGTCTAGGGGAAAATATTCTGAAAGCAAACGGGGAGTGTCGTCTTTTAGGTAAATTAGATTGATTTCTACAAGGTTCTGTTAAGCACAGTACAAGGGTTTTCACACAATATTTACAATCCTTGGGTTTGCAATTACTCTCAGATGTTGGGGATTTAATGTGTGCCTCACAAAACAGTACAGAGTAGGCACAGGTCCATGGGGGAAATAAAGGCAAGAGAAGTCAGTAAAATCTCCTTCCAATCCCAAAATTACAAAGTAAAGCAGACTTTCTGATGTATTGTTTTGTGCGCGGTAGATACTAGATCAACTGAAAACGACCGTACCTGCAGCATTGTTTTTACCTTGGTGAGGCTATGATACAGAGCAAAACAATATCAGCTCAATGTATCGGAGCTAACTATGTGTAAAGAGAGCAGACTGAAACAGCGTTATCACCAGCAGTGTCTTTGAGTTCCATTACAGCTCAGGAGCAAAACTCCTTTCAACAATACATCACAGGAGTCTTTCGATTTCACAACAAATGTTGTGTCCATATTTGTGAGTGTGTACATACCACCAGACTCAGAGAGCTTCCCTCTATAGATCTTATCCTCCACAACGTCTGTCCAGTAAAGTAGGCTGTGATTAAAGTGGAAGTCTAGTGCAATAGTATTCCTCAACCCCGGCACCAGGAGGCTGTAGTCCCGCTTGTGAAGGTCTATTCGTCTTATCTCATGCCGGATTGAGAAAATGATGAAAGCCTCAAAGGGATCTGGCCATAGGGAGAGACAGGGGGAAAAAAAGGGCACACATGGCACCATGGGTCAAGTAGTGTCTGAGGTAACTTGTCAATCAAACAGTGTGCAACATTATGTAATGGACATTGTTTTTTGCATTGCACAGGAAAAGTGTGACTTGTCCTCTCCTCTTCGTCAACAGGAGGCAACACAGATGCCATTTCACGAGAAGCACCATCATATTTCCAGAGGAAGATTATTGTCAAAGATGAAGAAATTAATAACTAAAGCCTGAATTGTGTTTAAACCTTTTTACAAGGCCATGCAGGTACTCAGTCACATTCTGTTTGGGACTTTCAAGGACATGGATTTCAGGCGCAGCAAGGGGGATGAATGCGCCGGGTCTGGGGCCTTCAGAAACAAGCCCCTTGCCATCTGGAGTCGAGCATGAGGGGCAACATGGTCATTGTTCGCTGCCAGAAAGTGGTGGATTGCTGTTTTGTTAGTTTGATTGGGAATTGATATAGAAATTAAAAAGAAAATGTGAATACAAGAGGCTGAAATGCCTCCAGGTCATTGTACCACAGGAGTGTAGATAATAGGCAGCAGGACTTGCTTGAGTCTTCTCAGGAACATTTCTCCTTTCATCCAAGAGGCTTTTTCATAGGCTGAAGTGTATTTCCGTCCTTGGATGACTGGCCTCTGCCTCGGGAGCTCCAAAACCCAAAGCGAGGCTGGAGTGGAGAAGCTGCATGTCAAGAGGAGCCAGTTGCTGTGGTTCAGACGTTTGATTAGGATGCCTACTGGGCGACTTTCATTGGAGGTGTTCCAAGCATGTCTAAATGGCGGAGGCCCCTGTGTAGACCCAGAGTCCACTGAAGGGCTCGTATACTGTGTCTCAGCTGGCCTGGACACACCATGGATTTGCCCCAGAAGGAGTGGAAAAACATCGCTGAGGAGAAAGACATCTGTGCTACTTCACTGGATGAATGGTTGGATGGGAAACTGACATGCAGGCACAAATAAACTGACGTTCCAATCATCACAAACAAAGCTATCTTAAACAATACAGACATGCAATCCACGTTTATCAAGGATCTGCAGAATATTTTAGCTCATTTTTTAATGAATTCAATCCAAAGACAACAGGAACTCATTACAGTTGTTTGTTTCTCTCAAACAAAGTTTGCAGGGGGAATTGACACAACTGACCACAGTTTTCCTCCATACAGTCTGCCATTATGTTGTTGTTGATCCACAGTGTAGAGGACATATTTCCACCACCATGCAGTGCAAATTTGCAGCGTGTGCATCACTTACAGCAAAACCAATTTGTTACCAAATACTCTGGGAATCAACACATTACATTTTCAATTTTCTGAAAAAGTAGATACATTTGTGAGCAGTCTCCTTTGAGAAATATAATTTGTAGGGTCTCTAAGAAGTTGCTAAATCTAATGACAAGTCCTGTAGCTGGCAACGATGCTCGCATACTGAAGTTGTCTTGCCTTGTCCGCTGAGGCTTAGCTCAATCAGCAAGATTATTTCCAGCACCGGAACAGCTCTGCTTCTGAAAAACGTTTGTAAAACTAAAACTCAAAATCCATCACACACTGACATGCACTCCCTATATACGCAGTCTTTCAAATGTTGGGGCCCTTTTTTCAAGCCTTCACAGAGTGCTGTGAAGACAATGATACGTTAGGGAACATTGCTGTTTGCACATAAATGCAATTAAAATTGTGTCCTTGCTTCAATGACACATTTCAGTGCCGTAAACCAAAATAGTTTCAATGCTACTAGAAAGGACTTGCACATTTCCTGACCTTTTTTTTGTAACACAGATATGCAAAGGGTGTGTGTGTGTGTGTGTGTGTGTAAATGTGTGCTCATGACTTCAAAGAACCAAAATGACACTTCTCTCAATATGAAATCCGAAACGTTTGTGTTTGTATGAAAAACTTGATTGATGATGACGCCGTGGAGCTCTGATTGGCTCCACCCCCAAAAAAGTGTGTATTCTCTGCCTGCATTAATGTAAGATTAAAGCTGCAACTGCCATCAATCTTGGCGTGAAATAGAGAGGCAAGTAATCAAAACCAGGTCCATAAATCTGAATGTGACAGGCCAATGGAATGTGTGTGTAACTGTTGCATTCCGAGCCATCTCGTCCGAACACATTATTCAATTACTGAATCGGAATAGTGTTAAATTTGAATTTATAATGTGATACAATACCGTAACACTGAGTCATTTTTTGGTTGTATGAGATTCAGCCCGAGGTGAACTTCTGCGCAGCTGTAAGAAGAAACAAAGCCCTGGTGGTTTGCGAAGGGAGAACATGTTTCCTTCACTCAGCATCAGTACAGATAGAAAGAGGCAGGACTCATCGCCCAGATGTCTCTTTGGATTTGAAACTGATTGAATTTGACCTGACAGTACTCTCAATCACCATCTATTACTATTTCACAGACCGCCCCGGCACTTTTTCAGCACTGAGACACTAACACAAGAGTCCTACAATTCCGTAAAATTGACTCTTGTTATTGCCTCTTGCACATACCACAAGGCACAATTTCAACACAAATATGTGAGACAAAAAGAATAAACCAATAAGTTAGAATCAAGAAAACCATACGTCAATCGGGGCAATGCAGTAACAACAACACAAAAACAAAACAAACTTTTCCTTCAAATGTGATAATAGTTACATTTGTATATGCTAAATCTGGTAAGGTGTTCCCATTTTAGAGACAAGTCCTTATAGACTCTCTCGTTTCAAATTAATTCTGATTTCTGTGTGGGAGTCACTAATGATGTGCTTTCAACATGATCTATTTTAAGTTAAATACTTTGAATCTCAAATTTTGTAGCATATACACTGTCATACAAAATATGTTGTTTTCTCCATACGTGCACGTCAATTAAAGTCAGAGAATAATACAGTATACAGTAAACAGTATGCAAAATACCTTTAACAACTCCAAAATGAAATTAACTATTTCCTGTAGTTTCCTCATCTGTATTGGTTTATTTTATGTAACTCTTATTTGTCATTTAAGGTACCAACACTGCACAAACACCATCAAGACCTAGGATTCAAACTCTGGAGCAAAGATTGAATAGGTACTCGTACGCCCCAGGATGAAATTTAATATTACTGCAGACATAAGCCTACAGCTGCGCAGCATCATAAAACAAACATTAAAAAAAACCCGGGTCTGTTACCTGTGCTGTGACAGCTGTCCCCGTCTGGGTCCAGCATCCATCCTGGATAACAGGAGCACTTCACTGTGGTCTTGTACTGCTCACACACTTGGCTGCACTTTAGGTGACGGCTGCAGTAGTCGACCACCTCACACGTCTTGTTGCTGGAGTCCAGGTGAAGCCCAGGGGGACAAGAGCACACAACCCCTTTCCCTGGCGCCACAGTGCACTGGTGACTGCACCCTCCTCTGGCTACCAGACACATATCTGGAGTGAAGAGAGGGCAGCGGAGTATGATTTAAATAGCAATAACAACGGGGAAAATGTCTTAAAATCATTCACTCCCAACTCAGAGGACTCTGTGTTGCACGCAAATCACGTGATTCATTTATCGGGGACTTAAATTCACTCGCTGTTGAGTTTTAATGAGGGACTGAAGTAACATTGAGCGCCGTTGTGTTGTTGTTGTTGTACTTTTCTTCTTCCTCTGACTTGTTTGTGATATCACATTTCCTACATGGGTGAGACAATTGGATGGAAAACCACTGGCAATTGGAATGGTGTTAATTGGGCTTCACATAGGTTTAAAATTCCCAGGTCTTGCTGTTAATTTTTGTGTGAAAAGAGCTTTATAGGCCTACTCGTTTCCAATGGAGAAAGAATAAAAGATAAAACTATGTATGTAGGGCTCCTTATTGCGCAACAGTGATTTAGCCTCGTGTCTTTTGTGGGCAAGGAAAGCATTGCACGCTGACAGAAGTCACAGTTGTCCATGACGGGCACAAATCCTGCAAAGCTGGTGCAAATCAATTAAATCCTCATGGTCCTTGTGAACACAACCTAATTGTCTGAAAGGAGGCAAAAGCTCTCTTTTCAGCCACAATAACGCAAACACTCAAAGGTCCTGCAGGGACTCCCCACTCAGGGCTTGGTTAGCGACACTCCAGGAAATTAACCTCCATGTTTACACTGTTCACTTTCTAAGATTGGATGGCAGCGTTTGGTCACATGAGATTCCCTTCAACTCTTTACAGACTGACGGACAAATATTTCGACACGTGCCATTATCTGGAGCTCGAGAGTATTCCTTCACGTTCTCTCCGGTCAAATTTGGTCACTCTTCTACATGCTCTAAGCAGCTGAAGGAGGGGTTGAGAGTATATTGTCACTTCACATAAGGATAAAAGGATAAAAAATTAACTGAGGAGAATTGCACAAGGGGCGGTGATGAGCCTCAACGGGTTTTTTTTTTTTATTCAAACGATGCCACGGACTCTCTCCTTGCGAGAAGTGGTAATCAAAGAAGCTTGAATGCTGTTAGAGTTTTGAAACATCCAAAATATCAACGTCGCAATCATTAGTCTTGACAGACTTTCTTTCACCAGAGTACATTTCTTTTGCCTAAAATATATCTTTAGAGCGCCAAACACTTACTGATCGTAAGCTTGAATCGGCACTTTTAACAGTTCCTCGGAAAGAAAGGCCGCATGGAAAGTGTGGAGTTTGGCGTCAGGTTTCCAAATTGAAAGCTTTTGCAGCTTTAAGTATCAAAACATCCACACAAAGCTCTTAAAATGACACAACAATCTTACATTTCACTCTTCCTGGTAATGGCAGACGAAATGCAAATTAGAGACGGACCATGCAGATGTATTTATATGTTCTGTTACTTTTCCCCATTTTACTATTTGAAACTGACGCAACTGAACTACCAAACATACAACTTTGGACATCATTATTGTCACAGGCTGCTTTTGGAAGGCTCCATTGTTTCAATTCACCAACTAAAGGACATGAATTAAATATGTCATTTTCACAGCAATGACATTTTTGATTCTCTGACAGTCATTTTGAGCACTTTTATCTCTATTATAGTTGACGTTAATCTCTTTTTTGGTTGTCTCACAGGATAACAAAACAAGCAAAGAAAAGATACGATGACATAGGACGTTACCACAGATGGGTCCTTCATCCGAGCGATCGGCGCAGTCCACTTTTCCATTGCAGATCTTATCAGGAGTCAGACAGACAGAGGTATCATTTGCACAAGGGTACTTGGGTGGCTTGCAGACAGCGGACTCACAGGACTCTTCATCTGAGCGGTCTTCACAATCAATGTCCCCATCGCACACCCAGCTCTTTGTGATGCACTTCCCTGAAGAAAATGAGATGCCAGAGATGAACTTTTTTTTAGTACTTGAACACAGAAAGTTCCCCCGCTTTAACTATCTGAAGTTCAGCAAGTCAGTCTCTCAATCATGTCCTTAGAATAAACATTAAATATCAAAGATACCAAACTTTCATCACAGGGGGTTTCAGTCAACAAACTCCTCGGCGCTCCGCTAAATGTTTGACTTTCTAAAAAAGAAGCACTATCTGTTAAGCCCGTAACTTCACGGAGTCTAATTCCCTGACTGTGCAAGTCAGAAATAGGTGGGGAAAACACAGGGGGCTTCACAGATACCACGATGCATCACCGCTTTTCTCCCGGATGAAGCTTGGATCGCAGCATATTCCAGTTGACAGTTTTTCTATCAAAGCTACATCACAGTGTTTCTGAGATCCTGCTGGTTTATGCCGGCTGTCGAATTGGTACAAGCTAATGTGGGAGGCTGAAGTGACTACAAAAAGCCTGTGTCTTTTTTATTTTTCAGGTATTTTCCAGTGGATGTTTGCTCCCATATCATTTTAAGCTTTGCAGTGGAGTCCCACGACACTTGTGACTTAACCCTTCATGTTCTCAACATCTGATGTGAATTTAGTCGAGCGGCACCAATAAAAACAAACGTTATTCGTCATTCAAGTGCAAAGGCTTTTTCACGGGAGAAAAATGGATGGCACTCAAGGCAATGAAATGTTCTATTTAAAGTGTTATTGCATCATTTGTTTTGGTGATAATGCACACAGACAAGGAGGTAAATTTTTGTGTAATCACATTAACCTGTCTTCAGGCAATTTCTACTTGATTGCAAAAAGGTGCCACAGCTTCAACCTGATGAGTTTCACAAGTCTTTTTATAGAATGTAGAGGAGGGCTAGAGTAGAGGACGGGTTGATTAAATAAAACTGCAGAAAAATCCATGTTTAATATCATTTCTAAACATAGAAAGGCCCAAACATCCAGAAATTTTTATTTAACAAAACCGCAGCATATTCATAGATTGATTGCCCACAGAGCTTTTGATCGTTCCGTTATGGAAGTTTTGTGATTCATGTTGGTCGCTCCCCCAAGCATGGTGAAAGATTTATTTCTTTATTATTTTAAATGGACAGTTGTTAAGTTTAATAACTGTGCACTTAAATGCACCCGTAATAAAGCATTCATTTACTTGATCGTCATTACAATACGACCCAAAATCTGAACTCTTCCTCCTCAAAGCTCAGTGGTAGAGCGAGGCGTCTTTCAACTGGAAGGCTGTGTGTTCAATTCCCGGCTCTGCTAGTGAACATGCCAATGTGTCCTTGAACGACCTCACACCTCGCCTCAGCACGGCATGGTTAAGTTGAGTTTACTTTTTTAGTACCTGCTCTGGCGAGCAAGCCGAACAATGCCGAACTGTAGATCAGTTAAAACGACTCAACAGTCCTAAAAGTGTGGGTTAATCTCCAACAATTACAAGGGAAATGTTTCAAAATCTCAATATTTAACTGGTGTTTTTAGCGAGAGCACTGCCGATCGAGATCGGCGCCCCGCACCACAAACCCCGCCGCTGTAATTAACTGATTCTAATGATTCGGTTACATGGAAACAACTGCTTAACAAGTCAGTAATCACTGGTTTGTACGTCGCATGTAAAATAAAGTCACGGCAGTTTCATGCAGCCGTGCAGTGATGACTCCGCCCACAATGTGCAGGTAATATTTTAGTGGAAAACCAACTTAAACTGTGCCGTGCTGAGGTGAGGCGAGGTGAGGCGAGCTGGGACCATAAGTGGAACAGGGGCTTTAATGGATGAATGGGTGAATATACATCCGATGTGCTATGTTACTGGGTGTGAATGGGTGAATGGCAAAACTGTAGTGTGAAGTAGCTTTGAGTGGTCATCAAGCAATAAAAATACCGACCATTAGCCTTTTACAACCCGTGGAAAAGCAGACTTAAACAGAGCACTATAACCACTGCAATATGTTAAGAGGAAAGGTATAAGGTAACTCACTAACTTTTCAAAGGACGAGACACAGAAATAAAAACAAAAACTCATTGCATCTTAGTAGAAGCTGCGACCCTGAGCCTGAATGAGACTGAATGCTCTGTAACCCTGAGGTACACTCCCACACTGAACACCATGGAGTCAGACATAATGCAGGACATAAACCATGATGATCTGACATCTAGCTTATTGCCCTATTTGCCTAAGACCGGTCCCTCAGGCCTAGTCACAATGTCCACTCATAAATAAATGACCATAAATGCTTAACACACAAAAGCAAGGAGGTGCTGACCGCATGCACTTGTGTGGAGTTTGCATGTTCTTGCAGTGACACGGAGTCAGCTGGGATTAGTGCCAGTCCACCACTCAAATAATAATAATGGAATAGGTAGCAGATAAGATGTATTTGTCTTGTTGTTTCTTCTTGCATTTCATTTTTACAAATGGACAGTAACTTTGACAAATCACATGAACAAAATGTTAAATCTCCACATTCAAAATCCAGATCATGTCCAGTGTATTCATCACGCAATCCTGTCATGCAATAGTCAGATTCCAAACAACGCCAGTTTGGCAGGGGGCCCGTTCCGTTCACATTAATTGACATATATATCAGGCAGACTACTGTATATACCAGGCAACGTGCCAGGAAAACTCGTCTCGTCTTTGCCAGATGTATTCATCAGAGGTGAGGACGGTGGACAGCCGCTGTTGTACCCTGGGATACCATAATAGTCACGGATAAGCAAAGGGGAGAGCATTTTACCAGATCCCCGAAGATTCGGAGAGATTGCAGAGGTGGATTATTAATGTAAAACATGCCGAGCGCTAGCATTGAAGACAGAATGATGGAAACCTACAGGCAGAAGACTCCGCTATCAGGTACACGGCACTTAGTGGTCAGAGCGTAATGTAGGAATGGAGTAATGTCCATTCCAGTTGTTTCAAAACTCATGAAAAGCACCATGTGGGCTTTATGAAGGATCAGAGATATTGTCAAGTTCTGCAACATTTTGCTAAAACTTTGCTTGTGGATTTAAAGTGTTCAGTGAACTCCTACAGCTGGTGCTGTTCATTTTTGCAGTGCATTCTCCTGCCACGCTTCCATGTGTCAATGTCTCAAGCTCCGCCAGTGAAAATGATGTCTTACAAAGAAAAACACAAGGGCAGAATCTTTCGTTTTAATCGAATGGTAATGCTGATGGCCCTTATCAAAACGCCCCTTTGAGCATGGCTACAAAGGGCATTCAGAACCAATTCCACTGGTGCAAAAGAATATAAGAATACTAATTGCATGGTCTTTGTCATTCTTGTTAATATGGTTTAAAGGAGGAGTAAAACACCCGAGACCTAAAAACAGAAAGCAACAGAATATGTAGTGGAGCCTCTCTCTAGAGTTGGAGAAAGCGAGGGGATGCTGGGTTTGGATATGTGTGCTGTTTAAACAGATCATGTAAATGGTTTGTCACTAATCGGTGGGACAAGTGTAAGGACAACTTCACAGCATTGTTCCTCAGAGGAGATAAGTTAATCCTCTAAAGTCCATCAGAAAACTAAGCTTTTATGAAAGGAGAGAGCACTTGGCAGCGTAATCTATAACCAATGCAACGATTAATCGGCTTGATTAGTTTCGGTTTTCAAATTAGGGAAGGTCTTGCCAACTTCACACTTCTGCTGCAAGACTTTGTAACTTCTCACTCGCTGTAACAACTTTTTTTTTTAGAGCACCTTGTGACACCTCACGCAACCTTTTTGACAAAACCCTGTTACATTTTACTTCTTTCATGGAGTCATCAATTTTTGCCCCGCGAGTCTAAGGTCAGGCTTTCCAAAGGGCATGCCTCTCTCAAGTCTCATCGATTTGATTGCACAGCAGCCGATAAAGCTGCGAGTCAGCTCCGAGCGTTCATTCTGTGCCATCATTTTAAGCAAATATATTCAAAATGACATCAAAGACCATGTTTTTTTTTTCAACTGATGTAAATGGCCATTTTTGTTAGATTAGGTTAGGTATCACAGCTGTCCAATCCTTATCATAGCAGTGCAGCACAGCAGCTGAGAAATCATTTGGCAGTGACTGGCGGTAGAGCAGCCATTCATTCACTATTTTATACATACCTTCGTCTCAAAACAGAAAATGAACTCGACTGGCCACTTTTGCGGCTGCTCTATTTGAAATGTGTGAGTGCTAGCTCCGCGCTAGGCCATTAATCTGTTGTGTGCACTCAAAGCGACCTTGACATTTTGACAAAAGTCTAATCAGTCAGCCTCACTGACAGCAACTCACAGTTGTTCCTCACATGATGCCCTTTCAAGACCAAAACTGTATTTTGCGAAAAGTGAGGTCACTTTGGTTTTGACAACAACAAAATCAACTGGCAGACAGTCAGCCCGGACACATGTACTGCAACAGCTGAGTGTGGAAGTGTAAGAACAATTGTTACAATTGTACAATTGTACAATTGTAATTAAGCTGTATTACAATGTATGAGTGCATGTTGGTGTTGTCGGTGCTGAAAGCTGCCAGGCTTAAAAATGAACTTATGATTACGTCAGAAAAGTAACTCACAAGAAGAGTTGCAAAATGATAAATCAAATGCTTCATTTCCATCTCAAATACCAGCTGTATGTTGTGCCTCAGGATCACGCTTTTCACCATGAATTATCCACAAACAAAATTCACTATGACTAATGAAGAGTACAAACCTTTGCCAGAGTTCCTTTTCGGAAGACATCTCAAAGGTACACTAACACCTACAGGTATCTGCTAGTTCAGCAAGTGAAAGGGAGCTTCGCCTTTAGTATCACAGAAATAGCTATGCTTGCGGCACATTGCACATCACTACCTGTATCTTTGCATGTGAACTTGGCCTTGGGGTCGCACATCCTTTTGGTGCCTTCGCAGTCTTTCTCGTCGCTTCCATCCTCGCAGTCCTTGTCTCCGTCACACCTCCAGCGCTCGGGGATGCAGGTTCCGTCAGCGACACAGTGGAATTCCTCCCCGCTGCACTCAATCACAGATGGCAGCACTGAAACAAAAGTTATTGAAAAATGTACGGCTTCACATTGTTGAGGGCACAGACAACAGTATCAAACTATTATTAATGTAAAAAGAAAGAAAACAACAAAAAACCTTGAAAGTTGCAAATATTTATCTCTGCGTGCAGGGCGCTTGGCAGCTATATTAGGTTGGTAAGCTCCAAAGAGGGATGTTATTTCACTTCTAGCATTTAAGTTTTATGTCTAGAAGATGTTTCTCTCTTTTTAATGACTCTCTGTTCACTATATATCTTTCTCCAGCAGGGGTTCATTATACAGTAAATAAGAAAGAGGGAGCACAGCTCCATTACGATGTTTCCGTTGCATATGTTAGAGTAACTGGACACATCCTGCGATGATAAAGAATGCTGTGAATAACGTTTTCTGTGATGTTTTAGTACTGAATCATTTACGACGAGCAAAATTGCATATTTTCCATCATATACAGGAAATAATTCAACAAGAAGGAAAACAGCATTATGAATTATTTTCAGCAGCGGTATCCTGCATTCGGAATACATGATGTTTTGAATGTAATTAACCGTTTGCATATCATGTAAAAGTCAAAAAACATTTTCTCAACAGCCAAGGCAAAGCTAAGACAGATTCAGTCCCCTGGGATAGATAGCACCAGCAGACAGGAGGGAGTTGAGAGGCATGCAGCTCCCATCAGGAAATGGTTTGATGAATAGTCTACACATCCTCGTGACAAGCAAGTGAGCGGTGAGTTTTCTAGGAGCTTGCATAAGGTTTTCCGTGGTAATTAGAGTCAGTGATTCAACTCCTGATGGTAAAATTCCTCCAAACAGAGACTGGATAAAATGAGTCCCATGTGAGTGTGAAAACAAAGTTATTGGACTAAAGCTGATTAATTGTTTAACATCAATTACAACACCCAAATTTAAACACTGATTAGAATTGTGAATGGAATCGTTAGCACACTAAGAGACGTCATGGGAAACTATCTTTATAAAAGGTGCTGGCAGACAGCTCTGCTTTGAGGCAGATATTACATGACGTTCAAAAGTAGCATAATTCCTGTGACAAAGAATGGGGGAAATTATAAACATTCTGGCTTCATACACACTGGTATTTTGATGTAAAACAATGAATAATAACAAGGCTTATCTTGTGCTCGAGGGGGCTTGTAGGTCTACCTACATACAGTATTAACTGACTGATTCTGTGTGAGGATTATAAAGTTGTTGTTGTTGTCTTACATGCTGATCCACCTCTGCAGGTAGTGTTCTCGTCGCTGAAGTCCCCACAGTCGTTGTCGCCGTCGCAGGCCCACTGGTCCGGGATGCAGCGGCCACTGGTGCACTGGAACTGGGTGTTGGAGCACGAGTGGATGCAGCCCGCTTCGTCACTGCCATCGCCGCAGTCATCATCTGAACACACGCACGTGACAAATTTATCAATGAAATTTATCTTCTGGGTAACACTTTATATTAAGGAACACCTATTCACCATTAACTAGGTGCTTACTATCATGCACGTAAGTAGCATACCAGCCCTTTATTAGTAATTATTAAGCACGTATTAACACCTTAATCAGAAAAAAATCTTAATTCATGTCGTAATAGAGGTAAAATAAGGTGACAATATGTGCTTATGCATGTTAGTAAACACCTAGTTAATGGTTAAGTGTTACCATGTTCTGTTATCGAATGGGTTCTTGCCGTTACCTGAATCACAGTGCCAGTTCACGCTTATACATCTTCCATTGGAACAGCTGAACTGAGTCAGGGCCTCACATGTGGGGAAAGCTGAAAATGTTTGTAATCACGTGTCAATTACTAGTGCAAACCAACTTCAGTAAAAATCATATTCACACATCAATGGATATATTAATTTATCATTTGACGTGCCGCTTCATGTGCAATTGAACAGAAAACAGACTGAAACACTATGCCAATGTGAAAAATGACCCATTTTAATGCCATTTGGTTTAATAGCGAGTAGAAAAGTAAAGCTATACGTGCTATTCTAGTTTTATGAGTTGTACAACATTAGTCATGATGACATGACAGTAAAATGTTACCATATTAGCTGTGCATATGTTGTGGTAACTTACAACTCAAAGTTCACATTATAGTCTTAAATTATGACGTATTTTTTAAATGTTTTATCTTGTAGATAATGTGAACATTGTAAATAAGTAAGTAAATGTCTTAACAGCGGTAGTACAGCCCCGTTTGTCTACCTACTTTTGATTATACAGATACAAAACCCTTAGTCTTCTGCTTTTATAAATGTCTGCTGCTGATCTGGACTGATCGACTCACAAGATCTACATGTGTATATAATATTTTGGGCTGTATAATAATCCAATTGATCCAAAATCTGCTGTGGCAGAGAGGGAGACTTCCTGTCCAAAATTGGTTAATTCTGTACTATAGCACTGGCGTTCTTTATCAGTGAAACCTTGAACGATAGATTTTGTATCATGATGCCATTGTCAGGTTGAACATTTGAGTTCCCATCAGATTTTCTTTTTTTCTGATTTTGAGATATTTTAGACATTTCCTTTTCAAATATCCTTACTGGATGACTGCAGCTTTATTGACTTGGGTATGAAATTCAAGTCGTCTTTTGAATTGATTTGTTGGCATCTGCCGCACGATGCCTGGAATGCCGAAGGCTCTGTCGAGGAGACGCAGTATCTCTATCAGACGAGTGTCTTCTATATTTCCCTCAAATTTGTTAGGTCTTACTGACAGTGTGTGACTGGTTGGAATTTAACATTCATTAAAAATGAAGCGCGGACATTCATAAATAATGAAGGTTTCAAGTAAACAGTGAGCCTGGCTAAAAATGAAACACCAGCATCCATAAATAATGACTGCTTCAAGTGAACTGAGAGCCCAATGTGAGACACCGTGTGACAACCACTAAACTACTGACAAACAAAATCCAAATTAGCATCAATCTCTAAGGAAGCCACCACTGAGCGTCAGGTGTTCAAAAAAAAAACAAAAAAACGTAGCTCCAGTGAAGCTAAGTGAGCTGCCAGAGCTGCACAGTGGAGTGCCTATGGTGAAGTAATGCCTGAAGAAGCTCAGACAACAGTATGGCAGAGAATATGTTTTGCTGCACAGCTTCTGACTGAATTAAGCTGAGCAAGAACTTTAATTACTGCTGACACCCTGGCTGTTTGTGACTGCGTATTGAAGAAGCTTAGGACACACAAAGGGAGGCTGAAGCGATAGAGCACAGTGCGGCGTTTGGCAAACATCAGTCACTATTAAAGGCTGATTTAATACCGACGGTGATTAAAAAAAAAAGAAAAAAAAAGTCACCTTTAAACCTTCATTCCCGTATTTTATTTGAATGCTGGTTATTCATCTACTAAATCTAAAAACCTAGTTTACAGCCTCAAATGTATTTTTCTTTTCCACAAAGAAAAGGTTTAATTCAGCTTCAAAGCTGTATTTTCCTCCTTCATGTTTGCCAAGATAAATCCAGGACACAAACTGCAACTTTTTACAAACTAAAGCCAGCAGATTGAACAACACCACTGAGACACAACTTAAGCACAGTGAACCACTGCGTACAAAAGTATGCAGTTTACTCAGCACCACCCCTCGAAGCTGATGTCATCAGTGAGGGCACGTCTAACTCTGGGTCCAAAGAACACAACATCAATAATTCAGCTCCTAAAACTCTCTCAGTTGAATAAAGTAGTATACAGTATGTGCAAGAGACCTGGAAAAAAAAGAGATAAGCAGCCACACACGTTAGCAGTGGCATTATTTTACGAATATGAGAGAAAGAACTTTCACAAGTGATGCACCAAGCAGCATGGAGAGTACATTTTTGAAACTATTAATTATTATGTTATTTTGTGACTGTTTGAAATCTTTCCTCCAGCAGCAGACCAACAGTAGCTCCTGTGTACTATGTCCCCGAAAGCCCAAAAACACTGACTTTCTCAACGGACTTTGGTATGGGAGAGTAAGCAGTTACAAAACTTACGTTTCTGGACAGAAAAAGGCTGTCTAATGACAAGATAAAGCAGCAAATGCATGCTTAAGACATGTGATATTGGATTCTTTTTATCTCTCTGTTTGGATATACAGTACAACAGGCCACAGTCAGGTCATACCACATTAGCTCTTTAAAGCTGTGGACTGGGGCAGCACTGATAGTGAATTGTTGATCACAGCATCCTACAAAAGATACCGTAATGTATATGCATAGCCTGTATACGTTTAGATGTTTAATGTTTTTTTACATAATTAATTTTGCATTTTATCCCATCTAAAAAAAAAATAACATGCTGAAAAACATCAATCAATTTACCCTTAAGAGTTCCTTTAAAAAAAACTTACTAATTTGTTCCTAGTGGCAGAAAATGTCCCTAGGAACTCTTCAGGGTTAAGAAAGAAAAGCACTTTTGACATGGAATTATTCACTGTAGGTACCTCATGGCACATAGTTTAAGAGTATAAACAGAAATGTTGACAACCTTTTGGCACAGTTGACTTCATAAATATTAAAAAGAAAAATTAAATAAAATGTCACACGAAGAGCGAGTTTAGAAACTTCCACTTGATGGCTTAATCACTTAGCGAGCAGTTCAACATTATACTTACAGTAGCTTTAAATTCTCTTCAATAAGGTATACTGTGATCAAGTGTGATGACTTAACAGCTAATTTATAAAGAGGATATGTATGCAGGTATATATATATATATATATATATGTAGCAGCACACAATGCATGTGACCCGTGGTGTGCTGTAATGTATGACTCACAGCAGGACATTTCATCAGACATGTCTCCACAGTCATCCTCCCGGTCGCAGAGCCAGGCTCGAGGTATACATCGTCTGTTGAGGCAGGAGAACTGATCGGCCTGACAGGGCTGGGCTGAGGATGAAAGAGGCCACTTAATTCATTCACATGTGCATAAGTGATGGCAGCAATGTGCACAACAACTCTAATGACCAGGACAATACCAGCATGTCAGCGTCTGCTAACTGCAAACTCTTCATCATTCAGTTGTACAGTGGAGTAGCTGAAGGTCTGAAGGCCACTGACAATGTCTTGTTGTCAGACGGACTGTCAGTTACTGTACATGCACGGACAGCACACAATTGATGTGTTGCTGACGTGGAAAATAAATAAAAAATCATACCAATCTGCCAGCGAGAGACCATTCATCATCCTCTAGTTAATGCTCGCTGATTGATCGTTTAAGGATAAAAGTGCCTCGGAGGTATCGATGAGCACATGAAAGCAGTGTGATATATTGTAAGTGTTCCCCTTATAAGCCACTCAACGCTTTGATACTAAAGAATGCTCTCACACAATTAAACCAGGAGTAATATAATGGAGATACTCCAGAGAGTCGTGTCATAACAGTAACAGTACTGCCAAACGGTACTTTTTGTGACATCTGTTAAAGCCTTTAATTAGTGTAAGCTTATCTCTCACCTTTTCTCACTCCAATGTCATTTATTTCATACATGTGAAGCATTTCTTGAGGAAAAGGTGGAGATCCGTGTCTGCAACCTGGTCAGAACAAGGGCCTTTCTGCATGTTTTACCCATGTGTGTGTTTGGGTTTTCCCCAGGTTCTCCGGTTTCCTCCCACAGTCCAAAATCATGCAGAAGTTAATTGGACACTGTAAACTGACCACAGGTGTGAGGGTGATTGGTTGTTTGTCTCTATGTATTGGCCCTGCTATGGACTGGCCACCTCTCCAGGGTGTACCTCACCTTTCACCCTATGTCAGCTGGGATTGGCACCAGCACCCTGTGACCCTCATGTGGAGGATAAAGTGGTAGACGGAATGGATGAATGATGATTGATGGAAGAGGATTAGGGACCACCTGTGCTTTCCCAGGTCCAAGAAATAACCTCTTGTTTACCAACTGTATATTAAACCATAATTTACAGCAGAGGTCTCAAACTCGCGACCCGTGGGCCAAATGAGTTGAGTGTTCTGTATTCTGTGTGTCTTTTAAATGTATATTTAGAATCATTTTGCATCCTAAATGTGTTTGTTATTGTGAATTATTCATTGTTCCAGAGCAAAACAAAAAATTCATTTCGAAATTCTGTATAAAATGGTCACCAATATCATTATTGTGATAAAAATTATGCAATATTGTGATTTCATTTCAAGTCAATATCACCCACCCCTGAATCTTTTGTCAGACTGGCCCCCACCTGACCAGACTGTGCCCCCCCCCCCAGGTCATTTGAGTTTAAGACAGCTGATTTAGAGTTTAAAATGTAAATCTGCAATGCCATGTTCACATGTTGTGGTTGCCGATCAAAGACAAAATTAACGAGCATGACAACATTGATCGCGAGTGAACAAAAGTCTCGCATCTGGTGAAAAGCATGTGTAAACGCACCCCGAACACAGAGAAAACCAACCAATCCGTCTCCTAATTGAAGCGAGCAGCGAGCAAATTTATCGAAGTGGAGTAAAAATTGACTGGAGTGGGGAGAGATAATCAGTGGAGCAGTCTGCCGCAGCTCCGAGAGCAATGAAATTGCCATTGTTCCAGTCACTCACATGCTCTGGTACATTGTGTAAAACATTTTGCATTGTCCTACTGTATGGATGACAGACCTGTTAAATCTTTACTTCTCATTGTGTACATTACCCTGATGAAAACCAATTACAAAAGTACATCAGTGTACTGAACAACAGCTGATGCTGCAGGCACACTATTTCTGCCGAAAGCACCACAAATAAATTAAATAAAATATAAATAAAAAAAGGCTTTGATTTTGGGACACATTCTCAGAAGCATGTTTGGAGCAGATTTAGCCAAAGTTACAAAAATGAAACAAAATAATTACATCATAACACATCTAAGACAAATACATACATGAATGGTACCGTACATACCTGTACAGGTAGTGTTAGCCTCATCCTCGTTGTTACCACAGTCATTTGTTCCGTCGCAAAGCCATCTTTTCGGGATGCAGCGGTTGTTGCTGCATTTGAACTGATCAATGGGGCAGCTGTGATTGTCTGCCAAGAGTTTAAACACCAGACGAAACAAATCAGTAAGGGCTGCTCTTATAGCAAACAAATAAAAAGCTAATACACAATGTTAAAAGATCTCCAGTCCATCTGATCTTTCTCGTATAATATTCATACAGCAAACTTTCACCGCTTCTAAGCCCAGCTTTTTATTCAGAAACATAACAGCAAATGTTTTAAGGGAGACTCTTACTTCATACATATCCTCTGTGATTTGTCCTTTACTCAGTTACCGAGTCTCCATAACATTTCTGTTTCAGTATATGTGTTATATGGCCCTCCTATAAATCCATTTTCGCAAAATATAATGTCAGTGAAACTAGCAGCCAGTCTTTTACTTTCTTTTTAAGCACATCATTTAACTTTAATTGCAAAGTGACCATTCACCCCTCATAAATCAAACTAAAAATGGTATGCAAATTTCTGGGTGAAATGTGACATGGCTGTGTGTGAATGATGAATTACATTAGATTTTGAGAAGACTGCATTCCTAATGCTTTAGATAGTGGCGTTAGTGTTTTTTCTGTGCCAAAGATAGTCTGTAATCAATTGTTCTCATAATTTCAATCATCTAAGCTACTACTTTTAAAAACAATAAGTAAGTACAATAGTAAGGCTGAGCACACTGCCATAGAGCACTTGCATTTACTTTAAATGAGATGTTCAGTATCTGTATATCCAAGGTTTTTTTTGTGTGTTTGCATGCAGTATGTTGGCCTGTATATTCATTTGCATGTCCTCACAACAGCTGTGGCTCTCTTCATCGCTTCCATCCAGACAGTCGTCGTCTCCGTCACACTTCCAGGCAGCTCGTATGCAGCGATGATTGTGGCACTGAAACTCGTCGTTTTTACATCGCTGTGGCTGTAAAGTGCTGGAGGCTTCTGGGGGGGAAACAGTGGTGCAAAGGAAATTAACAAGAGACTTCCTATGAAGTATGTGTTAAGGGGAAATTATTGGCATAGCTATAATAGCACATAAAACATGTTAATGTCCCATGTCCCCATGTGTAACTACTGGGATTTGCGTTTTTATTTTTGGAAATCCACAGGGAAAACTCACTGTAATTTATTAATTCATAAACATATTCATATGTGAATAGATTAGGTTATTATTTAATCTCCCCCATCTCATAGGATGAAGCCCGGATTACAGCACACTGGGACAAGATGGGCTTAGGTCTCTCACTCCGTCTGATTCATTATGTCCTCCTACCTGTGCAGGTGACATTGTTCTTCTCCAGAACCTGGTTGTCAGCGCAGGCACACACTCTGCCTCCTGGGATGGCGAGGCAGAGGGTTCCACAGCCTCCATAATTCACACTGCATGCGTTTTCCCCTGGCGAAAAAGATTCCAAATAAGGCGTCTTGCACATTCAAAGCTACATTTTCCTTCAGCCCACCTCAGGTGATGTGACTATTCTCTTTCGCTATGCGGAACAGCAGAGGTTAGGGTTAAGTCACTTTAATTTCTGAATAAATTAATCATCTTAATAATGTAAAGTCATTCCCTGCTTAAAAGACACATGCCACGTGTATGGACAGCAGATCTATAACTTTGTGTCAAGTGAATTATTGGAAACACCGGGGGTGACAGACATTTGACATGTTTATCCTTCTCAGAGGAATAATTTGTTTTTCTGGACAAAATGGACATTTTCCAAATGCAAAAAATACTTTATATAAAGTAAAGGCATACGACACCTTTGTCAATTTCATATAACACAGAGCCCAAAGACAGCGCCTGGGCCAATGAGATAAAGCTTCTGGTTTTGTAAGAGCCAATCAGTAATACTCAAAGGACTCGACAGCCAATTAATCTATTCAGTGACATGAACAAAGGAGACATGTCCAGTAAAACCTCTCTGCATGTTGTGAACTAAACTGTGCATGGGTAAGCCTACCATTTGTAACTGTATCTCTTAGTTGGCACGACTCTTTCCTATTCAAAATGCAGAGCTTTGAAGTTCTGAAAATCACTGACTTTCAAGACTAAAAAACAAACTCACGGATTCTAAAAGCACATCATTTTGGACTGTGTACAATTATGTTTCTCCGTGTTTATAGTAATAGTAGTAGCATCAAACTCCCTGGACATGGAGTGGCTGTGTGGGCACTGGGTTTTATGTGCTGATTACAGAACAACAAAAGAAATGCCTGCCGTGAAGGCCACAGTGTTTCTCCAGTGTCAGCTGCTAACAGAGTGAATCCATCATCATCTATACAAGAAGTAAGCAAACTCCCTTCAAACCTCAGTCGCCTTATTTTACTTCATAAAATTTCAAGATGATTCTAAAGTCTCTGTCGGTGTTCATCAGTGTGCTACTTTTCACCATGAAATTTCACAACAATTGGCATACACATAAATCTTACAGGTAAAAGGACAGTTCAGTACACGTCCAGATATGGGCTATGATAAGACTCAAGGAAGATACTTTCATGTTACAGAAACAATACCATTTCATATGACTTGATACAATTCAGTTTGAATTTCAATGAGTTTTAATTACAAATTAGAATAAGCCAAATCTATCACTGCTTGCCTTCAAAAAGATATTTCATAAAAGACCAAATCATTTCATAATTACCTCCCTGCCTTTGTGTTCAAGCACATTTCCACAAAAAAATCTTAGGCCTATGATGTATGAATAAACATTTGCGACACATCCATGATCAGCCACCTCATTTTGACAGTTGTGGTGGACAATATGAAGCTCTTATATGAAGCCCTTAGCTCTTAGCCCAACTTTATAAGCTTGCAAAGCCTCCTCAACATTGGGAATACAATTATAATCTCACTAAAGGCACATATTAGCAAGTACAAAAGAAGATGAAGAAAAATACTGAAAATTACTACTGGACTACTTTCAGTGTGTCAGCTCAGTGAGCAAACCTTGGAGGTAAAATGATATCAAATGATATTTCATCTTTTCAATTTGTAATGCCTTAATTGTTTCAGTCAAATCATTTGAACTTGAGAAGTAAAGAAACACGGCAGTACCACTTACAGGCCTAGCATATGCACTACAGTGTTTTGAGTGCTTTCAGGGGTTTCCGTGTGGATATGGCCTTATTCTCACTAAGGAGCTAGCTTAGTAAGGAGCTAGCTGCTAATAATAAGCAGCTAGCTCCTTGTTGTTCAGAAGCTAAGAAGCTAGCTGGTATTTGCTTGTGAGCAACTTCCACAAGAGGAAAGCAAGTCGGTAGAATTAAACGATCTTCTTATCTTATATTGACTAAACTGACCCCTTCAAATTTATAGCGAAACAGTGGCCCAGGTACTGATTTATTTGAATCTTTAACTTTATAACGGACTACTCATTCGTAAGAGGTTTTTTTTTGTTACACTGGTATATAAAGCGGCCTTCTTCAATAATGTGTACAAAGTGTTTCTATTTTCAGTGCACAACCATTCTCTCTGTTATATAAGCCACAGCTCAGTGGCACCATGGGTAGTAAATGAAAAGATAGTAGCTAACCTTGCTGACTCTGTGCGTCATAGACACGCAGGCCGAACAGTGGCGGTCGCTCACTCCGCATTAGAGTGACATCGCTGGCTGATAGGTCCAGCTGGAAGACCGAAGCATTCATGTACTCGGTCCAAAAGATGAAATTCCGATAGTGGGAGATTCCAAACGGATGGTTCAGCTCTTTCCCGTTGTACACCACCTGCAGCATGAGGCAAACATGCAGTGTAATCAAAAGATTAGGAGAGCTACGCAAAGACAACAGCAGCAACACAAAAAATCAATCATCTTAAACAGGGTTCTAGCTGTTCGAATATTGGCTTAGAAATTACATGATCACATCATATGATGAATGTGATTCAATTTCTTTGCTCAAATTTATTCACGCAGTGCTGTCTACTTATAATAATGTTTGCAAGGATCTTGGCATTGATGAACTAGCATTTGCAAATAATTCATTAGCTTAATATTCCAGTACAGCAAGAGTTGACAAGAGCCGTTGGAGACGAAGGCATGTTTTGTTGGCAGTTAATGTGGAAAGAGGAGCACTTTTCAATCATTTGACTACTTAAGAGATTAACATAGAGTTATTGTAAAACTATAAAACCTGGTTTGGACAATCAGAGACGATCAGGCTTTACACAAACCCTGCTAACGGCTGACAATCTCACTTTTAAAATTGTATTTAAATCACATTAGAATATGATCCTCACTGTGATTCTTCTGAAACTGGAAAAGATCGTATGGATGCATGCATGTATCCGAAATGGAAGCCTATGGCGACAAACAATTAGGCTAGACATTGAGTAAATATAAACAATAAATCTATTAAGTATTAGGATTTAAACAAATTAAAGTTTAATTTAATACCTGAATCTAAAAATATAACTTAGCAATACAACATGAACAATCTTTATTTAGCGTTGTCTCAACAGTGTTACAGTTAACACAGTTTGTGCAAGTTGCTCCATAACATAGCTGCAGGGTGTGAATTCTGCAAACTCACCATTCTTCCAGTTCCATTCAGATGAATCTTCTCGATGTGATCGTAGTAGGCGTCACACCAGTACATGGTGCTGGTGCCGTGGTCCAGTGTCAGACCATTGGGCCACAGCATGTTGGAGGTGACAAAAATCCGGCGGTTGGATCCATCCATCCAGGCCTTTTCTATTCTCCCTATGCTGTCATTGACCTCATCCTCTTCCCAGTCTGTCCAGTACATCCAGCTGTTACAGATGGACACACACACAGATCAGGCAAATTAAAAAAGCAATAATTTTTGCCATATTTGAAGGACATATTTATCATGTAGCATAGGGACATCCATATTTCATAACCTGCCAAACTAATGCTGAGTTTATCTCATGTTAAAATTATGACACTTCATTGAAAAGCTGCCTGAGCCTCATCCATCCACCTAATTTGTACTTGACTAATTACTTCTTCCCAAATCCACCCACGAGCCTCCTCTTCTTCTGATATCTTATTTTCTCAAAATGATCAATTCAATTAGAGTTTTTTTTTTTTTTTTCTATGTGCGAGTATGCAGCCATAATTAATTTTTCACATGTTGCTCTGATTCATACACTGAACATTAGAAAGAACACAACCTGCACCTCCAAGCACACGGCATATCACAAACAAAGGATTCCAGACTGAAATTGAAATCAACTGGGTATCAGACTTTTCATATGTAAATCAGAATAACAAATCATTCTTGGTATTCAGAAAAGAGTGCCTGACAATATCAAAGAAATTATTCAGGCTTATCATGCCACTTGACTGCACACCAAGGCGATGTTCGAGGCGTCCTGCATGGTATCACCAAATGGCGTATGAATAACACCTCAATTTCCATTTTTGTTTTCCCCGTGTCCCTTCAAGCTTCATGATTTTGTTCCTAAACCGTCCCACATACTCCGAACCAAAACAATATTAAATGTCACACACAAAACAACAACAACATCAAAACCATAGTTATGACATTGAAAGTCTTACAGACGCAAACCCAGGAGATCGCATTTAAATCTGGTATCATTCACTTGAAGCTGTTGAGTGTATCATGTATGGGCCGAGCATGCAACTCTCAGTAGGCCAGCGATAGTTGAAATGTAGCCGGGCACAACACATTGACATGATCTGCTCTCTGTAACCATGCCTCAGGGATTTGCTCTGATTGTATGTTGCTGACTGAACCATGTGAACCCATGTGAACCCATGTTTTCCATCAATGGTCGCGGGTTGGTGGAGGGAAGATGTAAGTGAATAGGATATGGAGGTAAATGAAGACTCACTCTGTTTCCAACTCGCCTTCACAACCTCATAAATCATTCACTCTCTACACTCAAATGAACACACATGGGCCTAAATGCACACAGACATATACAGACATGCACCATATGAGATGGACTGATGGACATCATGTGGTGCACCGTCAGCATTTAACCTTCCATCATCGTTATCCAATAAGTAGTTAAGTATACATACATAATATAATGCCTTGTTATCCTTATAATTATATTACATTTAATACAATCTGAAAATGTGCCAACATTGCTACAAAGCTGTATCATATATATGTAAATATATATGTATATATATCTATTAAACATAGCTATATATATATATATAGATATATATGTATATACGTATATATATATCATTGAGTGACAAGAGTGACAAATAAACACGCTCATCCAGAGTGCGTTTATACCCAATTGAGTCGAATTTTGTTCGTATTTGGATTCTTATGTGACAACATTTATCAGGGTCCAAATGCATAAAAGATAAAGGTATGACAATGTTAAGTTGACACGAGTAGTCCTTATCATGTCAACACAGACTGGAGGTGGTAACAGAGCTGAAAATTAGGCCACACGAAAATATTCACAAAATCCATTGGAGGAATGCATCCTTTTCACCTGAAGGAAAAAAACATTTATGTAGAGCGGATAATAATCAAAAAACTGTTGGGTTCAGGATGAATGCTCCCTACCAGGCCGAAAAGCAGCTTTTCTACTCATCTATGCCGTCAGGTGGGTTAATATCTGTCACGACTGGAATGCTAAACAAGAGGCCAGTATGCCATCTTCTCACTTCTATTAAAAGTTTAAGCCCCCCCCCCCTCCCGGTGTCATTATTAAGATGGATAACAGGACACAACACTAGAGAGTTAAGTGTCACACTGATAAATGTTACAGACAAGAGAGAAAAGAAATAAAAACTAACTGGGTTTGCTGCCCATGCTCGAAGTAGAGCAGTGAAACGGCTGTGGAAGAAAATGTTTGGAAAAAGCCCCTGAAGGTTTGAAAACTAATCTCTGACTGCCTCTAAAAGCCTAAAAGTGTTAATCCTTAAGATGCTCAATACATTTCTGCAGCTTCCTCTGTAATTGCGAACCATCATCTTGAATGATTACTGTATCATCCAAATACAAATTTTCACAGGAAGACTTTGCCGATGATCTACATGGTGTAAGGACGAAACAGATATCAAACAGGTTAACTAATGAGCTGGTAGCTGTGATTTAACTTCATGGAACAAGTGCAGATCACCCTCTCTCTTTCAGGTTCTCTCCATTGAACCGTGCTCGTTTACTTGGCGTTTACACACATTTTCCTCACAGGAAGAAAAGCAAAAACTAAACTGAACTAAACTGAAAATCAACGTAAAACCCAAGTTGTTAATTCTTACTAAGTAATGCCTATTTATGGCTTTGCAAAATGACATAAAAGAGGAATCATTCCCTTTATTCAACATCCCCCACTTCCTCCGCACGTGTAATTAAGTTTTACTCATACCTCTACTCATTAAAAAGCAAGTTTTCTTTTCCTCACCTATTAAGAGGGTCGACCACAATGGCCCGTGGGTGTGACATGTTTCCTTCCAAAAGAGTCTTTCTCGTCTGTGAGGCTTTCTCCAGCCTGGCGACGCTAATCGTCTTCCTGTAGCCATCGTTGGTCCAGTAAAGGTTATTCCCAATCCAGTCCACCGAGATTCCCTCCACATTGTCGAGATCTACAACAGAACAGAGTTCAACAGAGTAGCCAAAACTGAACATCATCTGATTCGAAGAAAATGACTCAAATGGTGGCGTTATGGACCTTTTTCACAGCAGACATTTTTCAATATAAAAAAGTCAGACAACCACAGGTATTAGGATTCCACTCTCGGTTAAAGAGAGTCAAGGTTGTGCAGCTGTTCAAGAGTAAGCGTAGCAAATAATATTTAATACTAAAGCTGTTTTCTTCCCTGTAAAATATAATCGAAGACGTTGACTGTTATAGATACTAACAACTTGCACACAGTCAGAATTAAGACCCACCATCTTTGAGGATCGTCTCTCTGCCACTTCCATCTATTCTTTGCCGCCCGATGAGGAAACTGGTCGTATCGGCAAAGTAAACGTGTCCCAATTCGGCATGGTAGTCGATGGCTCGAGGGTTAACCAGGTCCTTGACTGGCACCATGTGCTCATCGCTGGACTTGATGTTCATATCCAGTCCCCGGATGACACCGGGACGTCCCTTGCCGTAGAAGAGGAAGAGATCGCTTTTGGGCTCTGCAAGGCAAGCAACGAAAGGACCCGTTTTACTGTTATTGTCAATTAATTGGCCTAATTCATCAATGCTGATCCCAGCATTAAACCCTTTTACCGGCCACATTGTTCTTATATGTGAGCCAGAGCCAGGGCTATCCATTCACCTTAATGGAGCTAGTAATCAGTGCCAATGACTATACTCTCCCCTTTCAATCACGGCCGTGCTACACAGCCACCTTAACAGTAAGAGAAGCAAAATGCTTGAGCAAACACACAATGGCAATACTTACCTTGGCTGTGAACACTGCCTGTGATCTAAAATAACATGGTGTCTTGGTAGAAAGGCAAACAGAGGCAGAGAAAGCTGAGGCAGCTCCTCAGCGGCCCACCAGCCTCTTAGGGGGCTCTATGTTCTCGAACCCTTTGGGATCTTCTGGAGAACCAAGAGCAGGAATGAAGGGGGGCTTCCAGGGAGAAAAGTAGACCTTTCCTCACTCTCAGCCCCTACCCTAGAGACTTAGACGGTGGGGGTGAGGACCACACATGCCTAACTTCAATTTATCATTTTGTGAGGGAGAGACCGACTACCCAAGAGACAATTAAACATTGCAAGAGACCCAGATATCAAACCCATCGTGACTGCTGTATGAGGAAGCACTACCATTTAGCACTGAATCTCATTATGCGTAGGGAGAGGGAAAGCACCAGACAGAGAGAGAGATAGCTGGTGTCATCAGAACATCTCTGAGAGGGGAATAAATCAAATCTGTCACGCCAAGCCTCCCAGTGCTTCGTTACTCCGATCGAAACATGGTGGGCCCTCTGATTGTGTCATCAATTTGATCCTGTGCTTTTATTGTCAACTGCACAATGTCCAGCAATTGATCAGAACAGACAACAAATGCAGACAAACTTAAAACCTCATTATGACAATGATCAATCAGAATCGTGACAGGTTGATAGCAGAATGTCACTTTCAAATGTGTCCGCGTCCACCAGCACTCATCTTTATCACTGTCAGTCTCCAGCTGATGCATGTGTGTCACACCCTCAGCTCTAATACGACACATGACCTTTAAAGGCGCGTGTCAATGAAAAGAGCAGTGACGCATAAAGTCCTTTTCAGGCATTAGCAGGGAGTATTATTCATGAGTAACTGGAGGCAGTTGCAATGGAAATCATTTAGAATAAAAGGTTTTAATTCACAAAAAAAAAAAGTTCAAAATAATGTTTCCTTGAAATCTAAGGGAAAATATGTACTGACTTTTGCAGGACTGTCCATCGGAGCCCAAGCTGTAACCAGTACGACAGCGGCATGATCTGGACTTGTAGCTGCCACTCAGGAGGCAAATATGGGAGCATCCACCTGGCTTTCCATAGGAATCAATTTCACAAGCATGACTCCGAACTGTGGACAAAATCGAAGAGGACAGACGAATAATGTGAATCTAATCGTGTCTCATCATGTCTCTATACCAACACGGACGTCAGCATGTGAGCCATAAAATAATAATTCTGACGCATACTCACACATGTTAACTTATACAGAAAGTGTTTACCTCTTGGCTGAGTGAGTTTGTGGTACACACGCACTCCTTTAGTATTCCCCATGCTGGCTAATGTTGTGCTCTCTGCTGTGATGTTGAACCTGTGGATCAGCAGCAGCTCCACAGCGGAACTCCCTTTGGAAGGGTCAGAGTGGGTAGCATAGAGGTAGTCCTCAAACACAGCTAGTGCATAAATGTATGACACCTGGAAAACACATTTAGAAAGAAAGAAAGAATGAAAGGAAAGGAAAGATCCGTGATGCGTTTTTGGCCTCATCCCTGAAGCCAAAGAGTACATAAAACCACAAGAGAAATATGACACAAACAAAAATATATTAATGAGGTCTTTTATCTTTTCAACGTGAAGCAACGTGCGAGACATCGGGAAAGAGTGGAGGGGCTGTTTGTACATTTAGCTGCGCACATGGGGTCAAAAGCTGGGCTCCACAACACATGCTACATGCTACATTTAGCAGGCTGACATCCACACACACACACACACAGCAGTATAGCAGCTGTATGAGCTGTAATCACAAAAGTAAACCTAGGCTCGCTGGGTGACTCGTTAAAATCAGGCGCATCAAGACACAAGTGTCAGAGTAAATTAATAAATTAATGAACAACAAACCATTCAACCACCTCTCTCTCTGGAATTAGCCTCAGCGCTCTAAACCCTGTAACTATCCAAATGCTCCTTCAAAGGGTGAACATACTGTGTTTGCCTTTTTGCCTTAGCACATGTAATGAAATTGCTCGATCTAATATGATGACAACATCAAACAAACAGGATCAAGACAAAAAAAAAAGAAAAGAAAAGAAGCAAGGCTGTTACAATTACATGGAGAGCAATATTATAGACATATTTTATTGGATCCACGCACGGCACGGCTCCCGGGTTTGATCCTGACCCTCATGCTAAAAATAAATGGCGAGAACATAAAGAAGCTCCTTTGTGTTTTGCAGTGCGAGTCTGAAGGAGGCGACGTGAATACACACTTAAAAATGATGTATTGATACAACAACATAGTCTCCGATCATTGATCCTATGCCTATGACAAATATACATATTTTTGGACTGGAATAATGGTGCAGGGCATTTTTTCATGCAGTGGCAATGGAGAGTGATATTATGTTAAGAGCACCTGCATACACAATCTCCCTCCTCATGAAGAGTGAATATCGCGTCTAAGTTATTTAAAAAGGATTTTTTAATGGCCTCAAAAGTGTACTACAGGAGAGAGGCTATTGATATGCTCATTACGAAGACAGCCTCACATGCGCTTCTGTTCCTTCAAGTTAATAAACCCACTATCCTCCCCTTCACAAGTCCCTTTCTATGAAAATGAAGCCTGAAGTGTATGAGAAAATTAACACTGAAACACCCTCTCATCACAGTCTCAAATGTGTCTCAAATCAGGAGGGAGACAGCACTGACAGACAAAGCCAATTGTCTGTTCGGATTCCCGTTTGTCCACTGCAGAGCACGTAGGAGACAAAAGCAGCCATCGCCAAAAAGATATGATACTTACTTGGCTCCCATGGATAACGGTATGCCTGTTCCCGCCCTGATAGTCCACCACCTCGATGTAATCCAGGTAGGCGTCGGCCCAGTATACCAGCTTCTTGACCACGTCCAGTGCCACGGCAGTGGGCTGCTCAATTTTATAATCCACCAGCCGCGTCCGATTGGTGCCGTCCATGTTGCAGCGCTCCACCTTGGCCACGTTCCCATAGTCGGTGAAGAACATCATTCTGCAGAGGGTGCGAGAGTTTAAATGATAACAGGATGTTGCATAACACGCAGATGTGTCAACACAACCCAATCCATGGACATTGATTATCTAATTTACAGCATTTAATGCATGGGTGGCCCACTTTGGCTGTGGTGTAGTATTTCTACTACTGCTACTAATACTACTACTGCTATGTATGTGATGAAACCTTTCATGGGCCAAAAACACCATAGTCTACCTTTAGTAATTTCACAATACATATTTTTTTTCTTTTGTTGAGTTAATCAAGAAATGTTCAGTGCATTAAAGCCACCAGTTATTCAAAATTCTCTTACATTTCTTGAACTGAGGAACAAATCTGTTTAGTCACACCGGTTCTTGCATTGTCGGCACTAATAGTGAACCTCAATCAAACTTTATTTATACAGCATGTTTTATACAGGACAATGAAACTCAAAGTGCTTCACAGGATAAAAACCACAATCGAGGAGAACGTTCGACACAGCCGCGTTGCATCGTAATGAATAGTTACTGCAGTTTGAGGAGATGCGTCAAAACACTGCATGGAAATCGAGCATTCAAATGTTGACTTCTTTGATATAGTTTCAATTAAGAATTTCAAGGAGATACATTCAGGTCACTTTCATCATAACCTAATTATTCCATTAAGAATGTCTGCAGAACTGACTTGCAGTACTAATATGAAGCAGTACGTCAATTTGTGCATCAGTTACTTTCATAGATGTTTTCCTTGTAAAGGGACTTTGTAGCCTGACAACCACAAATCAAAAAGAAGCAAATTAGATGCATATATTACTTAGATTGTTAGTGTCTCCACTCCTCTGTTACACAGTGAGGCACCTTTTTTCTTTTTTTCTGTTGGTGCTCATTCTTGAAACCCAGAATGCATCCCATTGTATTTGGAGGAACTTGCAAGTATAGCATCAGCACCATTCTAATCTAATCCCAGGAAGCCATCATTTGTATGCCACGTGGAGCTGTGCACCTGTTTGGGGAGCTGGGCTCCTTGCTGACTCTGATAGTTTTTCAGCACAGCCTGATCTGAGGTTCAAAGGGCAGCCCACATCAGCCCTGGCTTGACTTGTGCAGATAATGCAGACTTCCCACTGCTCTTTGGCGGTTGCTCGTTATCGCTGGAGCGCTGTCCTCACCGCACCACGGTTTAAGACAGCATGGCCAGCCCTCCATGCTAATTACTGGATGTGCAGACTTGGCAGTTTTAAGCACTTCAAGTGACAGCACATGAGATCTTTATGTTACTTAAAGGACGTTTCAGTTATTGTCTGTTGTTTTCAGTCACTGCTGGAAGACACAAATTAGACTTCATATAACACCTGTTTTACAGGGATTACAGTGGCTCCTGTGTCTTTTAAAATTGACTCTCAGGCCCACCTAAATGCTTTTCCTCCTCTGTGCTTCACACATTGTCTATCATTTTATGTCTACTCACACACTCCGAGCTCCTGCATCGCTCGCCTCTAAATGCTCCGGAAATTACCACAAAGGAAATGGCCACTGCTGCTCGTATTGCATTTGCCTCCATGTCGTCTCGACAGTGAAATGAAACAATTCCATTTTTTTTTTTTTTAACTTAACATTCCGCTCCCCTTTACGTTTGACTTTCTGATGAATATTTATTTCAACATCGTCACGTAGTGAGCACATTTTCAGGGTTTTTTTTCCACCGGAGGGGTAACAAATTACAATACAGTTGCATCATTGCCTACAATAATGATTTAAATGTGTGTCCAGTGATCTGAAACCCTTCTCATCAGAACAATATTGTTAGGCAGTGGCCTACTGCAAATCTGGAACGTGGAAATGTGACACAGTAATTCATATAATCTGGCCAATAATCTGTCACCAGTCACAATCATGTCTAATGAAAGCCATCGTTGACTATAGCTTATCATAAATCAACACTTATCACAACTATAACAAGAATATGGAAAAAGTGAATGCCCTGATTTTTCCACAGCACAAACACAGCAGTATTTTAGATAGCTCAACATTAGATGGAAAGTGACTGAGACATTAATGGCTCCAACAGGACGAATGCTTGTGCCTAATGTTTAATCTACGACCATCATTAAATAAAAAAAGAGTACAATTTCTTGTACTCAAAATGTTACTACACACCATAATCCAGACACCAATTACAAATTACAAAAAAACCTATTTGGTTAATAATATGAGTAAAATATAGAAATGATTTTCAGGGCACACAGAGCTGAGTCAGTGGTGCAGTGCTGATTTGAAACATTGAGTGCAAAAAAGCTATACGTTACATAATATGGGCTCGACTTATTTTGCCAAACGCGACTTTAATATCTTTTCAGACATAAAGTACATTAATTCCTGTCCGTCACAGGCATAAACTGAAGTGAGAGTCACAGTAAGCTTCAGTTTCCTTTCAGGCAGATGAGGATTTCAGCCAATGAGCCGTAAAAGAAGACTCTCTGTAGCAAAGGTGAAATGCCTTACATGCAATGATGGGAGGCAGGAAGTCAAATAACAATAAAAATGGAGTGCCAAACCAGAGCACATTCTATAAACACCTGCACACACCATGCTTCCATAACACCCCCTTGATTTCTTTTGTTTTCACTCCATTGCTCCAGGCTGACAGACCTCTCTCTCTTTCTCTCTCTCAGGCTCTTTTTTTTTTAGTTCAGACATGAAAACAGAAACAGCAGCAACCACGTCTCTCAAATTAGAGGAAGGGAGACGCCTTGAAAAACCTGTGCGTCTTATGCCGTCAATCTCGCCCGCAGCCTGCATGTCCGGCGGAATACATCCACGATGCCGTCCTTCCGTACAAACAAAAGCACGAGGTGCGGCGAGGCGGTGAAGTAGAAACTCTAGCGCACAGCAAATTCACCATTAGCCATATTGGTTTCCAGTGGCTGACCAACATTTAAAGAAAATACAGAGACGCCGCCGGCCAAATGAAAAACTGTCCATGCCATTAAGGAAGCGGCGGCTAATTATTTCATTAGACCCACTGGGTTGTGACCAAATTGTTGAAGTACAGTGTAAAAATAAACTCAAAATGCCCGTATTCCTGACTTCAACCTTCAAATTAATTACGTGTTAAGTTATAAATATAAATATGCCATGTTTATTTTTTTACGGAGACTGATAATGACACAGTTAAGCAGAATAAGCGTTCCCCAGCCAGACGCTTCCGATGCTGCCTGGGAGAGTTTATTAACACGCTAACACCATATCAACACGTCTGAAGAAGCATCTCGGATGAGAGGTGAAATTTAATGACTTTTGGACAACTATGACCAGGCCAAATGACAATCTACACAAACAGGTGTTTACTTAAAAATGTATTATTATGATTTGCATAATCAGTAAAACGCCATCATTAAAGGATTTTTGCTCTTGTCTTTGTGCAAATGTGAAGCCGTTATCAGCAGCTCAGTCACTGCAATTTCTTTAACCTAATCCTATTTTTTGATGATGACTTTACCTCCATTAAACCTTCATTATCCAACGTCGCAACGTTGTCAACCACATGCTGCAAATGCGTCAGTTTGCACTGAGAGTGGAAAGATTCTATTACTTTACAGGTGCTACGTTTGTTTTTTTGGGGTTTTTTTTTTTTTTGGAAAGTCCTGCAGGGGAATTTTCTACTGAGGGCTGTGGGGGAGAAATCAGTGAATACAAATGAATGTCTAGACAGCAAGAAGCTGTCAACAGTCATCCACCAAATTACACAGCTCAAAGAGAGAAGGGCTGAGTCAAAGGACAGGGAATCATTTAAATCACTTCATTGTAACTCACTCATATTCTTCCCGACAAATCAATTGTTAGGCATAGTGACTTTTTTTTTTTTTTTGCTTCCTCCGTGATTCTCTCTTAACAAAAGATGCATGATGATAAATGAACTCTGCAGAGTTTTCAGAGATGGTGCATTATTGTATACGGCTGCAGAATACTCACCCCATCAGTGGATCCAGAGCTATTCCTTTAGGGTTGAGTAAGTCCAGTTGTATGACAGTAACACATGTTACCCCGCCATTGTCACACACAAAAATCTTGTCAGTGACCCGGTCAACAAAATAGAAATTGCCCGTCAACCAATCAATGGCCATCTGCTCCACATCTGCAATGGAACGAACCACAGTTAGTGTTACTGTGTAAAACATTAGAATCTACATTTTCCAACAAAAAAAACAAACTGAAACTTGTATTTTAACAGAAGCTGCAGACACTGAGCTCTCTCAACTTAAATGCCCGAGTGTTTTAAAAATCCAGGGAATACAATGCTCTAAGACTAAAAATATTTTCTCCCCTCAAAACTGAAATAACCCCAATGACATCATCATCATCATCATCATCAGGGATATTTTAAACAAATAAGCCCCTCAAAGAGGTTCCCAGAAGGCAATAAAAATTTTTTTTACAGAAAAAGTAGCACATGGTGAGCAAATGCATCTGAACGTGTGAATTAGAGAATCCAGATTAACAGGGTTAATTAACCAACTTCCTTCTAAAAGGACAGGCACCTATAGCCTAACAACCCAATGTTTCTGAAATCGGTAATGAGCATCTTAATTAAGGCTTTGACACAACAAACTAAAAAACTAAACAAATAAATAAAAATGTCAGAAAGCATCTACAATTATTGTAAAATAGGTTTGATGTTTGTCAAGATCAACCGAGGAAAAAAACAGCACAGTTTGTGAAGGCTGCGCGTTTGAAGGACAGCTGTGGGAGGAAGGCATGCGACCCAAACCACTGAGTCTAACCTGCCTTCAACCGCAAAGATAATGATGAGACAGAGAACCGGAGGTTACAGGCGAGAGTGTGAGACAAAAAGGGAGAAAGTGCCAGATGGGTAAGCGTGTGAGTGAGAAAGTGCCGGGTGGTGTCTGTGCCGTTACGTAATGTGAACGTGTTGATAATAGGAGAACAGGTAATTACTCAACATGATAAGGGATGTCAGGGAAGGGAGTGTATATAAGGATTGCAGCTGAAGACATACTTTGCAAATGCTGTTGTGTTCTTATTTCCTTTTCCCGTGTGAATCCGCGCAGATTTCTTGCTTCAGCACATCGGAGTTGCCCAGAGGATTCTGAAGACAGGACCCAACATACGGTTTCCTGCTTGTGCTGGAAATCCAGTGCCAGAGTTCCATTTACACTCAAGGACCTTAGGGGTTTGAGGCCCGTTCCATTTAGGCTGGTGATGACAATACGATCTGCGCCTCCAATGAGAAGCACTGGGCGGCTGTCACCAGGATCTGGAGGAGCAAAAATAGATCGTTATTTTCTTTGTTGATTTTCTTTTTTTTTTAACTCAAGAATCATCAATAGACAAAGAGACCATCAGGAATAGAGAAAATACTTTCTAAATACGGGGAAAAAATATGTTTGAGAACAAACACAGGAAATGTAGCAGATAAGTCATGATTAAAGAGTCCTTCACCATTAGAGGTAGGAAAAAAAAGGATGAAAAAGACAGAGAGGAAGGGTGTAATTTAACACTAGACGAAAAAGCACTAAAGCATTTTTCTCCCAAAAACTATCTGAGTTGAACTAACAACAGAAACTTTGACACTGACTGAAGAAATTGAACTTTTTTTTCCATGCCTCCCTGCTTGGCCTCGTGGCAAGACGGTCTGCGCTGGTGAAACTGAGAAAAGCTGCTTGATGGGATTAATTGACCATGTACACTCTGACAACAGACTCGCCCCTCAAAGATGACCCTTATTTCTGTGTGATCTTTCAAACTCCTTCAAGTCAAGGGCTACCCTCGGAATTAGACTGAATGACCCTGAAAAAACTGCATGGCTAATGTCTCAAAATGAACGTTGAGTGGGGAGACGCACTATTCCGTGTATATTTTTTAACATAAATCATATTAACACCAAGCATACCACAGTATTACGGGGTAATGTCACTCGGAAGCCGGAGAATCAGCTTCTTTGTCACCAGGAAGGGAAAAAGTGGCAGAAATGCCTGTACATAGTTTCCATTTCTTTGGCCTGTTTTTGGACATTGACAAAGACTCAAACAAGGGTTATTTTAAATATGTTTTATACTGCGGTTTGTGTCCAATTACAGCGGGGTTTTTTTTTAATAAAACTTCACTTTATATTTTGATTACACTATTTTATCATGCAGTAAATTGTAAATAACTACCTGCCAAATATTGAAAGTTATTCTGGAAAAATGGGCAGAAGCACTTAGTCACAGGACATTTTCTGGCCCTTTTATCGTTAAAATAAGCAAAATAGTCCAGACGGACATTTTGAGGCCTTGGGTGTTAAAGGGTTCAAATCTAAAATCTTGAAATTAAAAATAATATTTTCCATATTTATTCAAATCTCAATTAAGAAGAAAGACTACCTAAGGATGTTTACACATTTTTCAATAAAAACAAAAAAAGAAGCCCCATTGTTTTATTGTAACAGCCGTTAAACACATTCTACAAGAGTCAGAAAGCGCAAAATGAAGACGGCATGAGCCCATTAGTAAAGTCAGATTTTCAAGCAGAGGTATAATTTAAATAAAATAAAATAAAATAAAATAAAATAAAATAAAATAAAATAAAATAAAATAACATAAAATAAAATAAAAAGGTAAATCATACCTTTTTCTTCACTCCAAACAAAAAATGAGAAGTGGTTGAATCAAGATCAAACCGTGTCCAAACCGCACAAATAATGCACTGCAGGGTTTTTCCCTTCAATCTTACGCTCGGCACATTAATATGTTTTCATATCCTGCTGTTCCTCATCGTCTGGCCTTAGAGAGCGCTATTTGGAATTTATATTCATAAGCTTTTACAACTAATAGTAACCCCACAGTTATCCCCGTTCCACTATTGCTCTCTGCTAAATTAATATTAATGCGTGCGAGCATTGGGTTCAGTTAAGTTTATGGGTAATCATATTCAGTTTATTCCTGGTAGGACACCAGTCACATTGATTAAAAGCTGCAACAGTCGTGTTCTCCCCTGTTACGCGCGTGGGGCCTCCAGCTATCTTAAACCCCATACTGTATATGCCACTGAGACAACACCTTCAAAATCAGCTTCACTTTGTGGTTCAACGCACGACACAAACATATACCACGCAAGGTTAATCTCGCTCTTATGGACGGTGGACCACCAAAAACAATACGTCTTTTGGTCGTTTCGTTTCTAAGTGCGCAGGTTTAGTCACCGGGACAAATTTGCCATGTGCATCAGGCATTAACATAAATCAGGGTGACACTGGGCATTGTCTCCGCACAAAATACTCCAGACTGCTCCCACTTAAAGTCTCATGCTCATTAATTTTATCATTATCCTGGCCTGACCATGTCTACCCGTTCCCATGTGGGTGATAGATGTGGTCACTGCAAAACCACATTAATCTTAAACCAAACCAACGGCGGTGGACACGGCGGCGGCGATAAGCTCGATACTCCTCTCTCGTTGAACGAAAACCTTGTTTATTATTAGAAAATGAAAAAATACATGCCATATGCAGATGTAGTCATTTTCCCCGATTGCGTGTGTGTGCCGCTCACCTTGTTTGGCTTTGCAGGATATCCTGTCAGGCTGTAGGATGTATCCTTCTGTGCAGCTGCATCTGTATGACCCGTAGGTGTTCGTGCAGGTTTGGCTGCATGCGCCATATATGGCACATTCATCATGATCTTATGGAAAAAGGAAAGGAGTCATTTGTAACAAATTAGGTGTGCTCAAACATGACCCAAATACATAAAGTATACTTAATGTGGCCTCACTCTGGAACCTCAGGCATAATTACTTTTATAACCAATGAGCCTTTTTCGGAGTCGCAGCACCCTATAAATGACTCTCTCGCACGTCTCCGGCAAACGGGATCAAATTCAGGAGGCGCCGCTACTCCGTTCAAGCTTTTTCCTCAATTAGAATTATGCAGTTTTGTGTCATGTTGTCGGTATAAGGTACAGTATGTGCATGGTCCAAGTAAGACCCTACGTCGCTCACTTATTATTATTATTATCATTAATAACACTTGTCTTCTTTACTGGCTGACTGAACTCCCCCTGTGGTGCATTAGAGGAGCGTAATACTGAGAAGAAAGAGACGGAGAAAAACAGAGAAAGTGTGTATTCTATATGTTATGACCTGCACATGAGGCCCTGCAGACAGATGGTTCTTTTACACCCAGCCCCCACTATTCATCTGAACGAAGTCTGACCGAGGGCAAGAGGAGAGATTGGTGTGGGGAAGCGAGAGGAAAAGCAAAGAGAGCTTCATAGCGTCACATGCCCCCACCAGCGCCACAGAATCCTACCTCTGCAGCTTGTCCCGTCCTCGCCGACCTCGAAGCCGTCAGCGCAGAAACAGAAGGTGCCGTTTCTTGTCATGACGCAGCCGTAGCGGCACCTGAGCTCGTGGCAGGCTGACAGGAGCTCTACGGGGAAAAGAAAGATTGGAGAAAAGAGGTATGAAAGGGTAGGTGGAATGGGAAATTACTTTTTGATTTTCCTCTTTTTTTCCTTGGCTCTTTCACTCTCAATTGCTCCCTTGTCATTTGGCAAAGAAAAAAAAAATCCGCTGACCTATGAGAGTTTTTGGACCAGTGTTTCTTTCTAGGATTCACCTAATTTTTCATTTTTGTCCTTGTAATGTTTGTATGTGTGAAAAAGCATGTTAACTGGTGAATTTCACATACAAATACAGGAAGTACATTTTTTTTCAAGTGGAAATGGCAATTAAAAAGTTTCAAAAATGTCCATACAAATCGTAAGTGAGTAATGTAAGACATGCGATTAGGAGGATTAAAACTTATTACGAGCTTTGCCAAGTCACAATCGTGACACGTTGATTGACTGGTTTCAGCCCTCAAGAAATGCCAGGATTTTAATTCCTCGCATATTTCTCTGAATGTTGTGACAAGTCTTTGAAAACGAAATTGAAGAGCAACTAATTATAGCACGATAAATGTTGAGCAGAATAAATGGCACAAAGAGAAATCCGCAATATAAATATTTAGCATCAGCTTAAAAAGTTACTAAAATGCTGCCGCATTCAAAATCATTTCTTGACAGGGTGTATTTAAATTGAACAGCACAGTGGGAGCTGAATGACAACCTTCCACTATCATCGCCTTCTGAATTAAATCTAATTTTTAAAGAGTCAGGATGGCGCGATATCGACGGACGCTTTTTAAACAGCGCATTTTCAGAAGTTGGTTTTTCATTACAGTACCACAACCACTACTCGCGAGCTCACTGACACATTAAGATGGATGGAGCGGCTGAGTTGTTTGGAGAGCAATATATGCTGTAAATCTCAGTGAACGCTGGTCGTAGCGCAATGTGTCAACTGATAATCATAAAAAAAAAAAAAAGTTTTGCAGTGAAGAGAAACAAGAATGCAGCTTGCGACAAGCAAACTGGAGCTCGAGACATCCATCAACAAAGAACAACCACACAGGCCCCTTTGCATGGCAGTCATGGACAAATGGACAATAAAAAAAACAACACACGCGCTAAAGAGCTGTCTTAAACTTGGTCAAGGAAAAATATGTGGGGGCCAGTGGCTTCTTGCATCGGGTAAAAAAGTCAAACCTACCTAGGTTTATAAGGCTATCCAAAATCAATAACATACCAAGACTTTTTTTTTTTGCATATCTTCAAAGACACAGCACTTTAAAAGGTGACATTGCCACAAACGCAACTTGAACTTAATTAAACAATACTGTGTGAAAGTCCACAGGGCCGGGCTGCCTTTGGCCCCTGGTCACACTCTGGACACGTGCCTGCCTTAAGCGCACGAGTGGCGTCTGTCCCACCGGTGCGCAGTAAGTGCCCTTTTAATTTTTCGCAGCATAGGTGACCTTTTCATTTTCGACCCTGCCCTTGTTGCAGTGACACAGAGTCCGTTAAATGGAACTCCATCATCATTAAAGTGATCATTTGCACTTTCCTCCAATGACTTTGTCAAAATTGCTGCCGTCCAACGGGCCCCAGTAAATTTCTTGCCTGGTGTAAAGAGCCGAGAACAGCTGTAACGGTGCTTTTTATAACGTTTTACAACAACATATCAATAGTTCCCAAAACTATGAAAACCTAAGATCCACTTAAGTGCATACAAATGATTATTATTGATGTTTAAAAAAAAAACCAACACAAAACACCGCTATCTCATTCAGCCTTAAAAAGTGGCACATGAGGAACTACGCTTTCTGTTTATACAATTTTCATCTATGACTGACAGAGGGTTGAATGGGTTTTCATTTCAGGGGCATTTTCCTTTCTATTTTCTTTTTTTACGCTACAAGCAAACATACTGTCAATGTAATAAGTGGCCTTTGGTCTTTAATGAATAGAGAGGATTAGCTTTGATATTTAATAGTTCTCCTCCCTGGGTCATGGAAAATGTGAAAATGATTGTGGCTCAATAAAGTTTTACACAATAAATAACTCTGTAGTGAATCATCAGCATCAGGAAATTGTGACCATCAGGTTTGTGTTTTGCAAAACTACAAATACACAAGCATGTGTTCTTTATTCTACGTTTAAACACCCGTGTGGACACAAGTCCAAACTGTGGGGAGAAAAAGAAACTTTCTCACTCTGTAGCCTGGAGAGATTTTCACAAACAAAGTCATTTTTCCTTCACCTGAGAAATACCTCAACTAACCACTTGAAAACAAGGCTAATCTTCGCAGGAAATTGAGGTTTTAAACTGATGATGTTAACAAGAAACAAGAAATTGCAAGATGCTTTTGGAGACTTTATTTCCAGCTTTTGTTTGATACAAAAACACTGAACAAGGGTTTTAATGCACTTGCAAACACAAAGGAAACAATCCGATTGTCATTTTCTAGCTGTATCCACAATTTCAAAATGCATCTTCAGCTCAATTAAACAATTTTTACCCTCTGAGAATGAAACGTACAGTCTGCCGATTCACAATTTCTATGTAGTAATGAATGTGACATGACATAAAACAACCGCATCCATTTGGAGCTGCATTATCAGTGTCTTTTCAGTGACTTATATTTAGCCAGTAATTAAATGATATGGGTTAATTAGTAACAGATCAGACAGCAGTTCAGCCTAAAGGTTGATCTTTAAATAAGCGAGCAGGATTTGTGTTACACTTATTTCTTACCATTCTACAATGATCAGCTAAAATGAGAGTCGCTCAGATATTACTGGATACGTCAGTGAGCTAAATATCACAACGGTCACTTGATACAGTTTTGATTACAAACCACATTTTAGATGAATATGAACAACAAACAAATTCATAGAACGACGTGTTTTGGATGTTTGAGGGTTTTCTGAGAGTGAGAGATTGTGGCAGGCATTGGAGAGGACTTCGGGGCATCTTTCCTGGCAAATTAGACTGATTCAATCTCTGGAGGGAAATGACAAAATGGCAAATGTAATCGGCCCATCATCCCCGGCACAGATTGAGAATAACCACAATTACTCCCGGCTACAAAGAACCGCATACCATACATTGTCACTGACTGCCATCTTTTTTTTGAAACATTAGCATTTGAATGGTTGAGTATAAACAGACTTTCTCTGCCCCATTCTGACTGCCATACACTCGGAATACACTGTATGTCAATCAAATTCAAGAAAAACAATGGCTGTGTGAAATGAGTTCCTGACTGCCTGGCTTTTATGTTGCCGCGACAGTAAAGAGGAAAATCCAAAGCTGGAGTCGGTACCTCTTCTCTGCTAACTTGGAATAAATATGTGGGTTATTGTGAACGACACTTGTGTTGACTTTTAATACAGAGACTGCAAGCTTTTGATAGGAAGAGGAGGGAGAAAAAGAGCCCGAGCATGTGTAACGGTGATGTGTAGTGATGCACCGCATTAAGAGATGTCTTTACATTAGGATAGTGTTCCTTCAGTTCCTGTAATTTGCTTTGATCCGTGCTTTGCGTGGATGGTAGGTGAGGTGTTATTTCTGTTGCTTTTATTCTGTAAAGAAAATCTGTTTTGCCTTCTAAGTTGTTAAGTGCTATACAAACCTAATTGACTGATTTATATCAGATGGAATACCGTTAGGCAGGTGTATTGCTCAAGGTTCGCTTTCCATCATCGGGGGTAATCCTGAATGGGGATAATCCCCATCATTTCATGCGAGCGACTAGAAATGGCCGTCTAAGCTCACTCACATACAGTTATTTTGAAGACTCCATAACGGGAGTCTGCATCCTTCCAGTCATTCAAACTGCTGTCAACACAGCTGAAGGCTTGAGATACTCACTTTATCCTCGGAAAACAGTTCAGTCAGATGTGTGGAAATACTCAAGTCTCAAACTGAAGGAGGAAAATAGAATGGGATGCCCCACCTGTAGAACCTGCCAGAGGAAATCACCTCCCATTTATTCACCAAACTCCAGGTAAAGGAAATTAACCAGCATCACTGTCAAATATTTCACACTGCATTTGTTGTTTTGTTCATACTAATGTTGGCGTTTATCATTATGTCACTTACATAATGACGCTGTGCACTGATTGAATGGACCCGAATGCAGTTTACTTGTGTTTCCTCAAACATTAATGGCAACATCAACCTGTTTTTCGGTTATATTTGACACATCTACTGAGCTTCTCATTTTAATATGAACTATTAAGACAAAGTGAATTTGCATCAGTGGCAGTTGCTGGTCTTTGAAAAAAAGGGGAAGCTCATTGTCAATCAAAAAGTGCTTCCAAACTTTCAGGGAGTTCCTCCAATCATCATGCATTAGTTCAGTGTCCGCCCACCGCCCACCATTGACTCCGGGAGACACTGAGCTTGCCTGGAAGTGACTATTTTGCCACATTCAACCAATCACAGCAGTAATAAAGAGCTATTATATATTCCACTGGTTTTATTGTACACCTGCACGAATATGTCGTCTGTTATACACTCAGTGTCACACAACTTATTGATGTTGTTGTTTTTAACTATTTAAAAACAATTCTCATGATAATATAATATATTGTGGTCACAGTAAATGAAATTGTCATATTGTCTCCTAATTTCAAATGTTGGCTGGTCAAGTATTTTAAGGAAGTACTTAAAAAAATAAATCTTAATATCTTATCAAAGACACTAGATGACCAGAAACATGAGTCAATAGAGCAGGGCATGCATGGAGCTATGTTTTTTTTTCGTGACAAGCAATTCTCTGAGAAAATTACACAAGCTTTTTATAGCACACAGCCTAGAAGCACAGTTGTCATTTTGTGCAATTAACTTCTTCTCATAGAACAATCGTTACGCATGCAGAAACAAACACATTAAACAGTAAACCTAGTCATCCAATACAATTCTCAGAATGTAGAAAACTCAGATTTAAAGTGTTTGACACACTGAAATATGCAGTCTATAGAGGGAGATTCATATGCAGGAGAGAAAGCGCTGTGCTAATTTGCAGTCTCCAGCAGTATAATCTGCTATAATCAGACGTATCAACAGAAAGTCAAAAAAAAAGAGAGAACTCCATCTGTTTTCACATAGTGCCTGGATTTGAAGCCGTCTCTTCTGAGGGTTTTGAGAAAGTTAGGATTCCCTCAAATGTAAATGAATATGTCAGAGCGCATGATGTGCTTCAATGAACACATGCTAAGAGGTCAAGCTCGCAGACAATTCAATGCACACTGTGCAAATGTAGCATATAAAGAATGAGTCAGGCCATTCTTCTTTTGGTGTGACAAAAATGTTGAAATTAAAAAATATGTTTGTTTTGATGTGTATTTCGTCTGTAAAAGCTGTCCGTTTTCACCAGGGGGTGACTCCGGGCTCGAGGCTAATTTGCAGTATCATTCCACTTCCAACTGTGGTCGCATGTTTCTCCATGTACTGATAGTAGAGGAGTATCTCGATACCCTACCATTAAATATGGCACAACACCCTGCTTCCACTTCCTGCAGGGATAATGGCTGTGCTAAGAGATTTTAGCTTTCAGTGTCAACAAGAAAAGAGGCATTGTCACTACTATGTGTACTCATGGTAATGATATTCTTTTCTCTCTCTCTCTCTTTTTTATTTTCTTATATTCTCTTTTCTAAATGATTGCCATAGCTGTAGTGTTTACTCGTCCACTGGCTAATGGGGGATCCTGAACATCCAGAAGTCATGCTGATTATCCACAGCTTTTTGACAATACAAACACAACAAATTAAAATTAAAATACATTTCGCTCACAAACTTACAAAGGCCTGTGCGGCGCTGAACACATTTTCCTATGCAGTTTCTATTCCATGTTCTGTAATTTTGTGATATCCTTCTACTTTTGGTATTGTCTTTATGGGTAAAACAGATAACATACAGTATTTCCTTGCAGCAGTTTGTCTTTATTCCCATCATGGAGGGAAAAAAAAAGAAAAGGAAACCCAGTCATATGATCTAAATCAACTTTAAAATGCTTTCTGGAGTTGCCATTCACGGATCTTATTGCGAACTAACCTGAACACACTTTGCAGGAGATGTTTGAATTAGTCCTGTGAGGAGAAAAAGAGTCCGTCATATTTGGACTTTGCACAAATCTCATTCACAATTGCCAAAGGCTCTTGTTTGAGGTCACTGCTGTTCGATGAGGTTAAGTGACATGTGTGCTGCGAGTCAAAGAGCGCTATAGGTTTCCATGGGAGCAAACATATCTATGAACACATTCTGCTGTCAGTAGTCACAGCGAGTTCCCCCGAGGTTAGGCTCTGAGTTGCAATTAAAAACAAGATAAACGAATTTGTGCATTTTTTGGAAAGTAACATTTGAAGACACACATCTAGAGCAACAGCATAGCAGAAGTTTCTCAGACCTTACACGGTCAGCCAAACAGATGGCAGGGAATGAATGGTGAAAATTAATGCCAAAACAAACAAGAAGTCAGATTAACCCAAGGCTGACGGTTAGATTGCCCCATCTGGCCTAATTTAGGGATGGCTATAGCCTTTGTCTATGTATGGAAAGCCTTTCCCAAAAACCCTTTTTTGGCACTCCTATTTGATGTGGGAGAAAATTAAGATGCAAACCCGACACAGAAGTTGGATCCATGGCTGACACAGGGACCTTTAATAAGTGGAAATCCCACCCATAAATTAGGATCTTAACCCATTCTCCAAGTCTTAGCTGTGGTTGGTATTCTCTGGGTGGCATGGCAGACTAGATGGATTTCACAACAGTGAAATTGGGTCATGTATTCTCTGGAGTTCAAACATTCAAGAAGAGTGCACAGGGAAATCTTATTTCTATAAGATGTGCTATGATTGCAATGACACGTTTTTTTTTTTTGGTTTTTTTTATGTCTTCAGATAGTGATCTGAGAAGCTTAAGTATGTCAGCTTTGATGTGACACGGCGCTGTCCGGATGGTCTAGAAGGTATAATTTTCCCCAAGAAATTGAGCGCTACATGTGCATATACATGTACTTTTCAAAAAAAAAATGTAATCCTGGAGCTCAAATGGGGCTCAAACGTGACAGTAAATGTTGATAATCCCTCAAAGCACAATTTGCAGAGGGATTTGGGAACTGGTGCACTGCCAGGATTCTGACATGCCCTTAAATACTGGCAGAAATATCATGGGAGTGGGTGTAGAAATCTTGCGACAAACAATAAAATTTTAATTCTAACCACTCCTGAGGAAGAAAATCTGCTGTAATAGGCTTGGATGACACCAGATTGCTTCCTCATATTAGGGGAAGTAATGATATGAGTGACAATATCTCGCCAGGCTGAAACAACAAAGTAAGATGCATGCAATATTGATTGCCAGTGTCTGCTGTTGTTTGTGTTTGTGTTGTTTGTGTGTCTGTTTGTAGGCAGTGGGGGCCTGGCAGTCAATCAAAAACTGAGTGTTACCAGGAAAACAACACTTGGAAATTCAACAGCAGAAGCAGGGACATTAACCGCAGAATTCAAAGAAGACAAACACTCGGAATTACCTTCAAACCATCAAACGGATTTCTTTTGAAAACTCAAACGATATTTGAAATTAGAGCAAATGACAACTTTGTCTCCTCTACTAAAGAGACACTTTGAGAGGCAGAAATGTAATAAATATGTTAATATGTGACAGTTTGTGATAGTTTTCAATTTACTCAAAAAGACAAAAAAAAAAATACTGGGCTGTGTTAATGGCTAATCATTTTTGTAAGAGGAGCACCACTTCTGAGCTCCTTCAACGTGCGATTGAGATGTTTTCATGAAAAGCTAATCAAGTGAGAGAAGTGAATATTGTTCAGAGGCATGTAGGCTGTAGGATTTTTATTATCAGGAGTCACGGTCACAGACTATTTGTACGCAATCATGGTGCGTGTTTGCCGAAGAAGACGAACTGAGAGACACAGGGCGACTTTAATTTTAAACCTCGCACCGGCGCGTTATCTGACTCAATAACATTTGGAGGGCGAACACATAGCCTTTGACAAACTGTGTCACGACGTGGTCATGTGAATATTTTACCGAGCGCGTCTAATCAGTTCAATCTGCTGCACGTGTTCCCTGTAAAATCTATTATTTATTTAATATTTCATTATGTTTTGAGGACGTTTCGCCGATGACTTCAGTGCAGCTTGGCGATCACGTCCGGGAGTTTGTCCTCTTGTGTTTCTTTCTCCCTGTCTTATAGTGCTGATTTGTACACGTGTGGGCACCGGTGGACCTCCTCAGATAATCTCAAGCAGGTTTCCTCAGTTTTCCCTCGTCTTTGTTGTCTCTTTTGACCAAAATAGACAACCTTCTGGACTGAAAAGTTGTTGTGCTACAGAGATTATTGCGCAGATGGCACATACAGTCCGCGTGGAATTAAACTGGAGGTGTGCGGCGATTCTCCTGCGATGGATGCAACGTATGAAAACACAAGCTGATGACAAATTGCACGCTGCAAACACTGCACAACATTTTGAGGAAGACAACTTTGCACCTCTTTCAATCACACGTGCACATCAGGACAACCAGTTCTGCCAACTTTAAATGATTAAACTTTGGAAGAGAACCTTAAGGTGGAGGCTGCAATCTTTTTGTTTGTTCAGTGAAACGTCCAAACCGAACTACCTTGTACACTAAGGAGAGTAAAGCTCTTGAAGCCTCAGAGAAGCCCTTTCACTGGAGCAATTAAGGAGGCACAAGTAAATACTTCACTAGTCTCCTTAGAGCAACCTTCCCATAATGGGCACAGAGATAACATCACTACCAATTGTGTAGTTCAGGTCAAGCTGTCAAAAGGTAACACGATTATTAAGGCATATGGTTGCCTGGATGCAGGAAGTTCTCCCGCCCTTTATAGAGCGTCTTCAAAGTCAACTAAATGCCGAGTTCATGTAAGCCAGTATACTTTATGAAAACCCTACGGCAAAAGAATATAACTATTATCCTCCACAGGATGTTTGGACTGGAGGTGGCAAGCCAGGACAAAGATAAGTGAATTGCAAAGCCAATAGCCTTCACCAAGAATACAAAGAATTCAAAGAAAACAAATTACATGAGACCATCTCAAGAAATCACACTATATTAGAAGAGGATAAAGTGAGTCACAACCATGGCAGTATTGGCCTTCTGATCAGAAGTGAGGCACCTAAAATAATGGTGCTCTGGAAGGTGATTAACAGTAGAGGTGATGCTCAATGTGTTGTTGAAACAACGCTATAATGCGCAGTTAATGGGCTTCTTAATTACTGTGGTTGCACAAGCAAACACAATCACACTCATTGAATTCCGCTGTTCTACATGGACGAGTGCATAAAACAATAAAACAACAAATGGATGGAAATGAATAAACAGAAATTAGATATGTCCATAGAGGACGAGCGGCTCATGCACATCATGTCGGATCGGCCTGACTGAATGGTGGACATTACGCGCTCAAATTCCTTTTGGAGGTCGAGTGTATTTTATCGCCAACTGGCAGAGCAACAAAGAAAAAGTCTCACAAAGACTGAAATGTCATTAGGATGCAATTAGTGATTACCTGATATACAGTATATGACTGAGACGGACCAGATGCAAATGCATAAGAGACACCGGTAAACCAGGTGGGACCAGGAAAATGGTATTTACTGCAACGTGAAGTGGGGCAACCAAAAACACAAGAAGATGTGTGTTGTGTTTGCCGTTCAACACAGTTTAAGGAACTCTTGCATCGATAGAATCGGAAAGTTTTTCCAAAAGACTTTATTTGTAGTTGTGGTAGACAGTAAGAGATTGTATTAAGTTTCAATCAAATGCCTTTGGGCCTCTGCAAGGTGCAATGGAACGCTGCAATATCACGCTAAGATACAATCTTTCTTTGTCTTGTATTGGAATTCTCCGCCTTGTCCTGCATTATTATGCAGATCACCCCCATCATAATACACAAGAGCCTTCTTGTATAATGATGTAATCAGACTTCACGGGAGGCTTTCACTTAATAATCACAGGTAAGTGGCATCGTTAACCTTTGAAGGGATATGGAGAGGGAAACAGTTGAAACGGCTGAAAAATGTCTGCCTCCTTTTTTGTTTTGAAAGCACGAGGGTGTTTTGCTCATGGGCCGTAACTCTCGTAGACTCCAGACTCCACTTGGCCAAAGGTATTTTGCATTTCCATGGTTTTGGAACACGTTTTTTTACTGCGTTATTTAGGTTTTGCACATTTCTAGGAGTAACAGTAACAGCCTCATGCTTACAACACCATAACAAAGTGGACCTTCATTTGCATGCGTGTACCAGGTAGGAGAAACAGTCGGAATATCACTTTTATGTGTCCTCATACTGTACGTGTTGATGCCTTAATCCGTGGCACAGACTGGATTAATATCCACATCTTCATCTTTCTTCTCAGAAATATAGAAAGACATGCCCGCCAATTACAACTCCTGCAGACAAAGAGTCGATTTTACATGGTTAATACATTTTTCCCAAAGACAAAATGCTTGAACGTTTTAGCAAAACGGGAGAAAATAAAAGATCTGAGACGACCGAACTTCCTTCCTGGGGGGTGGAAGCTCCGAATCAGAGCTTACAGTGGGATGAAATGGAATAGGGAGAGCGAGCAAAAGCTGTGGAAGCCATGCTTGTATTGTGAGCAGTGAAGCGGCTCTTTCATTGGCAATGAGAGACTAAGCACATGTTTTAAAAGCTTAAACAGAACACTATAGCGGGGCTTTGGAAAATGCAGTGTGTGAGAGAACAGTACTGTGTCAGTCTTCTCCGGCTGTCGACGAGCACTTGTTTTACAGGCCTCATTTTTAAGGTTAGGAGAGTTACAAAGCATGAATTATAGCAATGGAGTTTGTCAATTGTATTGTTTGTTCTATCTCTCGCTTCCAAGCAGCATCAACAAATGGACTGGTTTTGCTTTAAATGTCAAGCAATTAGGAGCTATTATTAAATGAGGTTAGAAATGATGAATGCATTTGTGAGTAGTGCATAGCAAGGAATACAAATACCAGTGTGGTTATGATTGCGTTGTCTAAATGTCAGTGGAGGCAAAACATCCGAACGGTGTGTCTGCACTTTTAATATTTGTCTATGTTTCTTGTACTTTGGTTCACCCAGACTTACAGTAAGGAAAGGTATGCATGTTAGTTCAAGTTAGGAGAAGGTAAAAGTGAGAGAATAAGAGGGCACTTCAGATTCCTTTATCTGCAGAATTATTATCCTGACGAGGGGCACAACTATAAATGCACCATCATTACACGGCCGGACATAGCCATTCACTCTCAAACACGATGGCAAGAGGTACTAAAGACTAAAATGGGAGAATGGGAATGGGAGAACAAAATAGGTTGACATTTGGACCTATAATTAAATTTTTATAACACCCTTTGAGAACCATACTAAGGGCCTGTCCACATGGAAATGAGTGTAGGTGAATATTCACTGTTTTTTCTTTTTTTTTTTATCGTATTGCCATTTCATTCACACTGAAATGGCGTTTTGGATGACCAGAAATGTTTTTTTTTTTTTTTGGATGGGAAAATCTCAAAACGCCGCCCTTGCGGTCATAGTCCAACCTCTCTTGCGCTGGCATTCCCTGTCTTTATCTTTCTTCTCTTGTGTGAGGAGATTGTTTGGCAGTGTTGCCAACTACGTTCATTGAAAAGTGACTAAAGTCAGCCCTCAGAAGACACTATCGCTAGAACACGTCTCCTGTCCTCAGCGACATGGGAGTGAGGTGTTGAAGATTAACAGTGAAAATGACTCGTAAAACATTTTCGCAGACTCCATTTTTACTCGAGTGGACAATGCAGATTAGTGATGGTTCTGCACGCGGTCAGCTGCACTGCACATCCACAGCTCGCTCTCGTCTGTGACTTTGTGTCGTCTGTGTGGTCACGGTGATTCTCTCTCTCTCTCTCTGTGTCTACAGTCAGACTGACTCTCAGTAAATACGGCTGGATGAAGTTCACTCGTGCGACAGAACTGGAGATTTCCCTCTTGGAAAGTGGTTAGGTTTATGCCTGAAGGTGGCTAGATTTTGTCGCTCGCCGCTTTTTGGAAAAACAAAAGCTGCCAGGGGTCCGTAAAGTCGCTCAATATAGCGACAAAGTCACTAAGTTGGCAACACTGTTGCTTGGTCTGTTTGCTTTATGATAACTTTTCTTTTCTTCTTTTATTTCCCTTTCTTTCCCCTGGCTTGGTTCACTCCATCTCTGCGATTATAGTACATTGTAATGTGTATAACGTCACTTATAGGCCTGGCATATGGTACTATATAGTGTTTTGTGTCATCAAAACGACAAAGAAAAAGACAGTTTATGTTTGGATCTGTTTCCGTGTGGATAAATCAACAACTCTCTGGATTTGTGCTTGGTGTTTGATGTCAGATGAAAGTGATGGTAATGCTCGTATCAGCTGGTTTTCCAAGAGTCTGTGCACTCGTCACTTTTGAAAAGACATATTTACGAGTGTTTCCCCTACAATTTCGATTGGGCCCAGTGGTACTCACCAATCTTAAACAACAACCCCATGCACCCCAGTTCATGTGCATCTAAACATTATTTCTACATCAACTTAATAGTCAATAAAGCTCATTCTTCTTTTGTTTACATGAAAAACCAAGTTGGTGGTTGAAATAAGCCCTTGTGTGCTCCCAGAAGGACACACAAATGCCACATGAATGGACAAAGCACTGTATTGTTAACCACATTGCCATAAAAACTCAGCTCAGCGATGATATTTTATCACCTGTACCAGTCGTAAAGCGAAGATTGCATTTTCTTTCCCGCGCATTCACACCAACCCGGCTGTATTTTCCCTTAGTATTGCACAGTAAACTATCAGCTATGATATAATTGTGTCACCATGCAAAAAAGAAGAAGAAACATAATAAGAAGAACTAATGAGGAAAAAAAAGCATTTATAGAATGGCATAATGTATGCACTGCAGGGCCAATTTAATATGTCACCCGATTTTATGAAATACATTTCGGCACGGGTCCCTGCTCCGTTGGTGCGAGACACACTGGTAGTACTTCAGAAACTGCTGATCTACTGGGATTTTCACACACACACACACACACACACACACACACACACACACACACACACACACACACACAACCATCTCAAAGGTATATTATAGAGGATGAGTCGGAAAAAGAGAAACTGTCCAGTGAGCTGCAGTTCTCTGGGCAAAAAAAATGCCTCGTTATTGCCAGAGGTCAGAGGAGAATGACCACACAGGTTTGAAATGATAGAAAGGCAACAGTAACTTGAAAATCCCCCTTGTTACAACTATGCAGAAGACTATTTCAGAGTGCACACAACGTCAAAACTTTGAAGCAGATGGTGACACATGAAATAATCCATGGTCCACATGATACCTTAAAGGTGACATAGAATGCTTGTATCACACATATATGTTAGTTATGGAGGTCTACTTACATATATGAACTTGTTTTCATGATTAAAAACCTCCTAATCGCTGCCGATTAGGATCAAAATATCTCCTCACTGACGCTCTGGTCAGCCGTTTCAGACCAAAACCACACCCCCAGAACGTGGACTGTTTTGTGATTGGCCAGCCAACAAGAGCTTTCCCACTGTCCTGTGATTGGCCAGGTACCTGGAAGTGGCGTAATAGATAGGCCAGCTCTCAGATACACAGCTCCCCCTCTGGCACGGTGGATGCTCTGCATCTCAGCAGCTACAACGAGAGTAGTTCTTCTTCTTCTGCGGTTGAATGTACGCAACCGGATGTGCCCGGACTAGTGCCCGCACCAGGAGGCGCTACGGTGGTGAGAGGAGTGGTGAGGATTTCTGATGACGACATCAAATTAAGGAAGTGCCGATCCACTTCACAGAGCCCAGGAAAACAATACAACACTATTTTCTCAGCAGTGGCTGAAATGTTTGTTCTGAAACTTTAGGGTTTCATAAACGAGGTAATGACGCAGATACACACACAAACGCAGCGTTAATTGGAGCTTCCGGTCTATGTGGACTTTAAAGAAGTGGCTGGTCTGTGAGTGGTCAAGGCCGTGACACTATCATTGCTAATATCGATTTTTTTTTCGGTTTCTGTAAATATCTATCAAATGTTCACTGCTTAAAGGTGTTTTTCCGTGTGATCTTTAGCGGTAAAGCTAAAGATGTTGCCTGTGATGTTTAATCGGAATCGCTTCCTGAATATGATCTGATGTAGAGCTAAAAAAACACTGCTTTCACATTGAACATGTATTGGTTAGCATGTTCTCCCTGTGTGTGCATGGGTATTCTCCGGGTTTCCACAGTCCAAAAACATGCAGATTTGGGGATAAGGTAAATTAGAACACTCTAAATTGACCATGAGTGTGCGAGTGGATGGTTGTTTGTCTCTATATGTGGCCCTGTGATGGACTGGTGATAGGATTAGCTTTTATTTTGAAAATCTAGGAGACGTAAGTATTTCCACGAGCGACTTTAAAATATGAGGTCAGAAGCTAAATTGTGTTTAGTTAATTATGACATTATCTTATTCAGTGCGAGCAGCAGAGACTTCAGAGATTCCACCGCGTAGCCCGAGAGCTTGTGATTTAGAATGAGCAAGTCTCCTGAAGGTGAACGAAAAGAGTTTGGTGATTTTCCATCAGGGCACCTTCATATCGAGTCCTCTCAGGGAGTTCTGCATGTATATTCATAAGAGGTGGACAGAAAGGGGAGGGGCGGGGAAAAGTTTTACAAGAGACCCAGCTGGTTGCCGAAAACTTCTCTTTGGTGACCTCGATTTCTGCTGCTTCCCAGTGAGTTGAGTTAGTCCTGTGAAGCATTAAGTGTTCAACGTGTGCTCCTGAGTGAAATCAAACAAGAGGGTTAGGGCCCACACCGCAGCATTGCAGTCCATTAATATGAAGTGAATGTAGGAAAAATAAATGATGAGATTTATTTGTCCTCTGAGAGAGGAGGAGGCTTTCAAGGCAGCCGACGAACGCGGTTGCATCACAAGAAGGATTGTTGGCATTCTGATCGCAGACACTTACACATCAGTGTCGTTCAAAGGCATCTAAAACATTGGAGGTGCCATGTTACCCGTCCCCGCGCAAGAGGTGTATGGGACGACTTCAGACGGACAAGAAAAGAAAAGAAAAAAAAAAAGGGATGTCTACTATTCACTAGATTAGGTCTGTTGAGCTCACAGTGAAACCCAGAGCAATAACGTAAAAGGCCAGACATTGAAGAGAAGCCAACGGAAATGAATCAGTGGTAAAAACAAAAGATATATAAAAAATAATAATAATAAAATGTCACAGGGTTATTTAAGAGAACCCACAATGTCTCAACGGGAAGTGCAGTGCACACAAAAGGACATAAATCGAAAAAAGCATGATTACAAACCCAAAATGTGTCTTAAGGAATTTAACCACACTGTTTTTTTGGTGAGATAATGTGCAATAAAAATTAGATTGAACTTACATTATGGCTGTACCTTATACTTAGCTGGATTATGAGAATTTAAATCAACGAAGTGCACCTTAAATAGGAGCAGTTGAACGCTGATGTGTAGGTGTATGTGCATGAATTAATATCAGTACAATTCCTTTATTCACTTTGTCCTCACATTCTGTCTATATAACATTCTGACCAGGACAATAATATAAATAATATGGAGTGGTAACGAGAAGTGAGATTATTTATAAAACTGAGTGCTGGGTGAATAATGCATGTTGTGAAGGAGGACATGAGGACATGAGGACATAACAGAAGGCGACACGAGGGACAGAGTGAGATGGAGGTAGACGATAACCGAGCAAAATAAAACAATGTGCACTTTACTTATTTTTAATAATAACAACATTAATAACAATAATGATAATTTTACTCTTGACTTGTCTTTGTCGTCAAGTGTAAGGATTCATTTTCATGAAGTAATACTGATAATTCCACTTTTTATCACCATGTTCTGCCAGCACTGGAGGATTACCTGCCATTTTGCTCCCCGTGTTGACACACTTCTGCAGAGTAACTCAAATAATGGGACACGTTTTAGTCCATGCACAAATCTGCCAGTGTAGCATTTCTCCCAGGTGGCATTTTGCATTTTCATTAATCCAAACATGATTGCAGTCTGTATTTGAACCATGAATGCCGACCTCTTATTCAGTTATATTCGTGCAGGATGTGGATGAACACACATTTGGATATTAACCATGACGATCACCCTGCGAATGTGCTGAGAAACTATTCAGGCAGCAGAGTTCTGCTCTCCAAAGCCCATACGCAGGGTTGGGAGGGTTACTTTAAAAATGTGTTCCGATACAGCTACTAATGTCACTTGATTACTTTCCGTTTTTCCGTACCTTTAGATTATCTCAATACAAATAGAAATATGACTACTTTTCCTTCAGTGTACACAACAAAACAATGTGACCTTAGAAAATGAAGTGGGGAAACAAAAATGTGTCCTCTGCTCTGTGTGTTTTCAAGAAAATCTTGCTTTTCATTGAACAAATTCAGACAGTATCCTACAGACATCCAATAATAGGGCACTACGCATGACTTTGAACACCATAGCACACTTTACAAAGCCAAAATAAAATGTTCTTCTTTAAAAGACACATGGAAAATGCTCTGTTTTTAGTCTAAAAACACACGCCCTCCGCAGACCCTACAGCTGCCGCCGGGTGCGATGCAAAGAGGGAAAGAGGAAAACAGAGTTATGAATCGAAGCCTACGATATGCACTTGTCATGCGAACCTTTGTTGTATCCTAATTGCGTAATGCCGCTCCATGTAGTCCATGCCACTCCCCAGGTCTGCTTATATGTGGCTCTACAGCAGGCCTGGCAAACAATTTATCCTTTATGTGCTTTAGAAATGTCCACTTTTAAACCAAAACTTCTTCACTGTACAGTACATCCCTACAACACTTTTGCACATCAGTCAATATCGATTCAGCTCTATTCTCACAGCAGGCGCTCCACCTCCAGTGCAAGCATTAGTGTGTGTGTGTGTGTGTGTGTGGGGGGAGGAGAGAAACACTGGAGTAACAGTTTTCTGTTCTCTGCCGACAAAATATGCCTTTCGACTCTTCACAGCTTTGGATCAGAGGCTAGCGTTTCCTTGCACATACAGCACTCACATAGAGACAAAGCCCAGCGTGTCTTACAGGTCAAATAAGGTCGCGGTCTCCGTCAGACAGGGCCTCGCGCTGTGCCAAGTCTATAACAATCACCAGGCGCAGGCTGCCTTATCACAGAAACCAGGTGTTCATAGGAGCACGCTGCAGTTGCTAAGAATGTGACAACAACACAACAACGCCTATTGTTCTGCTGCCTCTGTTGCCCGACCGGACAGGAAAGATGATGAGATGTAACCTTGGCAACCAGTGGAACCAAGAAACTGAGTGCCAGGTTAAGCCACCGTGTCATAACTTCATTCGTCACTTGAAATGAAGCACAACAAGGGCGAATCTAGACGTACAATATGAAGCGATTAAAAAGCGCGCTCGTCTGTGGACACGCAAATCTACTACTGCTACACAAAAACGCACCTCTGCTGAAAGTGTAATTGAATTTTGTAATAACATATATAATCTGTAAATAAATCTTTTTTTTATGTAAATCACATTAACAGCAAGCAAAATGTCAAACATCCACAGCTATATTTTAAAAATACAATTCAGATTCAATTGGTTAAACAAATTAAAACAATCCGGATACAAACATGAGCCGATGTAATTACTTGCTATGATAATCACAGTGTTTATTAGATTATGGATTCCACAACCCAAGGTGAAAGGAATAGGGATATGGAAACATCATTGTCTCTTACCTCTACAGTGAACTCCTTCATCATAGCCATCCTCACAGTCTCGAGCCCCGTTGCAGAGTTTGTTGAAATGAATGCATTTTTTTGTGCCGATACACTGTATGTGATTTAGGGGACATCTGATCACCACCTCATGTGCACCTGAAACAGAGAAACAACGGTGTCAAGATTGGAAAGAATTGCTTTTATTGACGTATAATTGTCGCCATGTTCCTTAAAGGAATACTTCACCGATTTGCATTTAGCTTTGTATTATATACTAGAATCAGTTTCCCCTGAGTCAAGAAAATATCTTCATTTAAATTGTACTTCCCAAAGGTAAGGAAGTACAATTTTACTAAATTACTACCTCTATTCTAGTAATACAAAGCTAAATGCAAATTGGTGACGTATTCCTTTAACGACACTCCTTGGCAAGGCAGAGTGGCTTTAACCCTTTAACACCGAGCGTATCGCAAGACGACACGTTTGCGCAAGCACACTATGCATTACTGTAGCCTAATTATGTGATGGTTTGTGCTATTGGAAAAATTCCAGCGGTTTCTAAAAGCTCAGAAGTCAACATGTAATTTCACTCGTTTTTTCACTTGCCAGCGAATCAGCATCTTTGTCACCAGAGAGGAGAGAGTTGGAAAAAACGCCTGTATGTTGTTTGTGTAATGTTGTTTTAAATATGTTTCATACTGTTCAAATTTCAAATTGAACACGCACAATATGGTGCTCATGTACAACTGCAGTGTTCTTTTTCTGCATTTTAAATTGTTAATACACTAATTTACACTATTTTGAAAGTTATTCTGGAAAAATGGCCCTTTTATGGTTAAAATAAGCAAACAAGTCGAGACGGACATTTCGAGGCTGAGGTGTTAAAGGGCTAACATCAGAAACAAAAAAGAAATGGAAAAGAATTGCATATTCCATCATCGTTGTAATTTTCTTTTCTTTTCTTTCTCTTTTGCGGGTAGAAACATATTTTCCTCAGTATTTTTCAGTGCTTCCTCAAAGTGCTGATGTACTATATGACCTCTTTTATGGGCGGCAGAAGAACCTATGCATATGCATATGCAAATGCATCACAGCATTGTTCTTTACACAAAACAGATGCTCGCTACACCGGCTCGGCAGCCGCACTGGTGGAGTCCTATAACAAACTGCTCTCCCTGCCAGCGCGGAGCGGCTGTTTAAGGATTCATGAGGCACATGGGCGACCCTCATTCATGTGGCCGCCACAAGAGCACATAAAGCACAGCTGACCACCGCACCACCACTGTAAATGTGTCACATCTCCACCTTAACTACACTGATATCAATTACCAGTGTGCCGTTGCAGCCACTTAACGGGAAGATTTATCACCCACGTGATGGAATCCGTAACAATCCCCCGAGTTCCACCACCCATAAGAAGTCACATGCCAGCACACTTGGGCCACTTTGACTGCGGTATCACTTATTCACCGCATCCATTTCCTACTTTGTTAAAGTACGAGACGCTGCAATTAATGTGGCGGCTTCAAAAGGTGCCATCATCCTGCGGTGATTTACAGTCGCAATATGTGGACAAGTAGCTGTGCCTCTGTATTGACACTATAATGGCTCACATTAGTTTCTCCTCCCAAGAATTTCATTGCAGTAAAATGGTGATAGGAGATCTTTTTTCTTTAATGAATATTCCTTGGCTAGCTCTTCAGGCCCCATTGATTCACACTATTTTTGTGCCACATTTAGGTAAGTCAAATATAAGTGACCTTGTCTCGGAGAGTTCATATTTCATACATGAGCAAACTGGCAGCCTCGTGCCTAGAGGTTTTTTTTTTTTTCCATATAGCTATAGAGAGGTGTGGAAAGTGCACCTTTCAAAGTGCAAATATGAAAATATATTATAGAGTGCACAGTATGTGGTTTTATATATATATATATATATATATATATGTATATACATATATATACACAGAGAACTTTCAAACCAGTGCCATACTGCAGCACACGTCACTTTGGCTATGTGCTATTGATGTGCTATTTAACACACAACTGTAAGGGTCTGTGACAACATAACAGTGTTGTCAGCCTTTTCCCATGCTGTCGCGCCACATGTGTTCTAATCTAATGTGATAAGGGGGGAGGATGGGCCATGAATATTCAGTGGCTCTGATCTGTCATGCAGGAGTACACAGATGGTCCCTCAACGGCTGAGGCCCTCGCAATCTCTCCGTCAAGTCCCACACTACTCTGCGAAGGTGGGCCATCTCTCAAAGTCTGAATGTGCGCAGGATGGTGCACTTTTCTCCATTCAACACGTCCTCCGACAGACATGCTGTTCGCCCATAAGTATAAGTCCAGGAAGACCATTTAAGGTGATGAGAAATTAGACAGGGGCCTTCAGAAGCAACACTTGTGAAATGAAATACATTATATGCCATAGGGCTGGGCCATACAGGAAATCATGTTTCGAATAAAAAATGTGTCCATCCATTTTCTACCACTTTATCCTCCACATGAGGGGTCACGGAGGGAGCAGCTGATATAGGAGTGACACGCAGGGGTCACACCTGGAACAGTTTGCCAGTCCATCGCAGGGCTACAAACCACCATCCACTCTAACACTCAAGCTCAATTTAGAGTGTCCAATTTGCCTAATCCCCAAATCTGCATGTTTTTGTACTGTGGGAGGAAACTGGAATACCCAGAGAGACCCACGCACACACGGGGAGAACATGCACGATGCAGAAAGGCCCTTGATCCGACTGGGTCGCGAACCCCGGTCTTCCTCTACACCAACTGTGTGGCCTTAGAAAAGTTAAATCAGAAGATAGTAGCACTCTTGCCTTTGCAGCAAGAGGAGTTTACATTCTCCCCCGTGTGTTTTCACCAGGTTCTCTGGTTTCCTCCCATATATTCCAGGAATTAGGCAAATTGAACACTCTAAATTGACCGTAGGTGTGAGTGTGAGAGTGGACGGTTGTTTGTCTGTTGTGTCCCGGTGATGGACAGGCGATCTGTGGAAGATAAAGCAGCAGAAGATGAATGAATGAATGAATAAATGTTAATAAATACTGACATATTGTCCAATAATTAGCACAGATTTTTGCTCCTGGGTTAAGAAGAAGGAAACCAATTAATTGTGGGTTTTGAACTTCTTGACGGACAGAGAACAACACAAAAAGACAAGCATTTCATGAATCTGAAGTATAATTTCAAAGTGTGCAAGTCAATGCATGAACATTAGGTCCAATATTTCATGTTGATAGAGTGCTCGTGATGAAAACAGCATTGTTGTAATTATTGTTGCACTGCCCAGCCTCACTATATATCACGAGTCATGATTCATGAGTGCATTTCATGGTGTTTCGCAGAACGGGATAACCATGTTCGTATAAATTACATTTAACTAGCAGGAGCGAAATTTGAATGAATCGTGAGTTCACACGATCACAGTTCAGTCGAGGCCGTCAAGTAACATACTGTAAAAATGGAAATCATTGTTACAAACGAGAAAAAAAAAAAAGGATTCACTGATTTACAGACACACAAAGAGACAAAGAGATAAGAGCAGATAAGCATGCTGTAGTTGCTCCCCAGTGTATTAGATAATGCCTGATGCATAAATCTCTAATAATTTTAGATAAAAACTGTGCCGTCCCAGTAATGGTTTGATAAATGAATAATGCCGAGAAATGAAATAGGCAAGCACATTTTTGAAAAAAAAACAAAAAACAGTTGAATCATTACACCCTGAGTGGAAGGCAGATGTCCCCCTAAAAAAAAACTACAGTGAGATGCTTATTCAGGCAAAGCAGGGACCATTTAAATTCCACATCAATATTTATCAACGTCTCACTTTGCAATAACAGAACTATTAATTAAAATAAAAATCTCCATCTAGTGCAAATATTGTTAATTCATTACTGTTGCTGCTGCAAGTTCACTATAACACATTTGGAGGTGGCTGAACTAACAAATGAAAGTCCATGCTGCCGTGAAAACACAAACATACTGTCTTTATTATAATTATTATTTGTGCCACTATTTAATCTTCCTAAATCTCATCAGATTCATAGTAAATTCATTTTAAGCCAAATTAACTATTGTTTGTAAATTGTTGTTTTCCCCATCTGGACTGTTGTTTGCAAGTGTGCGCGTCACATGGAAATCACACAGCATTAACATGATTCCCCATCTATTTGAACAATAAAAATGTCATTTTATTCTTACTGTTTTCACAGTTTATTGGGCCTCTGTGGATTACTTGTCAGCGCAGCCTCACATTTCAACACAATTACAGTTTTATAGTAATGGTGGCCTCAGGTATTTCGATGGGGTAGGTATACCATCTCTTCAAAATTGGCTTCTCCGCCCCTTTCATTCTCTTGTTTGTTTTTTTTTACCTCAAAACTCAGGCTCTACAGACAGGAGTTAAATGAACAAAAAGTCCTTCAACTAGAACATAAATATGGGTTGTTTTTTTTTTCCACCCCTGAATATCAACAATTGGCGCCCCTGGCAGTCGTATAAATAACAGCAATCTGCTACAATACAAGGGTTACTGAGGTTAGAGTTAAGGCTAAAAAAGACAGGGTTAGGCAGTAAAAATTTAAATTAGCGTACAAGTCTAATGTTGTAATCAAAGTACAAAACTTTAACCACTAAGCAAACTTCCAGTGGAAACATCAGTGAAGCTACTGGATGACTGCACATCCAAGGTACCAGAGAGCTGTGATTTATACTACAATTAGGAGCACATATTTTAAAAATTGTAAATATAAGTCATAATTCCTGCATACAACGGTCTGCAAAATGCCAGAAAATGTTGAAAATTGTTGATCTGTGTTTCCCAAAACTGGAAAAGTTGCCAAATTTCAAGATATTGGATAACTGTCGGTTTAACTTTTGAAAACTTGCCCACAACGTGTTTCACATTCATTTCATGTTTTATAGTGTTATAATTTCCGTGAAGAAAACGGGCAAAAACAAGTGTGGTACAGCAGGTCAAGGGTCAAAGGGTCAAGGGTGACCAGTCCCTCAACTGATGAAAAAAACACACACTCGCTCTAATCCTGAATCCTTTTCATTTCAGACAAAATCAATAGCCATCCTTGAGGCTGTTCCTGAACACAACGCGGACGCACACTGAACGTGGCTATAATGACAGTGCTAATTTAAAGCTAGCTAAGGTGACATTAGTCCTTCACACACCATTAGGTCAAAACCTTACATACCGAGTTCTACAACCATTAACTCCAGAGAGAGTAGCACATTTCTATTCATTATGTTCATCACCTTTGCACTGTGGGTTTAATGAAAACTTGAGTCTGGATGCCGCAAAGCCAATCCTTTTAGATTTTTAGGACATGGTGATTAAAAATTGCTGCTATTTGCCCACTTTGAGGAGAGAGGACGAACCAGTCGTGCCAAAGTAATACCTCTATTTAATAGAAAATGAGAGTCTTGTGGGGAGGAATGTCTGCAGCTACAGTATGTTCATTATGATAATCATGTTAATCGGAGCCACTGCCAGCTTGTGTGGAATAATGGAATCCTAAAAGAAAGTAATAGATAATCAATCACCCAAGGACAATTCTTAAACTGCGTGTGTATATATATATATATGAGGATTCACTCTTTCCCTTACAATAATACTTTCATTTTCCTAATTTATGGTAAAACGTGGTCATCAGTGTGTCAGTAATGCCTGAGCTGAGACAGTAGCAACTTCCCTTAATGGCTTTAAGTATTAGCAGAATCTCTTGTGATAAATCTTAGACGCGACATTTTTCTCTCTCTACTTGTAGTTTTCCTCTTAAATAATTCCTGCAATCAAATAATGAGCATGATGATAGAGAAGAGCATGCTGGCAAGTTTGAAAAGGAGCCAAAGTGTCACGGAGAGCAGAGATAGCTTTGCGTTGTTGAGCAGTGCTCCGGAGCAGCAGCAGCTCTGCCTGTGGTAATATAATCAGCCCCTTTTAACACGTACCATTATCACCTGCATATGTAGAGGAGAACATACAGTATGAATTTGTGTCTTTATCGGGAATAGTTGTTGCCCAAAATGTCTTATTTCAAAGCAAATTTGTAGTGTTTTTTTGGATAATGCACATATACATTAGGGATGTCCTGATCTGATATTGATATCGGATATCGGTCAGATATCAGACAAAAAACGCATATCGGATTATATCCGATTGCCTCTAAAGTCTCCGATATAAGTGACTCTATAACAGTCCATTCCGCTCCAGCACTTCTATCCAGCAGCGCCCGTTTTGATCACGTGGGCTCTGCGTGTTGGATGCATGTAGAGTCCACATGATCACAACAACAGTATGTGTGTGCTACTGCTATTTCAGAGGTTAAACATTTTTCTTTCACCTCTGAAATCAGAGGCTACGAAGCTGCACAGCGAGCGCGAGTTAGCCATTAGCACCATGCTAGCTCATCATGAGCTGCTAAAACAACATTATTTCATAAACCAGCGCCACCTGTCGACTTTCAACAGCCTCATTATACCCCAAAAACCAGCCATGCCAAGCACTTTCTGTGTTTTAAATGTGTCCTGAAGCGCCACACACGGAGCTAAGTACGTATGCTGGGCCGGTCCGGGTTTACCTGCGGGAAGAGTCGCACACCCTATTTGGGTTGGGCTAATCCAAAATATTGAAAACAAGGGGGGTGTTCTCTGAAGACATGCTGTTACCTGTGAAACATGGGTGCTCTGAAAACACCCCCATTAGCACTTGGTACATTCCTGTGGTTTAATCGCCTTCTATGGACATTGCCATGCCACTGCCCAAAACGAAGAAATAAATAAGATGGTTGCTCAAATTCACTGAAAAGTTGTGCTGATTGAACAAGATTCCCAAGGGTGTGCAGAGCTCACAGGAAATGGCTCAATTTGCATAAATGTGTGTGATTGCAACATCCTGAGAGGATGCGAGCCAGTACAGCTCACAGGACTGTTACCAATATTTCAGCGTCCTCTCACTCAGCACACGGGCTGCTTGTTACGTTGCTCCAGCAACAGATGAGCCGATACAGTGCAGTGGAGGAAACATTATGAGTTTGTTTATCGTTCTTTGCGTGTCACGTAAGTGACTGAACAACATTAATAGCTCCATCTCTGTTTGCTGTCAATACCGCCTGTAGCTTCTGCTGTTCTCCACTCCTGCTTTGCTGTCTTCATTAGCTGAGGCTATCCCTTCCTGACCTTCCCCTCACGCTTCAGCTGCCACAGCAACACTGTCGGAAGCATGGGAGATATCTGAGACTAATTCATTTGATAGCTAATAACGACTATTCTGCTTTGACAGGTGCAGCTCTCAAGTTTCTGGGAACTCTGTTTTACATTGTCTGAACACCTCCCCTGAATAAGACCTTTGGAAATATGTCCATTGAAGGACTGAGGGAAAACAAACGCAAAGACTTGGGTTAGATAATTAACATTATCTACTTGCGGTAGACAGTCAAGTATTGACTCGCAGCAATGTCAGCCATCTTCTCAGAAGGGGGAAGAAAAAGCCAACAATACTCCTTCCTCCTACACAAGATCATGTTTGGATTCAAAGTGCAAAGAGACCAGGAGGTGTTCACAGATGGTGTGTTGTCGTTGTGTTAGAGAGTGTGAGCGAGAAACAGCAGGGTGAAAGGGGCTGAGCCAAACATTGTGCTGCACTGTGTTTGTTGTCTTATTTCCGCATGGAAATAAGAGTTTACACATAAGCACTAGCACAATAAGAACATCTATATACGATGGCAAATGTGGATAATTTGGCTGCTGCTGCATATTAATCAGTGTGTGGGAAACGCTGACATCAAAACCGCAGCCTTCCAAAACACATGGTCATCCAAACATGGAGTGCTCTTTATGACTACCTGGTGTGACCTTCTTGTCCTTGGCATTCGAAATGAGGTGCTCACCCAAAAGAGCTTGTTTCGCTGTATCTCGTCTATAACCGGAGACACAGATGAAATAGTTTTTGCACAAATCAAAACCTCCCGAGTACTGACTTTCTATATATCGCCACTAAAATAAATAAATGACTCAAACGATTTAAATGACTTAAATGCAAAATGTTTCCATCAATCACATGTAAATACATGCAGAAAAATGATGGCTTTGGTAATTAGCAGTGTACAACTCTTGCCTTCTTTCTCAGTATCAACAGGACAATAAGCATTTATTTGACTCCTAACTAATTACACAGGGCTATTGAGAAGCAGCCAGCAGCTCAGTGTGAATTGCATGAATCCTTGGTGGGAAAATATGTACTGTATGCCTTCGCATGTTAGCGGATACATGCATGGCCAGCATTTGTAATTGCTCTGCCAGGCAACCACTTAGTTCTTGCTTGTGTTAGTGCTTTACACCTTTAGTCTGCTCTTCAGCACACGAAACACATGCTAATTTGGACCGAGGCCAAGCAAACCTAGTCTGTAAAGAATGCTCTAAAACACTAGTTAGTTAGTGTATTTTGTTCATTAAGGATCAGAGTAGCACTGGAGTTACAGAACTCATTACTCTGCAAGTGGTGGCTTCCTATTTTCCCACACCAAAATACACACAATCTCATTATCTAAAGACATAATATGGCCACTCCTGCATTGGAGTATGTAAAAACAACAAGACTAATGTTATATATTTTGTTGAGCGCTTACATTGGCCAAAATGTTTCCAACGATCTTTAAATCAGTAGAATCGTGTATTTGTCGGGCAGGTTGAGGGAGGTTGAATGAGGAAGGACATTTACAGTTCTGCTAGTTAGCCAGTGTGTTGTTTTTCTAAATTATTTTTTATTTGACTGTGTGTACTAATACGTCACAACGACTCTTCGCTGGGCATCCTGCTACCAAAGCTCTCCCTGTCAAGTGCAAACAACGGGGGGAACCAAACAAGACAACAAGTCCCATGATCCCACGCTGCTTTCCGACATCATCAAAGTAGGTGTTTTTACCGAGAGACTCCTAGGGGCAGTGATTACATTCTGTGCATTTAACATTTAATGGTTTAAATCAGTCTACAGCTGTAGTTGTGGTACACAGCATTAGTTTGCCTGGGACCAATAACAGAAGACACCATGGACTTCACACACACACTCCAACTAATTACTGAATATGGCCGACCAGAAGCCGATCTTCGAAGCAATCTTCCCCCATCTCAAGCCCCAAGGATACATACCCCTGACCAGCCTCTCCACCGAGACAAGACAGTTACTACTATGACCGCTCCCCCCATCAAACCTCTTATAATATAGTAAACAAGCTGACCTCGACAATAATGAAAAAAGGTATCACTGCAGGATCAGTAATGACAGGCCTTTAATGTGACTGCGGCTCGTTTATGCTGCAGTATGTGCAATGTACTGTACATAACGGTGCTCAGCTTACACAGCTGAGACACTTCTCAGAGGTAAACCACCACTAGTATGGTATGACGCCGTTCAGTATTACATAGTGTCAGCATCACACATCGCAAATACTCCTGGTCCCTGCCGAATTTAAAAGAAATGGGCCACAGCAACAGTCCTGTGAGTGTACTGGATATCACGGCTATGTGTGTTCACATCGCCATCAGTCCAGTCAATCCAGCAGTTACTCAGAGTCTGGCAGCTGCTGTGACAACAACCTTGTTGGCGGGAAATTATATTTATATGACACTTGCATTTATCATTATTACGTCGTGATGACTGTTAAAATTAGTGGCGAGGATATGATGACAGGAAACACAATGGTTTAATGAACGAGGCTTATGGTATTTATAGCAGCACAGTCATCAGGAGGTGGTTGTGGTGAATGGTGAATGTGAAAAGTGCAGGACTGTGACACCATGCGAGCACATTCTCACCTGTTGCTACAATTGCAACTATGATTGGCGTGTTTACACTTCCTATTTCCATTAGGAATAATACAAAAAAAAAAATAGCTCCAAGTTCAGTTTACGGTATCCTTCCGTTGGGGTACCAGAGTCATACGGGTAGAGTTAGACCAACGACAATCAGCTGATTGGACGACAGAAAAGCGTCACTCCCCTACTTTCTATTCTCACACACGCTTGACGTCTTGTTGAGACAAAGAGTCACAAACGTTATTTGTATAAAACCAGACTATGCACTTTCTCCAACTTTAAGTGAAGTGTCTACACATACTCATACAAAAGTTTCATATTTTGTTGGATATGAACTCATATAATTTGGCAGATAATTAGGCACGTCGACACATATCTGATCATTTTATTGTTGACTGTGTTGTGTGTGATAGGCAAAGCTGCTGTATTTCATCCCAAAGCTGTGTGTTCACACAAGAATCCAGATTGACTGCTAAATTTTTCTGTTCTAAAAATATTTTCACGCCAGCATCCCATCATCAAAATATATCCTCATTGTTCTACTAAATGGTTGAGTGTAACCATCACAAGTATAGTGGGACACCTGGCTCCTGGAAAACAGGCATCGCCTGTGTGTGTGGGTCTGAAATTGCTGAAACTAGAACACGGAAACAACAAAATAAGCATTTTGCTCACAGGCAGGTTTCTCATACAATGATACACAGTATAATGTTGATCAAAAAAAATAAATACTCATGTATGTGCATTCCACGTGGAAGATGGAGCCCAAAAAACCTCCATAAAGAAAACTGCCCAGTCAGAATGGATTACCACCTTTACATTTAACACAGACTATAGCACAGCTTGATCATAACACATTTGGGGGACACTCAACTTTATGAGCAACACACACTGTATAGGGAGCAAGGCTGCTGAACTGAGTCGAGGGTCTATAAGGATCGAGGGTGTCACTTGCTGTATACAGACCTGAAAGCCCTTCGGGGCTAATTGTGTTTGTGATGTTGGCCTGTACAAATAAACTCGACTTGACAGGATTACAAAAGGATGTCCAGACCAAAACAAATGAAGGCAGCTCAGTCTAAACATGCCCTCCTCTGCTGCATTAACATTTTAAAGCGTCTAATTTACTCTCGTGCATACTACATGCCTTCACTAGTTATCCCATTAAAAATTGAAATCTCTGTTATTTGTTACATGCTATATGGGCTGGGTGGAATAAAGGAAAACCCACATCTCTCTGTCTCTCTCTCGTTCTCTCTCACCCGAACAAAGAGCACAAACACACATGCAGTCTGGTTTCCATGACTTTAGAGGACATTACACTCACTTACCTTAATTTCCAAGAGATTTACTAATCCTAACCTTAACCTAACCTCATCCAAAGCACAGACAAACATGTCTTCACCTTTAAATGTAGCCATTTACATTATGGGAACATTTTTGTCCCCACAAGAAAGACAAGTCCCCATGACTGTGGGTCCCCATAACATGAGTAATACCAGAAAGACACACACGCACAGAAATATTCTGTTTGCATTAGCTTATTTGCTGTAAATTGTGCAGAGTATTCAATCAAATCTATTTGAAAGGGAAAAAATGTTGCCACTGTGCTGTGGAATAAAGCCAGGTGTTGGCGTCCACGGTATCCTGGCTCTGCTGTATAATAAAGAATCAATACATCCGTCTGCAGAGAGGAATGAGTTGCCTCGGGACAATGTAGTGTAGCAGCACTTCAAACACACCACACAAAAAAAAGCGAAAGACAAAAATAGGACAATTTATCATTATTTGGAAAACAACGACATAATTAGTCGATAGAGATACTTTTGTGACCGAACATTATGCAAATGTTATAATCTAATTGTTATGGGGCCAGCTTCAAATGAATAATGCATACTGTATATTGCAGTAAGGGAGGTTAAAGCCAATATTCACCAAGAAGAATGATCTCATTAGGAGTATAATACACAGTGTTGTACTTAATGCTGGCATGCTTTCATCAAGGAAATAAATACACAACTATGAAAATGGCGTCATTGGCGCAATGAGATTGTGATGTATCGTTTGCCTGAACCGCAATCATTTCTCACATGTCGCCATGTCGGATGCACACAGTGTCACCGCGTTGCAAATCCTCAATCCATGCGCCATATGTGGTGTGTGGGGGGAGCTAATGGCTCTTTTAACAGAATTTGCATGAGAAATGTTCAAACAGGTACTGTACACGGTGTACTCGCCCCACCCAAGCCTGATTTAATCACCCCGAGATCCCCAGCAGGAAGTTGTGTGGTGTTAAAGATGTTGCAGCCCGTAAACTAACTAGATTTGTATGAAACTGATGAGATCATATTGCTCATATTCAGCAATTGTTTGTTTTTTTTTCTCTCTCCACAGAATGAGGAGAGTAGATTTTGTCTCGCATTGCTTTAATAAAATAATAGAAAAGGCGATCTCCTCGTGGACCTGGGGAGTAATGCATTTTTCAGTGTAAATGATGAGTTTTTTTTTTGACAAAAAAAAAAATCAAGAACCTCTCCGCTATAGATGTTATCTTGAGGAAAAAAATGCTGGTTCAGATGCTTAAAATGACCTAGAATTATGCTCAACATCAACACATGCCATAGCACAGAGGAACACCATATCTTTATCTCATGTTATCTTATAAAAATGTGCTGTGGCAGGATTAAATATCAAGCAGCAGTGTATTTGGCAGTGTGGAAATTCAGTTGCTTTTAGTATTCAAGTATTAACTCTATACTCTAATCAGAGGCTAATCACTAATCACTTGGTCCTTTGGCATTTAGTGGCGCTAAAATGGAGAAGCAGTGGAACTGCATATAGCGAAGATATAGTTTTCTATAGGTCGATGAGTATTATGGCTGACGTTGTTTTATTTACATTATATACATTAAACATTTTTGGTTTGTCTGTTATCCATGCAATAAAATTCGGGCTAAATCTAAAGCAAGACTTTTTTTCCAAGCAAATTATACACGTGTTAAAATTGTTACACCTGCATCTATTCAAATCAGCAAAGGTGACGGGATACATTGTGGGTGTATATGAATATATATACACATACACACACATGTGTATATATGTATATTTATATGGCCCAAAATGATTACAAAAAAAAATTGACCAGGTGCTTTTATTCTGAAAATAACACTTTCAATGGTTTAAGGGTGTCTGTTTTCCTGTCCCTCTTGTCCTCCGCTCATGCAGTGTGTGTAAAGATATATACATTATACAATAACTTATATAACTTTTTTTTTTTTTTTAACGTGCAATACATTCCATTTGTTTCAAGTTCAAGTCAGTGAGTCATTTATGCCATAATCGAGCAGTCCTAATACATACAAAATGTGATATTAAAATAATCAAATCTCAAAACTGTCTGACAGGCATTGTCAAATTTGTTCTGAAGCATTTAAATATTAAAGTTCAAGATGACTGAGCATCAGCTCGTCATCTCCAGACACTTGACTGACACCGTTTCCTCCTCTGGTCCTTTTTTTTTTTTTAGTTGCTAACTCACATTGTGCTGAATATAAATAATGCACCAACATTTCCCTCTGACTTATTTGCAGTTTTGCTCCATTTATTTGCGTTGCCATTGTTGTGCATAGACCAAAAAAGGAAAACAACAAAAAAAGTTCCCAATGGAGGCACCAGTGGATCATTTCCTGAAGCAACGACAAACATTTTGTTTGGCACATTCTTGTTTTACATGGACGTGAGTAAATTAGGAATGGCAGCGTGAACTAACTCTATGATTTTAAAATGAGCCTTGTGTATCCCTTGGCTTTGGACTCATCCATTAAATTATAATAGCTTTGGTAAAAAACCCTGACCTTTGACTTTATTTATATTTCACACTACAGTATGTTATGAGTTGCAGGGCACAGATTGGTGCGCTGGCCTCAATTGATCTTAAGTGAGTAAATAAGTCATTTCATTTGGCTGGAAGGGATCTTTGATGAGGACCATGGTTAGTGTATGATACACACAGTAGAGTGAGTAGGAGGACATGTATTTTTTTCTCTAAATATCCTCTGGCACTAAACCAACTCCCTTGAAATAATCATTGGACTATGACCATGTTTATAGAGTGGCTGGAAGAGAGGACATTAGCTCATTCCTTTCACTATCTATTAGACTATCCATTATTCACTACTAATAAATAAATAAAGGTCAGTGTTACAGATTGAGGCTCATTGAGAGTCAGATCCTGGCAACTGTACAACCCCCGTGATCCCCGCTTATCATAGCGGTGTCACGCGCTTATATTCTCGTTGGACGTCTTTAGGTACGTGTCACTGTTCACTCTGGGTTAAAGCTTGTATCACTGTGATGCTCAGCAGGGAGACGGTGTAGACTTTAACGCTCCAATGTTACACTAGTTCCGTGGCAGCGAGCGTGTCAAGTTTATGAAATACGCTCTTTTCTTTGGTTCAGCGGGTGACAAGATGGGACGCCGTCCTTTATAATATTCATACAGGGAGGGAATGCAAAAGGGAAAATGTGTCAGTGCAGCTCTAACTGCTTGGGGGGGTTGGGGGGGTGGGGTGAGAGCAAAGACACAGCAGTGATGTGCTCCTCCCAGTGCATCACTTCTGAAATGGATGACACGTGAGAGCGCAAGATTGTCACCAAGCAACAACATTCACTCCCACACTAATGATCTTGCCTAAGACGAATGCTAAAAGGGACAGAGGCGGCGAAAAAACTGAGGAAATGCAACAAGCATGGGGCTGAATATAAGCAGACAATATAGCACGGGTGGTAATGATTTCCTCAATCACAATTTGGTGGTACCTTCGTGGAATTTTCAAAGACAAAACACACATTATATTTCCTGTGCCTGCTCTCTGCCCAAACTACTGATACAACAGATGGCAACAGCCTTAGGAAGTGTACATAAGTTCGGTTTCAATTGTAGAGAGGAAGAATGACTGTACATTTTTTTTTTTTTTCAAAACCATTTTCCTTCTGCTGCGTAAAAACAAACAAACACTTGATTATGATGCCTGCAAACAAGATACATAAATGGCAGGGTAACTGTGTTGATAGCAAAGGACACGGTTCTGCATTTCATCTCCAATCAAAACCAGGTGTCAGACGCACAACAGAGAAAGCGAACATGATTTCCAATTAACTGTAGCAGCGCTAAAACTGAAATTACATAATGTGATGACAACATGACCTGTGAGCTTTAGAATACCTTTGGCAGATAATCAAAACTCAACCAGTTCTCAACGTCCAGCATTGGATGGTTTTCACTGTATGCAGAATCGGTGCTCGAAACAAAAACATGGAGCATTTATAACAACGGCACGTTCGGGGGGGGGCCGGTTTGATGAGTCAACAGGGGTTACATCTCAGCAGGAAGGTAGAGATGAAGAGGAAAGAAAATAAATGTTACATAATGCAAAAGGCCCATGTCCTTCAGCTCAATAACAAGGTGCTACGCTACATTACCCCCTAAACCTCCATCCTACTGGTGCCTATTCTCACGGGGAGCCAAACACATTTGCGATACATTTATTTTAATATGGCATTTTCCACAGAAAAATTCCCCGAAGGATCTCGACAGGCAATTCAGAAACACCAACCGTTGCAACTGCAGCTTCATCACAGATCCACAGATCTGTACTTCACTGCGGTGTTTTCACTGCCCTGGGTCTCCATCAATTACTTTTACACGTCTAAAGATCCAGTGTGTAACATTTACTGTAGGGGGATGTACAGCTGCTTGAAATAAAAAAAAAAAGGGTTTGGGTTTTGTAGACATAGAATAAGTCTTTTATAAAGCTGACAAGTAGCAATGTGATCGAGTCAAGCTTCAATTTAAAACCTGAGGTCACTCAGAAATTAGGATTTTTTTTTTTAATGTAATACAAGAATGAACGTCTCTAACTACTTAAATTGGCTTTAACAAATATATAAAAATCAAAAGTAGTACATCGCAAAGGCTTCAATTCAATCTTTCTATCTGGAAAAAAAGAAGTATTTTGCAGCCAAGAATAAGGTTTTTATAAGTACAGTCCAACCTTATTAAAACCACATAGATTAAAGGTTTGTACAATCCTGTTTTCAGCCACTTTTTGACCTTTGAGGTGAAAGTTTTGAAATATGTTATCAGTTTTATTTCATTAGTCACTGTCGTCCAGATATGACAGACTGTCCGAATGTGGTGGTTCTGCAGTGGGATATTTTAGAGTTTGTTATTGACAGAACTCCTGGCGAGTCTGCTGCCGTCCAGCTTTAGGATGAAACTACATATAGATGGCGTCGTTTGTGGTATGCAAAGGCCGCCTTAGTTCCCTGACGCTCCTGGGAAAGGTGAGCAGAGGAGTCTGCAGAGTCTCACCGTTTGACATCACTATTTCTTACAAGACTGGACCTTTCCCTGGTCATCTGAAATATGTGGGTCATGATGAGAATCAATGTTCAATTATGACTAGAGAAAGCAAGCTGGGATTGTCTTAAATGAGCTAAAAATGCCTGCAAGTCAAATCAAAAAGACGAAGATGAAGTATCCAACCTTTACATTACATAAAATGTACACCCTAATTGACTGTCAAACTTAAATAATGACACATTTTTCCGTCTGACAGCAGGATCAATGATCATGTCCCCCTGAATTATTACATGAGGTCAATGTCTGTTCCAATAAAATCACCATATTATAGACACATGAAATATGTCATAAACATGCGGACATCTCCAAAAAATAAAAAACGAAATAAAGCTCCCGCATCGTGTGATAGACAGATAGGGGGTATTTCATTTTCTCCTTTGTTATCATGAGACAAGTTCTCTGTAGGATACGCAGGAGTTCAGTGACTGATCTGAGGAGGAAAGCATGGGGGACACAGGCCCTCCCCCGTGGTTGAAGGGGAATGAGTGGAAGAACCCCTGAGAGATGGGTCTTTGAACAGCACTTCTCCCCCCGGTGTCTCTTCAGGAGACTGATATCCACATTATTTTGGACTGGGTTGAACTAAGGTTCAGCTTCACTGACCACGCACTGAACCTTCTGATTTTATTTTACTTTCCATCTGGGAACGACAATTCAATCCGAGTATCCATTGGTCTTAATGTTCAACAGGTGATTCTTTTTATTTTCTGAAGGACTCGTGATGGAGTCTTCAGACGCCAAGAGAAGAGAACGTTTCACGCTGGTAGCCATTAGAGAGGAGATTTCTCATAAAATCCTACAGGAAGAGATATTTACAGAAGGTAAATTACTACTGGGCTACTTAATGTTGCAGGCACAACAAACAACAGTCTACAAGACAGCCTTGACATTAAGACTCTCTTGTTCACTTAGAATGTGATAATGATGCCATTTGTAAATTTGCCATCTTTCCACTTCAACTGCTGCATCACTATATGCCGTTTGGCACCATAAACAAGTAGAAGCTTGACTCGGCTGCACAGAAAGCCACTTGGAAAGTTGCCATTTCACGTGGTTGTCTTTAGTCATTGGTTGAGGCCCCGCCACCACCCACCCACCTCCCTGAATACCTGTCGTCAGCTGTCACATCCCATGGGACCTGTGGTTCAGCAGATAAACCAGTGCCTCATTTTAGTCTCTAGGTATTGCTTTCCAAGGCCGCCTTCCCTTCCCTCCTCACCACAGGCTCTGGAGCAGCAGATTATATCCTCCCGTCCGGGGGACGCAGCAGGGTGGAGAGTCCAACAGTGGCACCATTTTTATATATCAAGATGACAAGGGTGTAATATATTACATTGCTTTATTGAAAAGATAATAAATGCTTCTGTATAACTCCAAAACAAAATAATCACAGTCATATAAAAAGGTAGTGATGGCTTCACACCAGTTCTTGGGCTTTTTATTTTCGTCCCCTGTGACTTTGCTCAGTGCACATCACCCTATCGAGAGCATCTTTTATCATAGGTCGCCGCCGCTCTTGCTACCTCTTAAGAAGGCAGCATACATGGCATTCTGGGTCTCTGTTTGCGTGACCGGGCTGATCGACATCACCGTGCTATCAGTACATTCCATTGTAATGAGCTGTGTGCCAGATTCCATAAAAATATGCAAGGTCGTCTTACTGCAGGCATGGTAAATAACACTGCCAGCATTAATTGAAGTCATAATTAATGGCCTTCCGGAGATTATATGACTTGGCTCACAGCGGCCGTACAGAGGTTATACTATATTTATAGTATTCAAACATAAGCCGCAACGGTAAAACGTGACTAATCAAAGCTGACAGACAGGTAATCAATCAAAGATCGGTCTGTAAGGAGAGTATTGAAAGTGTGTGCAAACGACCCCTTCATTTGCTTCACATTTATACGATAATATAATAATGCTATATTGTTTTAAGATCACATGATTTCATTCTTCCATCTTCACTTTTCACTTGTTTTAAAACACAAAATAAGCTGCCTACCTCTTTCAAAGCACACACCTTCACTTCTATCTCGAGAGCCCTATGTTAGAAAAACCCCCGTTTTGTTGAGTAAAAGTTGGAAGCCGTCTCCTGAAACCCAGAAGAATACGCCTCTTGTTTGTGTGGATGCCCAGAAAGTGCTTTGTAGAACATTCGACTGTGAATTTAAATGTAAACGTGTGTTGCGCGATGTCAAAGTAACCTTTGTACTTTGACAACTGAAACCCGATGATTCCAGGATGAATTTGTCAGCAGCGGCCTTACAGGTATGGTCTGTATCTTGTTGAATAACTGGAAGCCATGAGATAATAAAGGTACACACGAAGCAATGGACAAAACTCTCTTTATCAAAGCATCTAATGGAAAAGATGCCGCGTTTTTGGCTACCTTAATCCATCCCACCTACAGGGGCATGAGGTTGTGTCTGGATGAACTCCTTCAGCACCACTCCAGTCTCATCGTACGAGAGAACACATAATTGTATAATAGTGACATTAGCAGTGAGCTCTCCATCTTTTACTGGAACAAACATTTCACCCACAAGTAGTCTATATAAAAAAAAAACCTCTTGCACTCTAGGGGATTTACAATATTTACACACTGGGGTCAAATCTTTCACTGCCAAGTCTATCTATGACTTACAGTGATACGGAACCTGTAGTGAATGTTAATAATAGGATTGTGTTGCTTTAGTTCTTCAGATTTGACAAAGCCTAATGCAGCTCATAATAACAGAAATCTATGTTTACTGATTAAAGGACACCAGAAGTGTGTAAAAGTGCAATACTGACGACTGAAGAGCACACAGAGAGACTGGTCGATCAGCTTCAGCTCTTTCTCAAAAAAGCAAAATTGCTAAAAACATCATGAGTGACAATAAGAGCAAAAAAAAAAGAATGAGCATTTCATCTTTTAAGAACTAAGGTAATCAAAACAAATGTCAAACTAATTGCTGAGTATCACGCTCTCTCTCTCGCTCGCTCTCCCTCTCTTTAAAACCTTGAAATAACAATGATCACATTTGATGCCAGAAAATATCTAATTTTCAGTCAGGGAGATTGTTAATATTACTGAACTTCTATCCTTATTTATTAGGTACATATAATAAATAAATAGAGGACATGGAAGAGTAAGGCACCCATACACGGGATTGGAGAGCTGTTACAACTAGAGAAAGTTGGAGGAGAGGGAAGTGACTCTACTGACAAATTTAATACGAGGCCTGGCAGCCATCCATCTCACATGTCCAGAACTGTAAACTGGATATACCACTTTGAGGATGATTGTGTCTGGGTTTTATTGTAGCTGAAAGGTGCAGGACAAGTGATGGCAATGTGTGTGTGTGTGTGTGTGTGTCTATGATATTAGGCATTATGTCACTTCAGGTTCCTGTCTTCCTCATATTCTCCCCCATCAGTCCTCCAGTGTCAGAAGCATTATACATACACATAGTTTATTTATTTTGTTTACTTTCAAACTAAATTGGGAGCAGCCATGAAACATGGTTCGAGAGTATCCTGCCTCTGTCTGCTTGATAAATACTAATATTACTTTAGCACAATGGGTGAGAGGTAAGGCACAAAGTGGACAGGCTGCAAATTCACCACAATCGCCGTTACTCACACCTATTAAGAGCTGCGAAGCTCCTCTATAGCACAGATGTCTTGACAATGAAAAACCATAAAAACCCATTGTACTATGTCGGGCTGACCATTAGCATTCACCGAGGAATATACAACTAACGAGATGCCCACTGAAACTTCTACAGACCAATCCTGCGGCAACATGCTCACAGCTCTCCTGCCCACTCGTAGTTTCACTTAAGCATTCCCAAACACACCGCTTCATTTATAGCCTGCTTTGAAGGCGGCTATGCCTCATGTCTTTAAAATGACCACAGCCGCTGTTCACAGGGACAGAGGAAAAAAAAAACCTGCAAACTTCTAACACCCTCTGAGCCTTGAAGCAGAAGCGTTTGATACTTAAAAAAAAGCCGCCTTTGTCACTCAATAAATGTTAACGCGGGTCCACGCGATAAAGGGTGAGACTCGCTGACAAACGAGGCTCCGTGGCGTCGTGCGGTTTGACAGCGAAGAATGCAAGCAGCGGGTTGACTTACAAGTTTGATCGGTTTCGTCCGAGTCGTCCGGGCAGTCGGGCTCGCCGTCGCAGAGCCAGGCGTCGGGGATGCAGGTTTGCCGCTCGTGACAGTGAAACTCCCCAATGTCACACACAATGGCCTCTGAATGACATGAGAAAGGGTGGAGAAAAAGAGAGAGAGAGAGAGAGAGAGGATGCAACATGAGGTGATGTACTGAGGTGATGGGTCACATGTTTCATTAAAAAACATGGTCCGGAGGTCAACTGGAGCATGCGTGGAGGGCGGAGAGAGTAACTGCAAATGGACCACATTTAGTATATGGATGTTGTGAAAAGGCACTGGCAATGGTAGCATGAAGCTGAATGAAACCGGCGCATGTATGTTAAGCTGTAAGTTCCGTTTTCAGTGGCGTTTCTTTTGAAAAGCGCTAACGGTATTATATTTATATTTATCTTTAACCGAGCATGAGGCCACGCATTGTTTGCCATAAGATTAAAGCTGTACCACAAGAGGCAGAAACAGGCGGTGCTGATGTATTATGATTTTGACAGCCAGTCTGCTCTAACAAAGACATGATGTCCTTCATGCCTTGGCAAACTAACACAAAGCAGTTTGGGCGAGCAGTTTGTTCTTATCTTTTTGCTTCCTTGGTGTCGTACTTGCATTTGATGGTGGAATGGGTGGGGGGTGGGGGAGTTCAGTGAAAGCCCAGTGAACTAAAATGTCATCATAGCCTTTCAATACAGCGAGCATCCGTCAAAGTGTTGACATGTTTCCTGCCGGTAGCTGTCAGAGACTGGGCTCGATCATCCTGCGGAGTGACATAAGCTTTTGCTAAAGATTTGACACCACAAAGTGACCTGCCGCTACTTCTCCTCGGCGTTGGAACAAAAACGGTCATTTGCGTCTCGGTCTAACCGACAAACAATCGCATCTCCTCCGACTCCCACTCACTTCCTGTATCTCCGCATGTTCCCAGTTTGATCCTCAACCATTAGTAGTGGGAGTGGAGAAAATGGGAAACCAGGTCTGCAGCATTTGAACAGTGGGAGTGATAATTCAACACACGGCTGCTCTCTGCCCTGGCACCCTCCGGCAAATTCACTACCCAGGGACAAATCTGAAAAGGTCAAACGTCTCATCAGTTCTGCCCCTCCTTATATTCCCACTGATGCACTATATCTGAAATCTTGTGATTCAAATTAAGGCCTCTTTTGAATATTCAAAGTACACTCATCAAACCTGCTTTATCTAAGCATCATCGAGTGACACAATTTTGTACTATTCAGCAAAACATACTGTGAGCTACAGCGCGCTAGAATATGATGGACTGTGCACTATTTGACAGTTTAATAGTAAAATATAATTAGGGTCACACAATCTTGAGACATTAATTACCCAAACATTTATTGCGCTTTTAAGCACATGGAAATTATAAATGAGCAGAGTCTGCTGACTATATTATTTACATTTTTTTTTTTTTAAAGGCATCAAAGACTTCAGGTTGGTCGGCAGAGGCACGCTCAGTTAACGGAAGTCTCTTAAGGGATGTCTCCTAGGCCTTTAAAGCTGAATTGATTACCACTGAAAAGCAGAGGGTTGGTGACAGAAAGGCTATTTTTCTGAGCTATACTGATGGAAGTTATGGGAAAAAAAAAACAATAACAGCAGCACAGTTACCTACTGATGCTCTACCTCCTGTCATGCCACTTCACCTTGAAAGCTACAGGGCCAGCGATGACTCAAGCAAATTATCTCCTATAAGTCAATTCATCTCTGCCTTCTCCACACAAATCCCATACTACTTCTGCAGCCAGTGAGGGCATGACATTTGTACAAGGAAGCAAAAAGGTGTTGAATTTCAAAACCTTTGCATTTTGCTGATAATTCCATACAAATGTCAAATAAAGGCTGCAGCTCCCTTCAGTAAGTAGGCAAAAGGGCTTCCATTATAACATCAGCGGGAAAACACACTGAAGTACTCAGCTGGGCACATTACTGGAATAACACTGTGGCTCATAAAAGCCATTCTGCGACAGAAATAAGCCACATATTCAGAGGAACACATCTCAACAAAATTCCAGACAGGAGACAGGTTGGATATTTTTGCACACGTGCTTTGTCGGCTGTCAGAAAAATCTAACACTTCAGCACCTTGCCAAATTTGAATGATTAAAAAAAAAAAAAAGGCGATACGAGTTCATAAAATCAGGTTCCAAACAATGTCACAGTCAACAACATCGTTCTCTGATCTGAGACGCCGAGGGCACGTCCACTGCTGAACACTCGCTTAAATGAGGACCAATGTACCCGAAGCGTCTGTACAGAAAGTAAACGCTCTGTGTATCATCAACATGCATTTTCATAATTACATTACATTACATGTCATTTAGCAGACACTTTTATCCAAAGCGACTTACAATACAATACAATAAGCGACTTACAATAAAATAATTTGGTGGCAGCACAAAGCTGCTCTCTCTCTCTCTCTTTATCAGTAGCACCTGCAGCCTCACTGCAGCAGTCTGCTCCTCTTTCTGTCCTTTTCTACTTAGTTTCCTCATCTTAAGGTTTTATTTTTTAATAAAGTTTTTTCTCAGGACAAAGACGTCTCCGGTAGTGAGCAAACCACAGACAGTAGTGTGGGAGCTGCTGCATTTGCTCATGAGTGAGTGGGAATGCTGATTACAGATTAACATTAGGGGAACATTGTATAAAGGTTGTATCGCAGTAATGTTAGGACAACATTCTGGGAACCTTTAAAGAACGTTCTCTAAAGGTTGCATAACAGTAATGTTAGGACAACATTCTGGGAACCTTTAGAGAACGTTCTCTAAAGGTTGCATAACAGTAATGTTAGGACACCATTCTGGGAACCTTTAAAGAACGTTCTCTAAAGGTTGCATAACAGTAATGTTAGGACAACATTCTGGGAACGTTCTCTAAAGGTTGCATAACAGTAATGTTAGGACAACATTCTGGGAACCTTTAAAGAACGTTCTCTAAAGGTTGCATAACAGTAATGTTGTCAGAACGTTCTCTAAAGGTTGCATAACAGTAATGTTAGGACAACATTCTGGGAACCTTTAAAGAACGTTCTCTAAAGGTTGTGACAAACTGGGAATGTTCTGGGAACATAATGTGCAACCAAAAACTAATGTTAGGGGAGTGTTAGGAAAGCTTTCCGTGGCAACCACAGGAGAACCTGGGGGGGGAACCTTCAGGGAACATTCCCAGAACGTTCTGGGGACCAAAGATTGTTAGCTGGGATAGTGTGCTGAGGTTTTTATATCGTGCCAGTGTTTAAAGAGGTTATGCTATGCATCATCAAGCCATATTAGACATAGATTTCATTCTTTACTCCACTGTTGTATTATCCTCTCACATGTTTTCAGCCACTTTCTCCTGAAACCCCTGAATTCACTTTACAGGGACTTTAAGACAAGAAGTGTGACATATTTGTTCATTCATTCATTCATTCATTCATTCATTCATCACCTGCGACTTGAGGGTCCCATTGCTGCTGGTGCAAATCCCTGGCAGCCTGGACAGATCACCAGTCCATCACAGGGCCAAACAAGCATTCACTCAGACACTCACAGTTTAGAGTGTCCAATTAACCTCGCACACACATGCAAATCCTCACAGGACACAGACCAGCAACCTTCCTCCTGTGAGGCAACAGTGCTAGCCACGTGTGCCTCTGTGTGGCCCCTTATGCCATACATCTATATCTTTTTTTTTTTTTGGAACAGCAGCATGCACATACAGCAGAGCAAATCTCTTCATTCTGTGCTTTGCAGTGCAGCATTCTCTCAGTCCTATTAAGGTCTGAATTACACCAGAGCTTAGGTATTCATTTATCTCTCTAAACAATATTATATTCCAAAGCTATAGTGCACTAGGGCATTACAGCCCCCGAGTTGCATCAGACACAGTTTCTCAATGTGGTACAGTGGATAAGTCGCAAGCCACGGGCCTATTCAAACAAACCCTAAAAGCAGCAGTGCAGTTCAGCTCAAACTGGCAAATTAAATGTCTCCTCTGTCGTGCAGCTGGAAAAGGCAGATCTGAGAATATTCCTTAGTCACTGCTATCTTACAGTTGCAGGTTGAGAAGGAGCTGCTTCTCAAAAGAAGTTATTTGCAGCTCATCCAACTTGCTTGGCTTTACATAGAAAGCCGAGGGTGAACTTGACAGGGCAGTGATAGTCCATTAGACCAGGTGTTCCATTCAGGGCGCTTAAAAAAAACATCCATCAACCAGCGTGTTAGAGCAGGACTGGAGACTGAATATCGAGCGTAACATAAACAACTATGTATGGATATACATTTCACTCTTATGAAGTCTCTGAACTAAAAACTGTAGCTTTAAGAAAGAGAAGGACGCACTGTGAAGGACTCCAGCTGAAATAGAACCAAGGACCTTGACCTAGAGTAGCTACAGTAAGGTTCAAAAGCAACACCTGCTTCAATGTATTGACACAATAATGATAATAAAACGTCTTGGTTTCGATAGAATATGCTCTGCTACTTTCCTGCAGAGCTCTCGTTTCGCACCATCCCACGCAGAGAAGTTAAAAGTAATAGTTTGACATTTAGGGCAAGAATGCATATTTGTTTTCTTAAGAAGATTTACTTAGTTTGACTTTCTCTCGACTCCAGGCGCCGGTTACTTTAGCTTCGCACAAATCCTTAAAGCCAGGGGAAACTGACTATCTGAAAGTTTACCTACCAGCATCCTTCACTCATTAATACACTGTATGATATTTGTTAAATCTATACAAAAAACAAGTAACATTTACATTTGTTGGGGAGGTTTAAGGCCCGAGGACTCCAAGGAGTTCCTGAATTTTGCCTACAACATCTCAACATCTCTGATGTTGTAGGTAGCTTTACAAGTGCTGCTTATGTGCTTCTGTTATTTTTAAATTTGAAGGATTAATTGACATTGATTGTTCATCCTAATCATTAGATGGTTTGGGATAATCTCTTGGAGAAAGAATGGATTGCCTCAGTGTTAATACAGGCGAGTAGGCTCGTGTTAGCTATATTGGCAATATGTTAATGAATGTGATTTCAATCTTATCTAAATCCAGTCAAGGGAGTTAATAAGCATATTCCCCAGAATGCTTTTTTATTCAAACAGACACAATATTTCTGAAATTTCTCCCAATTTGAACACAACAATGACAATGAATTTTGTTCTAAAAATACATCATTTATTATTGCAGACATGTTCTCTACTTTTGTAGAATACAGTCAAGAAGGTTTGAATAATATTAACAACTGCTATGATCTATTATTGTACCTTCAGTCAATAACTCTACCCATCCTCTGAATGGACTCTTTCCAAGCACGTTAAAATGCAGTTTGAACAAAGATTTATTTTGTGCCAGTCCATCACAGGGCCACATAGATTCTAGTCTGGTCAGTAGGGGGCAGTCAAGTGAAAAATAGTCCAACTTTTTAGGGATATAACAAATATTTGTGACAATATTTCACAGAATTTCAAAATAAAAGTGTGTATTTTGATATGGAACCATATAAAGGGAGAACAGTACAGAGTAAAAATGTATTCATGATGCAAAATGAAAGTATAAAAAAAATACAGAAATAACTCATTTTAACTTGATATTAAGTAGCGGGCCAAATGATAGCATTTGGAAGACCGCATGTGGCCCGTGAGCCATTGTTTTGAGGCCACTTTGGACACAGCTTTTTTTTTTACAAATAGCTGAAGTCCACACACATTATTGCTTACACTGTCATGTACCACATTCACAAAATAACTAATGTGTGCACATAAATTTGACTATCACAGTGTCCAAAAAACTCTCATGCATGATATATTTGCATCGTGTTATGAGCCAAACTAAGCAGGTTATTGGGGATAACAACAGCATCATTTGACCCCGCCCCCCCCGAATCTTCATATCCTTTATCTGCCAAAAGATGCATGACCGTGTGTATCGCATCTCAATGATGCCCCACCTGCATAATGAATCTTTATTACGGGCGAATCGTGGAAGTGACATACACCATGTGGTATTTAGACTTAAATGTCAACCGCGTCAAGTCTGATCAGAAAATGAAGACTAGAGATGAGAGAGAGGGACAGAGAGGGGGAGAGAGAGGGAGAGAAGGTATTGCCACTGCTGCCTGATGAACGATTCCAGAATGTCGCAGCACTTCCGGACACAATTACATGTGCGTGTCAGTTCCGCAGCCGTCATCAATTTCTTCTCTTCATGTAGAGATATTTTTAAGAATTTCTTAGAAATCATTGCGACAGCTCAGTGTTGCGAGTTGCGCGCGAGAGCAGAAAGAAATGAAAGGGAGGAAAAAATAATGACGAAAGAGAGAGAGAGAGAGAACCACAATTGTATTCACAGAATGTGGGGCTTAATTAGCTCCAGGAAAAACGCCATGCTTCTACCTGGGGCCACTCTCTGTGGCAAAACTGAGCAACTGTGGAATGAGTGAGAAATCAATTCTCTAAGACTTGGGGTTTCATTAGATACTAGCCTGACCTTCACCACAAAGCAAGGTTGTTTTTTTATTTTCTTGACAACAGCACGGCCACATCAACAAATACGTGAAAGGCGACGCCACATAGAAAGTTTCAGAAGTTTTCCTTCGCTGGCAGCAAACAACTAATGAGCCCAGTCTTAGGTGATATACATTGTGTGGTGCCTTTTTACTGCACATGGAGTGGAATGCTTTACAGAGCATGCAAACAAATATATTACGTATGAGTTAAACATTTATGATTCTTATGTTCACCAATATATGACGACATTGCATTTGTGGTGTAAAATAAATCATAAACAGCTAAGCTCCTACTATCTTTATCATGTTATCTTTTTTTTTTCTGACAGAGAAATGATGCACTTTTAAAAGTTCCCCAAAATCTGTTGATCATTCTTATTAGATGTTCACACCTTCCTCTCTCAGTGATTCCTCATCTCATTATTCCATGCCATCATGTTAAAACCCTCAGAACTGTGATGAACCCAGAGACCAAGACCTAAAACTCATCACTGCCATCACCAGGTGAACAAAGTCCTAATTGGTTTATCAGATGGTGCAGATGGCTGCAGAAGAAAAGCCTTTTGCTATACTTGAGTGACATTTCACTATCCAAGGTGACGGCAACGTCCTACCGTGGGCACGATGGCACCGCAGTACCTGCCATTAAAAAGCGTTCAATAGTATGACGCCAAGAAAATGTAACAGAAGATGGCGGCGATATGGCAGATTACAGCCGTTAAATCTCTTGATACTAATATAAGATTAGCATCACAATGTCCACAAAGCTTTGATTGTACCGTTCTCACAGTGTGTGCTGGAATCTGATAAGACCATCGGGGGGGTTCCATGCCGCATATTCCCAGTCAAAGTTTTTGTTAAGAACTGTTCTGCAGCTTGAATGAGGCCTGCACACTGTCAATTCATTTGCATGAGAGTGTGTCATTACACTGCCAATAATAGAAAAGTGCAGCCCCGCAAGACTCCCCTCGCCTGGGCCCCCTTTCCCTGCTCCACCCAAGGTCACCTAATCACCGTGTTCCCTCAAAGACCTCCATCTAAACCAGCAGCAGTCTGAGGGATTTATGCCTCACTCTATGTCATGATTACCAATCAGGTGGAGTAATAGCTGCTTAAGCAGACAGGCTTTCTGTCATCACTGAGGGGTGAAGTGCCAGTCAAGGTTTCAACCGAGTTTGTCCAATGTAGGCTGATACCCTGTGGGACATGTCAGTGCCTTCGGTGCAGCCTCCAGATTAAACTGCATTACTGAAGTGGAGCGAGAGCTGTTATAGTGAGGCATCACATCCTCACAGGGCACCACTGTACCACTGCAGAAACTAAGTGAGCCGTCTATATCTACCTTACAGAAGGGTCTACTCCCAAAACTGCACAAATGAGATGAAATATAAATTCAACACCAAAACCAATGACATGACAAGTAGTCGCTCGAACCAGACATGTACGAGGGAGCTGTAGCATCGTTCTCTTGTTCTTTGGTAGGAATGCGTCCTATGCCCTGCGTCCAGACTTGCACCGCCAGCTGAAGGTGAAGTTGGACACTACAGGTACCCTGACGCGCGAGTATTCCAGGGTCCGGGCAATGCGCGTGGCATTTGGGTGGAAGTATACCAGGGCCTTCATACACTATAACATTAGCCAAGCCCTAATAGAATAAACAATATAAAACAGACCATGTACAAGTTTGTCTAACCCTTTGTTTGACTTTATTTTTAGTCAAACACATAGTAAAAGGTCTGTATTTTATACAGCACTAGTCTCTAGATGCTGAGTCCACTTGTTTCTCCCCATGTGTGATTTTTCTTTGTCCTTTTAATGTATTCACTTAATCCCATCACGCTCGGGTTGAAAAGAGAATGCACATCGAAATTAATCTCAAAATGAATTGCACTTCTGTAGTGTTTATTCAAATCGCCCTTGATGTGCAAAGGCCATTAGACCGAGGAAGGTCCGGGATTTATCGTCTTGTACCGTCTGTCCATCCACACCGTCCAAAAACGAAGCCCTTGTCCATCATAACTTTTGCTTGTGATGTTTCTTCTTCAACTCCCTCTACTTCTTTTTTTTTTATCTATTCCCTTTCACTTCGTGAATGATACGTTGTAGTTTATCTTAGCCACACGGCTCACACATCAATTTCACTTACACCAGCAGTAGCCATGGCAACCAAGGTTGTAGCACAGACCCTATGGACAGTCGAGATAACCAGAAGCCTCTGGTAGAGGTCATTGCCACTACAACAGACACTGTCAAGCACTTTCACAAGCATCATCCAAGTGGGGCAGAAGTCATGTGGACAGATTGTGCGCGCTGTCATTTCAATACAGTCTTTGTCGCGAGTGAACATGTGTGTTTATGAATTCTTTGGAAAGGTTAACGTTTGGGTTTCATAAACTTGTTTATCTTAACAGTACTGCTCATTATTTTCGCTTCCGTCGCATGTAGCCAGTGATAATCACGGCTTCAAATACAACCACACGTTGTTGAAATCGTCGGGAGACAACCTAGATTTGTATAGAGCCTTACGGAGAGCAGAATCCCTGCAGCCGTAGACGGGTGGTGGGGTCGTGTGTGCAGCACAAGCATGAAGGTTATTTTACAGTTGTTCGTGTGACATGACCACAGCAAAAAAATGAAAGCTCGTGTTCAGACATTGTGAAATAATTGGATAATGGTGGAGAGGTCGAGCTGTAGTGAAAACATAATTGTCTTGCTGCTTGAACTTAGCAGTAAAAAAGCTTGGATGTGACATTTGCAAAACTAAAAGGATGCTGCTATAATGTTTGTGAAAGGTGTTTACTCCCTTTCCTATTTTTCCCTTCTTGGCATTGTTCATTGAGATTATTCAAGTTACTAATTAATTCAGTTAATATGTCGGGCCATCATGTAATAACAGCAAGAAATGCTAGTTGTCATTTCAAGTAAGCAAAACCTAATCTGGGAGAAACAGATTAGGTTATGTTGTTGTTTTGTTAGTTTGTTTTTAAGTTAAATATTTTTCTAGTCTAATATCTTGGCGTGTACTTAACACTTCTCCAAAATGTGCGTAGGTTGTGCTAAAGTGAAATAAGGAGAGCTCCAGGAGCGTTAGATATCTGCCACCTGAGGGCATAAGATTTTTTTTCTCCACAAATACTACTCATTGGACTGTTAACGGCTCATCCAGACACAGACAGCTTGCTATCTCAGCATCTATGTTACAGTGTGATTGGTATTGACTGAGATCGTCCATTAGTGCAGTTTTGGTGATGTATGAAGATAATTTGGGCAACAATCTCCCCGTTGTAAATGACTGCCTGTTCCTTTCGATGGACCATTCCTGCTCATTTACCCAAGTCATGTTAAAATATCACACTTGAGATTTTTGTTTGCCACAGAAAAGTACTTGTGTGCAATTTTTTTTTTTAAAGTCTTTATTTAATTTTCAAAAA